>NC_135024.1:1584166-1901000 GCF_051020955.1 Megalopta genalis
AAGTTTTTTTCTATTTCAAATAAGAGGTACGCTTGTCCCAGCAAATTTCTTCCTTGGTATCTCATTCTCCACAGAGCAAATAAGAACGCCGGATAATTGAACTTCTTCCCTGCATTGTTGCAACGGAAGAGGGTAAAATATGATAAAATGAACATAATATCGTTGATTCTATTCTCAGGTGATAGAGCAACTTGATGAAATTCTGAACATACTTATTCATTTATTTCTCAAGTAATAAAGTGACATAATAAAACTCAAATAACATAGTTCACACTGTGCCCAAGAAATATAAAATTTAATAAAACTAAAAAGAAAACGTGCTCACTATTTGTAAGTACTTAAGCTGTCTGATAAAATTTTAATGAATTTAATTGCTTTGTTCGTGAGTAATGAGACAGTCGGATGAAATTGTACGCTTTATTCACGAGTGATAAAGCGATGCTTTAATCTGCGTCACTCGGATTGACCAATCAAGAACATTCAATTGGCCTGATATCCAAAAGCGACGCACGTGTTTTCTTTTTAAATAACAATACTGAATGCGTTTCACTTTCCCCGTTAAAAAAAACATTAACTACGCGAAACGTGGACCTAACTTTATATGGTTATGCAGATTTTGAGATACCATGGTTACCGTTTTGAAAAACATGCTTGTAAAGTTTTGTCTAACAATACTCATCATTTATACTAGAGATTTTATGCATTTATATGAAAAATATGCAGTGCAGCGGGAAACAGTGGAAAGATTTTAAGACTGCTGATTCAGTGGAAAGATGCTAAATTGCTAAAATAGTATATAGATTTTGTGGAATACGAACTCTAAGAATGCTGTTACATTATTATAATTATAAATCAATCTATTACAAATGCCGAGAAAGAAAAGAAACTGCTATGTCTAAAATTAGATCCAGAGAAATGTGTTCTTGCGAGTATCACCTTGGTTTGTGTACATAAACTCGAGCGGGACATCAGTTTTTGTACGCAAAGCCAATCTCAGCTGTTCGTGCTCGACACAAACACAGGTGAACGACCCGCACTGTATACAGATGCTCTGTATACATGTGTGAGTCTTCTGTTCGTGACGTCGCCGTCTATGTATTTCTCATCTGGGCCATCCTTTCAATTAATCCCGAAATCAAATACGTTTATCTAATTTCCAAGTTTCCTATGCAACGCTGTCCGTTAAGACATTGATCCTATGCACTGTAACGAACGTTCTGCGCTGCTTAGTTCTTGCACTTTTCAAATTCCCCATTGCATTACCTCCCTTAACCAATCGCCCACGACAATATGAATAAGCCTGTATAATGCGATCGTAGCATGTGTGAATCATCTGTCGAGTGAGTTCGCTCTAGTTACGCTTGTAATCTTCCTGCATTTGCAGTTTTATTCCGCTCTATTCTATTGCGCTTGCAATCATCGCTACAGCTTTGTAGTTGACCGACATCGATCGCTTGATTGTCTCTTTCGTGAGTTTCACGATACATGATCACATTTCAACATTTTATTTTACACTTCCTTCCTCTGTGTATACCTTTTGTTTATTAAAATATCTTTAGTCTTCCAAATCGGCGTATTAACCATACAGTCTACTATTCTATCTTACAATCTCGCTATAGTCCACAACAACTATATTAGTTTAGTTTGTTGTTGCAATTAAGATAGAAAGTTCATATTTTGCATCAAGAACCGCAGTTCGCGCCCAGAGAAATTTCGGATAACAATTGCCAACTTTGACTGACAATAGCTCCGCGAAAAATCGTCGTATGATGATGGTTTCTTTTCCAAATTAAAGCTCAGAACCTCTACTTTCAGACATTAATTCGGGATTATTAATCAGATGCATCCTACTAATATCACAACAAGATCCATAGTTCGCGCGTAGTAAAATCTCGGATAAGAATTGGTCAACTTTGACCGACGATAACTCCACGAAGAATCATCCTAGGGCGATAATTTTTTCATCAAATTAAAGCTCAGAACCTCTACTTTAAGAGGTTTTTTCAGGTTTATAAATCCGACGCATCCTACTAAATCAAGCGTAAGGTATAGTAGACGTATTTCTGTCAGAAGTACGTTACGGTTATCGCACGTAAAATAAAAGAATTAGACAAAATGTAAAAAAAATAATGGAATTATTGGAAGATTTACTGTTGAACAAATAATTCCTGCAATGGATATCGCCGTCACTCGACGCCAGAGGGCTATGTTTCTCGCAAGGTACTTAAACGTCTCCAATTCGTATATTTACAAATTTAAGTCGTCCTATCCTTAAGCCCGCGTTTAGGGCAGGGCCTCGCTAGACAGCCTTACTTGAGGAGTTCACTAGCGAGACCCGATCGAAACGCGGTCCCCTTACACTACCATTATTTCCTTGATCCATTTGGTCAATATCGGCAATATATTGGGCAAAGAAATGATAAGGATATTGCTAGGAAAGGGGTACAGTAATACATAGTCAGATCGCAGTCAGAGCGCCAGGAAAATTTGTAGATACAGCAGTTGGGCAATTTGTCCCGTTCTTATTATGGCCAGTGCCTGCCGATCTGTCATAGCTGTTGTTCTCCAGTTGCAAAAAAGGGCACACGCATCAGGAACGATGACACTGACACATCGCTGGGCATTTACCATCTCACAAATAAAAAGCCTTCATGGGTCGACTTATAGAAAATAACTCATCTTACACAATATTTAAATTACAATAGTACCTAGTATCTTCTTCATAGTTTATTAGAGGCCTTATTAGGAAGCTGCGGCTACAAAACGGGAGCACGGATTCGCTATCTGGTGTGGTAGGCGTAATCTGCTCCTCCTATATGATATTCTCCTGGAAGCTAAGGGTCAGACTAGACAGCCGTTGAATCCGTCCTAGACGGCAACGGCTCACATTTTTTTTTTCGTTTATTTTTCCATCTTCACAACATATTTCATACCCCTTAAGAAATTCATTCGATGACTTCCTACGAATGAATCTTTGTAATTCCAGTATCTTGAATGCTAGAAATATCATAGCAGTCAAAATCAGATGCAACGCGCTCCCCTTCCAAACCTGCCTGTTTCCAGTGTGATATATTGCGTCTCATAGACAATCCGATGAGACGCAATTGACAATAAGGGAAACAACCTCTCTTTAGGCGGAGTACAGTACCATGGTCGGATCAACGCTCCAGGAAAACGTAGGTGCCGGGACTATGTTAGTCCCTTTCCTAGTATGGCCCGCCCCCGTCCATCTGTTGGAGTCGCCCGGGTTGCTCGCATCAGCAGCAACAAGGAACGACAACAAGAGATCGACGGTGAAGTGCCTTACCCTCCACGTCAATTACCTCCATAGTCAATAGTGCCCGGAGCAGTCAATTACTAAACCCTTCCTAAACTATATATCACAAATCTTTGTACTATTGTTTCCAGTATTATTGACTAACGGGCGTCAGATACTGTCTACAACTTGACTTATTCAATAGTACTGTTAGAGTCTATAACACCTCTAACAGTACATATTAGACTACCATATAGTCAATATTTATAACTTAATAGTAGAAATAGTATCTGTGAGATAGAATAGGAAGGGCTATACTGGGCAGCTGCATCCACGGCTCGGTAAAACGCGAATGACTGCTCCCGTCCCAACCGGGAGCAGTGATCACTAGATCATCGCCACTAGATCGCCTTACGGAGGAGTCCACTAGCAGGACCAAGACGACATCGACAATCCGATGAGACGCAAAGTGACAATAAGAAAACATCCTCTCTTATGCAGAGTACAGCAACAGGTCGGATCAACGCTCCAGAAAAACGTAGGTGCCGGGATTATGTTAGTCCCTTTCCTAGTATGGCCCGCCCCCGTTCATCTGTTGGAGTCGTCCAGGTTGCTCACATCATTAGCAACAAGTAACGATAACAAGAGATGGATGGTGAAGTGCCTTACTCACCACGTGCCTTATCTACAATAGTCAATAGTGTCCGGCGCCGTCAATTTCATTAAGTCAATTAGTACTGTTAGAGCTATGTATCTCCTCTAACAGTACACAAAATTGACTCCCATAAGTCAATTTGATCGTAACAAATAGTACAAAATAAAACAGGGTCATAGTTTAGGAAGGGCCATACTGGGCAGCTGTACCTACGGCTCGGTAAAACACGAATTACTGCTCACGCTCGAACCGCGAGCAGTGATTCGTTACCGATTGTGTCAATGCAAGCTAATTGCGACCCATCTTCCTGGAATGTGAAGAATCCGACTAACAATATCACTCTGCTGTCCGTCTAAGACAGGACCCGCTAGAAAAGCGGGAAAAGAAAGTCCATTACCGTGCCTCAGCAACCTAGACAGGGTCAAGTATCCGTCCGCATTGACGTCATGCAATCAATTAATTGATACAATAGAGTGTATTTCACAGTTTATTCCCGTTGACAAGTTCAGAGTTTAAATAAGGCCATACTAGGCAAGTGTCGTCCCCGTCACTGTCTTCCTTAATCCTTTCTGTGATACGAAGCAGTGAACAGACCAATTGGAGCGAAGGTAGAGTAACATCGTCGGACACCAGGTAGATGCGTAGGTGCAGTAGTTGGACCGACGTTAGTCCCAACGATGTTGTCGGAGCATACACCTCCAACAGATCGACGAGTAAGTGCCTTTGACAGTGCCTTAGGAATTAAGCACGGGTCAAATATTCCGTCCGAGTAAAATGCAGACAATCATTCCATTGTTACAATAGAGTATATTTCACAGTTTATTCCCGTTGACAAATTCAGAGTTTAGATAGGTGCAAGGACTATGTTAGTCCCTTTCCATCACTTCATTTCTCCTGCTGTAACGCGAAAGCGTAGCAATGTTGATGGAGCTAGTCAGATTGAGTGCATGGAAGCTGCAGCCCCTGATTTGAGATTATGACATTGATGCCCTCCGTAACGACATTGGTTGCTTTAACGCTCTCTTAACCCGCGTAGCGAATCGTTTGCCAAAGAGTTTCATCACCAAACTCGTTAATGATGGAAACTTTTTATAATATAAGCACCGTCCATCTGTTGGAGTAGCCAGGGTTGCTCGCATCAGCAGTAAGAAGGGCCGATGACAACAGATCGACGGACAAAGTGCCTTACCTTGCACGTCAATTACACTACAATAGTCAATAGCCAGGTGTGTCAATTACCTACACTAAGTAAGTGCAAGTGCCTTACAATTAAGTCAATTACCTTACATAGTCAATAGTACCGGGCCGCAGTCAATTAACTACTTAAGTCAATTCTACCGTTAGAGCGTATATTTCCTCTAACAGTACAGGACTCCCATAAGTCAATTCCACATGTACGCAATAATACAAATCTCAGGATATATAGTTTAGGAAGGGCCATACTGGGCAGCTGCGCCTACGGCTCGGTAAAACTCGAATGACTGCTCCCGGTGCAAGCGAGAGCAGTGATTCGTTACCGAGTGTGTAACGCAACTTGATAGCGACCCATCTTCCTGGAATTTGAAGTGACCGACTACACAATATTACTCTGCTGTATCCGTCCGCGTCTAAGTCAGGGCACGCTAGATCTCCTTACTAAGGAGTCCACTAGCGGAACCAAGACGACATCGACAATCCGATGAGATGCAAATTGACAATAAGAAAACATCCTCTCTTAGGCAGAGTACAGCAACATGGTCGGATCAACGCTCCAGGAAAACGTAGGTGCAAGGACTATGTTAGTCCCTTTCCATCATTTCATTTCTCCTGCTGTAACGCGAAAGCGTAGCAATGTTGATGGAGCTAGTCAGATTGAGTGCATGGAAGCTGCAGCCCCTGATTTGAGATTATGACATTGATGCCCTCCGTAACGACATCGGTTGCTTTAACGCCCTCTTAACAAAAGATCGATGGTGAAGTGCCTTACTCACCACGTGTCTTACCTACAATAGTCAATAGTGTCTGGAGCAGTCAATTTCTATCAGTCAATTAGTACTCTTAGAGCTCTGTATCTCCTCTAACAGTACACAAAATTGACTCCCATAAGTCAATTTCAATTTAACCCATAGTACAAAAACAGGTGATATAGTTTAGGAAGGGCCATACTGGGCAGTTGCATCTACGGCTCGGTAAAACACGAATAACTGCTCACGCCACAACCGCGAGCAGTGATTCGTCCCTGGATTTTGAATTGACCAACAATGTTACTCTGATGTCCGTCTAAGACAGGGCCCGCTAGAAAAGCGGGGAAAAAAGTCCACTACCGTGCCTTAGGAACTAAGCACGGGTCAAATATTCCGTCCATGTTAATTCCGACAATCATTCCATTGTTACAATAGAGTATATTTCACAGTTTATTCCCGCTGACAAGTTCAGAGTTTAGATAAGGCCGTACTAGGCTAGAATAGCCATACTGATGAGTCTAGCGGGTCTGGGACGAAACGCCTCACATTTTTTTTTAAATTTATTTTTCTATTTTCACATTTTATATTTCCATTATTCCTTAGGAAGTTCAAACAGTGATTTCCTATGAAAGAATCTTTGCAATTTCACTATCTTTAACACTAGAAATACCAAACCAGTTTCGGATATTTTTTCACAAGTTCTGATTCTATAAAAATGTATACGCCCGAAAATTTTATACGAGCTTCTTTATGCAAGAGCATTTTACAGTGAAAATCGTACAAAGTTCAAATGGATTCAATTTTGTCATCCCGTAACGGGGTCTGTACGAAACGCTCCCTAATCCGTCCACGTCATCGTTCCCATTTTAAGTTAACCCCAACTGTGATTCGGAACAGTGACCAGACCAATGGAGCGTAACTAGAGCAACATTGTCGGTCGCCAGGTAGATGCGTAGATGCAGCAATTGGGACGCTGTAGTCCCTTTCCTAGTATGGCGACTGCGCCGTCGATCTGTCGGAGAAGCCCAAATCCTGTCAAGAGGCGACTCCAACAGATCGACTGCCAAGTGCCTTAGATTAAGCTTTAAGCCCGGAACAGGGTCTCTATAGCACAGACAATAATTCGAGTTGACAATAATCGCAACAATAGGCAATAACCTGGTGCTACCAATTGTTGAATTTCAAATCCTATATTCATGTTAAAATTGAAATAGTTTAGGGTCTATACTAAGACAAGCTGCATCTGCGGTTCGATAAAAGCACAAACGACTGCTCGTCAGACTCCTCGCGTTCAGCCTGATGCCTTATCGAGTGGTAACGTAACTTGATTCCTACCCATCAACCTGAAATTTCCGACCATTGTTACTCTGCTTGTATTCGTCCTGCGTCTAAGACAGGACCTGCTAGAAAAACCTTACTGATGAGTCCACTAGTGGGACCCGGACGAAACGCTCCCTCTCCCTATCCTGTTATTTCCTAAATTTCCCCTAGCAGGAAGCCCCCACTCGCAAATATGCGGTCTAAGGCCGTCAGGAAACCAGGACCAGGACAAGGAGCGCAGCCAAAGCAACATAGTCGGACGCCAGGAGGATGTGTAGATGCAGAAGATCGGACGATGTAATTAGAGTCCATCCTTACTAGTAAAACCACACCGGCAATCTGTCCATCTATCGCCCGGGTTGCTCGCATCAGCATCAAAAAGGAACGACGACAACAGATCGATGGACAAAAATGCCTTACCTACCACGTCAATTACCTAAATAATCAATAGTAAATCCCTACAGTCAATTAAAACTGTTGAGATTGCAATAGATATAGTGTCGTACTAGGCAGCTGCATCTACAGCTCGATAGAGACGAATGGTGGGACTTGAAAGGAATCATTTATTATGAATTGCTTCCGTATGGCCAAACACTAAATTCAGATCTCTACTGTCAACAACTGGACCGTTTGAAGCTAGCGAGTGACCAGAAACGGCCAGAATTGGCCAACAGAAGAGGTGTTGTGTTCCATCAGGGCAACGCAAGGCCACACACGTCCACCATATAGTCTGGACCTGGCACCAAGCGATTACCACCTTTTTCTCGCATTGCAAAACTTCCTGAGTGATAAGAAATTGGGATCAAGAGAAGATTGTGAAAATCGATTACTAGAGTTTTTCGTCAATAAGGACCAAGACTTCTATGAGAGAGGCATTATGAAGCTACCTTTAAAATGGCAACAAATTATGCAACAAAACGGTGCATATTTGATCCAAATCGGACAATTCGAAACATCTTAAATAAAGTCTCGTTTGTTTTTCAAACGATAATGTGCTCGCAACGCGAGAAGAAGGGCCAGAAAGCATTAGACAGTGCCAAAGAACTCGTCGCGAGGTTTTTCAAAATGTATCAACCGCGGGAGCAGTATCAAATATTTTGGGTGTTCGCGCAGTGCGAAGGTAATGCTGCCGCGACAGTCAGGAGATTGCGGGAAGAATTCCCGAACTTACGTACACCAACGGAATATGCCGTACGTTCATTGGCACATCGCTTCTATTCCCGCGGCATTTCATCGTTAAATGACGAGGGGGCGGGTAGAGCATTCTCTGCGCGGACCCCCCGATCAGAAAATGATGTGCAGGCGCTGATAGAGGAGGACGGCACAGAAAGTGTGCGAGGAATCAGTCGCCGCTTGGGGTCACAATTAAAGTAACCATGATTTTTAATTATGTAAAAAAAATGTTCTTGATCTGTAAATGTTTATGCATTTGTATGTATTTTTTTCTAGTGTCAGCCGTAGTACCGTACACCGTATCCTGCAGGACAATTCTCTGCACCCATACAAGTTCGTACGGGTGCAGGAATTACTGGATACCGACTTCGATCAACGGATTCAATATTCAAGGTGGCTGCTGGGAGAAGTAGCGCGAAATCCATCGTTCTCCAAAAAATTTACAATTTTTAATTATAAACCTGTGTTTTCTATCAAAATTATTTCTTGCGTGAATTTTGGGACACCCTTTATGTATACGATCAACGATCATCCTTCCAGCATCCCCGGCCGTGCCTTAGAGACCGGGGATGCTAGACAGCCTTACTGAAGAATCTCCCAGCAGAACTAGGTGGAAACGCTCACTCAAACCGTCCTCGTCACCGTTCCTACCTTAAGCAGCCAAATTGTGATTCGGAACGGTGACCACACTACAATGGAGCGTAGCTAGAGCAACATCGTCGGTCGCCAGGAAGATGTGTAGATGCAATATAGTTGGGACGATGTAGTCCCTTTCCTAGTATGGCCAGCGCCGTCGATCTGTCGGAGACATCCAACGGTTGCCAACACCAGCTGTTGGAACGACGACAACAGATCGACGGACGTGTAAGGTGCCTATTAAGTGCCTTAGAAATGTCTATTCTTGTTAAATATTCTATAATTTGTTGAGGATCATACTAGGAAGCAGCATCTACAGATCCGCAATGTTCTGTTCTTCTGAACCATTAAATATTCGACCACACATTCCTTCGAAGCCGTCCAGTCTAAGGCAGGGCTCCGCTAGATATCCTTGCTGAGGAGTCCTCTAGCGGGCCCCGGACGAAACGCTCCCACTCCCCAACCTGTCCTTGTCCCAATTTCCCCACCCAAGCAGCCCCCACCCGCAAATATGCGGACTAAGGCCGCCAAGAACCCAGGACCAGGACCCTTTACTAGTATTATAAAACCACAACCGTCATCTGTCGCCCTCGCCCGGGTTGCTCACATCAGCAGCAACAAGGAACGACGAGATGCTATTACCTTTTGTAGTTTAAGGCACCTTTAAAGTTGCCTTTCAGGCACCTTAAACTCTTAATTAAGTTTCCTTTTAAGGTCAGAAACGCTGACCAGCGCAAAGGGAGCGCCAGCTACGGTGATACACTTGGAAAATAGCGCCAGGAAGATGTGTAGATGCAATATAGTTGGGACGATGTAATCCCTTTCCTAGTATGGCCAGCGCCGTCGATCTGTCGGGGACGTCTGGATTCCCCAAGAAGCGACTCCAACAGATCGACTGACAACTGCATTTACTCCTTGCCTTACGCCCGAAACAGGGTCAATAGTCAATAAATCATAGACAATATTTCAGCAACAGTCAACATTGGGGAGTACAGTAAATATTAAATATAAGAATATATATCTATTGATGTGGCCATAGTCAAAGAAGTGCCATACTAGGATAGCCGCATACATAGCTCGACGAAAGCACGAATGAAACTGGCCAGACTCCTCATGGCCAGCCTCATCCGTTATCGAGAGTGTCACCCAACTTGATTGCCCCCCATCGACCTGGAGCGTAAATTCAAATGGCATTGTCCGCAACTGTGACCAAATATTAATACGACGTAATAAAATTAAAATAAAAACGCGCTCATATATATAATAGTCAAATAAAATTGTTTACACTTTGGACTAATCGACTTTTGAAACATTCACAATGGAATAAATAATCCATTGCATCTCACTGATAGATACGAAGCCCACAAATGCACGCTACAATTCGTGGCCATCCGACATCTTTTCGTCTAAGGCAGGACCCCGCTAGATTGCCTTACTGAGGAGTCCACTAGCGGGACCCGGACAAAACGCCCCCACATTCCATCCCCGTCACAGTTTAAAAGCACAGTACCAAAGCAGTCTGATAAAATTATAATGAGTTTAATCTCTTTGTTCAATGGAACAGTCGAATGAAATTGTTCGCTTTATTCTCGAGTGTTAAAGCGATGCTTTACTCTGCGTCACTTGGATTGACCAATCAACGATATTCAATTGGCCAGTTATGAGATCCGAAAGCGACGCACGTGTTTTCTTTTTAAATAACAATACTGAATTTGCTTCACTCTTCGAATTCGATAAAAAAGGATTAACTGCTAGCAATGTGCTCTTAATTTTCGACGGCGAATGATCATGCAGATTTTGAGATATCATGGTCAACGTTTTGAAAAACATGCTTGTGAAGTTTCGTGTAACAATACTGATCGTTAGGCTGCAGATTTTATGCGTTTATAAGAAAAATATGCGGATGCGACAGGGAACATTGGAAAGACTTTAGAAATACTGTTTCAATGGGAAGATGCTAAACTGCTAAAACAGTAGAAAGATTTAAAAAAATACAAACTCTAAGAATGCTGTTATATTATTATTCAACCTATTGCAAATATTGAGAATGAAAACGAACTACCATTTTACTTTAGTCTGTTGCAATGAAGGTAGACAGTTCATATTTTCAAGATCCGCAGTCCGCGCGTAGAAAAATCTCGGATAAGAATTGGCCACCTTTGACCGACGATAACTCCGCGAAAAACCATCCTGGAATGATGAACTCTTTTCCAGATTAAAGCTTGGAACCTCTACTTTAAGATACTGTTTCTGAATGATACTTTCGACGCATCCTACTAATTCAGATGTAAGGAATAGCAGGCGCATTTTTGGGCTCGTGTACTATCAGCGTACGTAACGGCTCTCGCACTTAAAATAAAAGAATTAGACAAAATGTAACGAAAAGAATGGATATTTTCGAAGATTCACAGTTGAATAAATAATTCCTGCAATGGATATCACCGTCACTCGACGCCAGAGGGCTTTGTTTCTCGCAAGAACTCAAACGTCTCCAATTAGTATATTTACAAATTAAAGTCGTCCTATCCTCAACCCCGCGTCTAGGGCAGGGCCTCGCTAGAATGCCTTACTGAGGAGTCCACTCTAGCGAGGTCTGGACGAAACGCTTCAAAACCACTTCCTCGTCACTGTTTCCTGTCCAGCCAGTTCTCATATTAGTATTATTTCGATGAACAGGCACGTATTACGAAACCGTGACCAGAACAATCGGAGCGCAGGTAGAGTAACGGAATCGGTCATCAGGTAGATGCATGGGGATGCAGTAGTCACTCGACGCCAGAGGGCTTTGTTTCTCGCAAGAACTCAAACGTCTCCAATTAGTATATTTACAAATTAAAGTCGTCCTATCCTCAACCCCGCGTCTAGGGCAGGGCCTCGCTAGAATGCCTTACTGAGGAGTCCACTCTAGCGAGGTCTGGACGAAACGCTTCAAAACCACTTCCTCGTCACTGTTTCCTGTCCAGCCAGTTCTCATATTAGTATTATTTCGATGAACGGGCACGTATTACGAAACCGTGACCAGAACAATCGGAGCGCAGGTAGAGTAACGGAATCGGTCATCAGGTAGATGCATGGGGATGCAGTAGTCACTCGACGCTAGAGGGTTTTGTTTCTCGCAAGAACTCAAACGTCTTTTATTTGTATATATAGAACGCGAAGTCGACTATCCCTCATCCCCGCGTCTAAGGCAGGGTCCCGCTAGAAAGTCTTACTGAGGAGTCCTCTAGCGGGACCTGGACGAAACGCTCCCTATTCCGTCCCCGTCACTGTCTTCTACAATCCTATCTGTGAAACGAAGCAGTGATCCGACCAATTGGAGCGAAGGTAGAGTAACATCGTTGGACATCAGGTAGATGCGTAGGTGCGGGATGCAGTTACCATCGAGACTACGTGTAACCCCTTTCCTAGTATGGCTATCGCCGTCGATCTGTCGCAGACGTTTGGCCGTAGCCTGGGCGTGCCGGGGATTATTTATGTGACGTCAACAGATCGACGGACAAAAGAAAAATAATCATAGTACAAATTAGTCATAGTTTCCCGACGCTTAATAAAGGGCCATACTAGGACAAGCAGCATCTCAACGGCTCGATAATGGCTGGAAGGCAACTGCCTCGCCGCAACGAACTGCACGTGCAACAAAAAGGAAGCCACACGTCTCTCGGGAGCGACACGTCGATAGTCTCCCGAGAAACGCGTAGCTTCAATGTCAAAGAACGGCAGCTAATTTCGTCATTTCGAGTAAATCTTGCGATTGCGTGCATCCCACAAGTACTCTTGGAGCTCCAACGTCGATCAAAAAAAAAAAACTACCCGTCCTTTCGAATATATCCGCGTCTAAGGCAGGACCCGCTAGGATAGCCTTACTGATGAGTCCGCTAGCGGGTCCGGGACGAAACGCCTCACATTTTTTTTTTTTTTTTTTTTTTTCATTTTCATCCCATATCCCTTATTAAGAAGTTCATACAATGATTTTCTGTGAAGGAGTCTTTGCAATTTCAGCGTCCATAACACTAGAACTATCAAAGCAGTCGAAATGGCCGGTTTCTGATTTTCTTCTTTTACAATTTCTGATTCTTTAAAAATATTTATGTCGGTAAGTTTTATAGGAATTACTTCATGCAAGAGTATTTTACTGTAAAAATCGTAGGAAATTCAAATGAATCTGATTTCGTCATTGATATGAAATGATGTACATTAGATCATTCCAGTATTAACGTTCTAGTATTAATATAGTATCTTATGATAATAATGATTAATATTAATGTTATAATGATTATTATTATTATATTATTATTATTAATAATATTATATTATTATATTATTATTCCTCGTTTTTAATAATTAATTAATTCAATAATTCAATAATCTTGACGGAACAGACATCTTCTGTTTCTGGTATGTCTTAATTCCCTCTCGATTCTAAATTTCGATAACAAAAGAATGAAATTTTCTTTCGATTCAGCCAAAAAAGTATAAAATATGTATTTAATAGATTATATATAACAATCTTCATCGCAAGTCTGACTTCTTGTTGCAATGCAAACCGGTCAGTGCGAGCGTTAATTTTATGTGCGCGTGCGAGGATGTATTTTCTGCGTAACGTGTCTCTTGTAACGAGTCGTTACGCAGAGTTCATTGTGTGAGTAATCCGACACAAGTGTCCTATCTACCCAATGTTGTTTTTGTGTATATTGTAACGCGTGTTCGGATGAGAGCGGCAGTCGAGAAGAGTAAATACATGAGAGCGCGTCGAAAACAAAATAGCAGAGCGTGCGAGCCGAAGCCGAGAGAGTGATATTTCTATATTATTGTGATATTTCTTCGTTAAAAATATATTATCCAAGTGTATTTGCGTATGCATATAAATATCGCAACTTTTATTACAACCTGTCGATGGGAATACCACGTGATATATGCATAAACGAGTGTAACGAGTGTAATGAGTGACGGTGACGTATGACCGAGCGAATGTTACTATAAATTTGATCATTGAAGAGACTATCCGATGTTGAATTATAAATTGGAATAAATAAATGCGAGTCGAGTGGAGCTGATTAAATGTCAGAGTGTCTTACAATAATAAGTTAATAAGTGAATATCTCGTTAATTCTTTCACCAACGCAGCCGCAATTTCGACCCGCGGATTTAGCGTCGACAAACGTCTAAAAGAGAAGAAAAACCACGTTAAAGTATACTGCACTTGGGACAGATGTGCAGCTCGGCGAAACGAGAATGCATCGGGACAGAACGTCCCTTTTTTTTCGGGCCGACAGAGAAGTGGATTTGTCACTCGAACAGCAACAATGGTCGGCGGCGGCGTATCGAGAGACGGGGATTAGTTTTGCGCGGATAAACTCGTCACGGGCGACGTACGAAGATGTCTGGCGGGCATCCAGGATACGGGGTCGTCGCGGGGTCAAAACGTAACAAAAATTCGCAGACTCGCTGGCGAGCCATTAGTCACGGGATCCACCCTCTCTCGTTCCCGTCGGTCTCCTCGTTTTCGGTAACTTGAGACACCACCGAGGATCGTTGGCGTCGGATTACGAGGAGGAGAGGCTGCCGGATTCGGCGAGAAGTCGAGGGGACGCGAGCGTCACCGCCGCTGCTTGTGGTTGATCGAGATGGAGTGGCACGTGGTGTCGTTACTTTCCCGAAATGGTACCGCAGTGCGTATCCATTTTGATGCCGGGCTCTCCTCGGCCGGCCTCGTAAAACGGCAACGCCCGGATCGAATGGGAAACCTGTCCCAGAAAATTCTATGATATTCCATGAGCGCGGCCGATAAATCCTTCGCGACTGAATTTTGATGGCGCCGTTGCTCGTAGTAAGCAGCGGCCGCTCGATTTTTTTTCGTCCGAAAAGGTAGTAAAAAAAGAGAGGGAAAAAATACGCCACGACAGATAGAAGTAGTTGGTAATAATAAAAACTTAATGATAATAATGTTTAACGAGAGAATGTCCCTGTTTACTAGATATTAAAAAACAGAAATTTCAATTTGTAAGGGTATTTTCACCGAATTAATAATATTAAGAATTATTCACGTGACATGGGCTAGAATTGATTCTTTTTTTGAATTTTGTCTATGCTTTTAAGTATTGTAGTATAAATATTTTTCAATTTCCGGGCACAAAAACGATATAAATGAAAAATACAGGGTCAAGGAAAAGCGTTATCTTTTAAAATACTTATATTTTAATATTTTTGATTACTTGATCATTAATTTAATAATATTAATTTAGTAATTAATGATTAATATAGTTCACAGTGGAACTGTTTGTTTGCTTACTTGCTAATGAAGGTAATTTTATGGTTCGCAAAGAAAAGTTGGCGTCGTTCTAGACTAAAAAGTTAAACTCGTCGGAAATTTCATCGCGCCATAAATCCACCATACTCAATTTGCAGGAAACATAAGAAATCATACTTTTCAGCACGCGATCCGTAAGTATTAGCTTCAGTTAACCAGAAGCTCGGTCATCCACTTGCTTCTAACCATGATTAATGGGTCCTGACAATGAAATATGGTCGGATTCGTGGATCGATAACGTTCGCGAAGAAAAGTCGTTGTTGCGAGGCGAAAATTGAAGCCTTTGGGGCAGCATTAACAATTTCCGACATGTTTCTCTTCGAAGCCGAAGACGCCAATGCAAAGGTCTGCACGAAAAGTCGCGCAAGATCCAAAGCCTAGAGTAATATCTTATATTTTATAATTTAATAGTAATTTGAACTGTGCAGCGAACATATCTTCATTTAATGAAAAAAGAAGAATAATAAACTATTCTAAATACTATTCTGTGAAATAATACTTACTATTTAATGAAATATTTTATTTTCTTATATTCTAATGAAATATTACCGTTTTATAGTCTAATGAAATATTACCGTTTTATAGTATAATGAAATATTACCGTTTTATAGTCTAATGAAATATTACCGTTTTATAGTCTAATGAAATATTACCGTTTTATAGTATAATGAAATATTACCGTTTTATATTCTAATGAAATATTACCGTTTTATAGTCTAATGAAATATTACCGTTTTATATTCTAATGAAATATTACCGTTTTATAGTCTAATGAAATATTTCCGTTCTATAGTCTAATGAAATATTACCGTTTTATAGTCTAATGAAATATTACCGTTTTATATTCTAATGAAATATTACCGTTTTATAGTCTAATGAAATATTTCCGTTCTATAGTCTAATGAAATATTTCCGTTTTATAGTCTAATGAAATATTTCCGTTTTATATTCTAATGAAATATTACCGTTTTATATTCTAATGAAACATTTCCGTTTTATATTCTAATGAAATATTACCGTTTTATAGTCTAATGAAATATTTCCGTTTTATATTCTAATGAAATATTACCGTTTTATAGTCTAATGAAATATTACCGTTTTATATTCTAATGAAATATAACCGTTTTATAGTCTAATGAAATATTACCGTTTTATATTCTAATGAAATATAACCGTTTTATATTCTAATGAAATATTACCGTCTGAATAAAATATTATTTCCTTATATTTGAATAAAACGTCATTTCCTTATGTATGAGTAAAATATTATTTCCTATAAAATATATTTTACATTTAAAAATATAAATATATTCTATTACTATTATTAGAATATATTATATTATTAATGTTCCCTTAACCAAAACAAAAAGCAATATATAATATAATAGACTATATACTATAATCAATTATAATAATACATTTAGCGATTTATATTATTAATAGATTACATATTACAATATATTATTATTAGAATATATTATATATGTTTATATATATTTATATTAAAATATATATTTGAAATGCTGTTTCCATATATAACTATTGTTTCAGAAAATAGTTTATTTGCCAAATTATGCATCACATATTTTTCCCTGCTCGGTCAAAAACAGACGGCAATTTATTGAATCTCGTTCGAAAATGTGCATTCCGGTGCACCGTGCGTCGCCATCGCTTCCGAAAAGCGTCAACGATAGAAAATTCGCATGAATACGGAAGCAGCCAACCTTCCCGAATAGCTAATGCTCATCTTTGTCAGCTTCTCCCAGCGGCGTGTCGCGACTCGGAAAAGCGCGTATAGCAAGTGTTCGGGGTCGCGTTCTCCCTGCGCTTCCGCGAGAACAAAGCGTTTCAGAATCGGATTAACAGCGTACGAAAACGCCTCGATCTTCCGTGAAAAGCTCGTCGAACGAGGCCTCGAAAGGAGGCACTCCATCTTTCAAGATCCCGGGATCCCGTCGAGGTTTCCGTTTCGCCGTCCTCTTTCAATTCGCTCGTCTCGCCTCGTTTCGTTTCGGTTTACCTGAGACGATTAACAAGGGCTCCGAGGGCACCTTAATCTCGAGATGGAAAACGGAGCTGGCGTGAAAATTTAATTATCCTGGGCGTCATCATCTTCGTCGTTGGCTCTAACGGCCGGCTCGCGGTGTAATTGCCGGTATCGTTTCGCCGTAACGTCACGGGACCTGAGAAATTGCGATAAGAGCCCTTCATCTTGATGAAACGTCTTTTCTTTCAGTCCTTTTTTGCTCGGTGACTATTCGTTTCTTAGGGATACAAGTGACTGAAGGTCACGCCACCATCGTGGTTCCAATTCTGAAGTGACGAGGGATGGTTGTCGGAGAGAATTTATCGTTCTGTTTACGAATATTTCAGCACGTTTTTGCCCAATCATCGCTAAATCGCTAAATATATTATCATAATAAATTATAACTATAGTATGCTCTATTACTATTATTATATTACATTGTTATAATATTATATTATCAATGTACCCCTAACCAAAACATTTAGCGATTCATATTATGTATTATAATATATTAAAATATAAATACGTTATAATATATTATATATTATAATGTATTAAAATACAAATACATTATAATATTTTATATATTATAATATACTAAAATATGAATACATTATAATATATTAAAATATAAATACATTATAATATATTATATATTACAATATATTAAAATTTAAATACATTATAACATATTATTATTATTACATTAAAATATAAATATATCATAATATATTATTATTACATTAAATCACTAAGTATTTTGTGTGTAACTCGAATGGTAATAAATAGGTTATGAAGAATATTTTTCTCCAATGCACAATGAAAGAGAGAATAATCTCATGCGATGATATTATCAATTTTCAAACGGAGCCGACACCGCCCTGAATTATTGCTTCCGTACGAAGTATCGACGTTTCCAAATGGCAAATATACATTTAACATCGGCGTGGCTGTATTAACTTGATCACCGACTGCAACTCCATGGATTTCCCTTGCATATTGTACAACAGTCCGCATTAAAATGAAATCGGAGGACGTGGATGACGTAGGTAGGCGCGAAACATGTTCATCGATTCCGTCGGCGCGGTTCTCGTTCGCGATCAAAGCGTCGCTGCTTTAGGAAATTATTCTAACATTTCCTCAAGGTTATTTAAAATAACCGAACGATGTTTTCTCTGTTTCCGGAACCATAACGATCTCTACGCCGCGGATATTATGCAGTTATGGCAGAAACGAGTTTCGAATGTAATTAAAAAAAGAAAGCAGGAAGATTAAGAGAAACTCTGATGCATTGATTCGAACTTATTAGAGTGATTAAGCAGGAAGAAAATATTGCGCCTGGCTTCTGCGTCTGGCAATTAATGCGGGCAATTTTTATTTGGCACAGAGATCCACGGACATCGCATAATTTTCGGGAAAGACGGGTCGCGAAGAACGAGATGCATTTCGCGACGGTGTTTTCGCAGACTCGCGTGCAAATTCTCGTTGATTATTTCGCGTGGAACAACTCCGTTTTGCATCGTAACAGCCACGAGACAGTGGAAAATTTACTCGTACGGGAAATACAAAGCTGCACCGAAAGGGTCGGCGGATATTTTCGTCGAATTCGAGGAGTTCGCAGTCTGGCGTCGCGAGGTTCTCGTTTCCGAGACGCGTCCGGAGCAACGTTTTGCTTCCGACGATCGTTCAAACTTTCGGCTACGGTTTAACGATTCGGAGAACCGTTTCTCCGGCTCAAGGACAACGACAATTCGATGCTCGTGTCGCGGAAGATAACTGCGCAAGAGACTTGTCGAGACTTGCTTTATCGAGACCCGCTTGGTTGCCGACTTCTCGTCGATTATTCCGCAAGAGTTTATTCAACGGCCGGCTTTGATCGACTCCTTGCTCTCTCGCTCGGTCGCCTGCACAGGCGCCCAATCGATTTTCCTGGAATGTTTTTCTATTTGCCGAAGTTGACAATAGTAATAATATTTATTTGATCAACGAGAGAAAGTCCGTTTGCATGAAATATTAAAAAAAACACACTCCGTCATCCGCAAGAAGTAAAATTCAGTTAAATGTTAAAAAACTGAAATTTCAATATATTTTTCTGTTACTTTTCAATATATTATTTTCAGTATATTTCCAGCAAATTTTCAAAGCGAGACTGTTCACGTGGCACGGACTAGAAACAATTTTTTTTTTTTTTTGGTTCTTGTCTATGCTTCTAAGTGATGGTAAATATTTTTCAATTTCCAGATGCAGAAACGATATGAATAAAAAATACAAATTCAGGAAACATCGTTCGCCTTCCACTCGAGCAGCAGGATTTACATCATAAGAGATGCGTGAAACGATATGTCCGTTCGCGTCGATGCAGCATTGTAATCGTCCGATCGCTGAAGCACCTGCATTTTTTATCGCTTCCGTACTTATCGTGGAACACGCTTCAATTAATCTTGATTTCATATCTCGCAATATTACGTACCTCGACTTAATGAGAAAGCTCATGTCAAACAGATAAGCACGCAAGTTCTTTCTGTATCTGGAAAGACAAACCGAGATACTTCGATGCGATCGAAGTTTTTTGCCCGAAACAAAGTTTCACTTCGGAAATGTACCGAGTGTAACGTATTAGAGTGACCGAAAAGTAATGTCTTTTTTTTCCACATGAAATTTGAACAGTTAAATTTTTAACTAGCTTTTCTTTTCATCATTGTCAATTAACTTTTGCCATCTAGCGTGCAAATCTTCGTTGCCGGATCGATAAATATCAATTGATTTTTAGGCAAAATATGTGAAGATGGCATTTCGCAAATTTTCAAATTTCCTGCCACATGGAAGATGTTGCAGCGATCGGAATAAATGAAAATCTGATCGCGCAAAATCCGGCGAGTATGCTAGTTCGTTTTGCGCAGCGCGGTATTGCGTTATCGTGTCGCAGGAAAACGCCTTTTTTGTTCAGAATTACTGGGCACTGTTCAATTAAAGTCACCTGCTCTGGTTACTTTATCTGCTACAAATGTTCCTGGATGATCGATCAAGATTGTTTATAAGAGTCTTTCAACAGTCCCTCAATCGTCTGATACGGATTTCCTTTCACTTCCCCCCTTAACATGTCACATTGTCTAAAGTCTTCCTGACCGAAACGAGTTGGAAATGTCAAAATAGCCGGATTCGAACTTGCTAAACCACCTTTGGCACTTACGAACGTCTAATACACTCGGATAAAGATGGCAAATGTTTTTTTTTTTTTTGATAGCAACTCTGTCGCGTTGCTACCCTTGTGAAACTTGCAACGACAGATTTTGTTGCGAGAAGGCGAGGCGTGGGGAAGAGGGAACCGCGAGCAAAGCAAAGAGAGTCATACAATACGCCGCTAGCAAAAATCACTTGTGCCGAAATCGTACGATCGAGCGTACGAAATGGCGTCGAACCAGTGGACCTTGAGCGAGCCAATCAGCGTCGCGGAATTGAACGCCGCGACAATTGGGACACTGTCCATGGTCCGCATTCGGATATCAAGATCGCGAACGCGACACCGGTCAAAGTTCTCCTTGCGTAACTAGGCCCCCGAAGGGCCCAGTGCCGCCGCTCCCTTCCAGATCCTAGGCCCTTTTGGTTCCCTGCAGGCATTAGATCTCGTGGCACATGCGAGTTGCCCTTGTGAAGTCGTGCAGAGTCTTAGAGTTTTCGTTTTTCCTCCAGTTTGTCCGAGCGACTCGTCCGCAAGGCGATCGCAAGCGTGGTCGATCGAGGTTGTCGTCTCAGATCCAGTTCGGTGCGTGATGATGGATCCTCCTGTCCGTTGGGTACACCCTGGGGTGCTTGTCGACTGTTTTAGCCGCGGGTTTTAGCTCCTGGAGCGGAACGCCGTGGTCCCTCGCGTCAGGGTGTCTCGGCGTCGAATGACGCATGGTGGTCTTGTATTGTAGATCGCTATTTCCATGATGGACGTACCGATTGGTGGACAGTCGGAGCAGCTAGAGCTCCTCTTCTGAGTATTGCGGAAGTACAGGGAGCGGCCGGCGGGCCTAGCGGGGCCTTACGAAGCGTTGCTGCGCCGAGCGGAAGGGGGCTGACGCGCCGTCAGACGGTCCCCCCGCCGGGAAATTCGCGTAAAAAGCATCGTCGTATGAGCGGAGTGTTCTTTGCGTTTCTCTGAGTTTGCACATTAGGTTTAAGAGTTAGTAATAAATGTTTATGTTTGGTACTGTCGGAGCTAGCGCGCATCGATTCATTTAATTTCACCTGTTCCCCCGCCGAGCACGAATCTCCGCGTTACGAATTCGAAAAGCATACCACGCCGAATATGCGTCTCTTCCGGCCATTTTTCACCATAGATTACAAAAAAGAAATTGAGATTTAATTATTCGCGAGGAAACAACTCGCTCTGACATTAAAATGTCTTTTTTGCGCGACTTCGAAGTGCACGATGAGCTGATAGCAAACGAACATTGACGTGCACAGAAACGACATTACTTCACGATCCCCCTAATATTTTTCGATATATTATTTTCAGTATATACCTCCGCCTGATTTTCGAAGCGAGGCTGTTCACGTGGCACGGACTAGAAACAATTTTTTTTTTTTTTTTTGGTTCTTGTCTATGCTTTAAGTGATATCGAATGTTTTTCAATTTCCAGGTGCAGAAACAATATAAATAAAAAATACAAATTCATGGGAAATCGTTCTCCTTCCACTCGAGCGGCAGGATTTACGTCATAAGAGATGCTCGAAGTGATGTGTCCGTTCGCGTCGATGCAGCATTGTAATCGTCCGATCGCTGAGGCGTCTGCATTTCTTATCGCTTCCGTACTTATCGGGGAACATGCTTCAATTAGTCGTCGTTTCATATCTTGCAATATTACGGCGCTCCTCGTAATTGAGAAGGCGCATGCCGAACAGATAAGCACGCAAGTTCTTTCTGTATCTGGAAAGGTAACCCGAGATATTCGAGGCGATCGAATGTTATTTCCCCAAAAAGGAAATTTCACTTCGGAAATGTACTGAGTAACGTTTAATAATATATTGGCTCGCGTTGTTTTCACTCGAGATCTCTGCTCGAATTTCCCAGCTTCGCCGGTTGCTTCGCGGTCCTTCCAAGTTGCGTTCTTCTTACGTCGGAAGAGTGTTAATCGCAACAGGTTAATTCGGTGCAAATTTCGTTCATTTCGATGTCAAATTCTGGAAATCATTTTCCATTTCTTTCCGGACGACAACTGTCGCACCCTGAGCCGCTGTGTTTTCCGGCGAACGCGCGAAAAGAACAAAGAGCCGCGCCGGAGATTGCAGGCTGCAGTTCTCGTCCGGGAACTCGCCGGGTCCGTCGCGGTTGAACTCGTCGCCGCAAACACGATCCCGGGAAGTTTGCACGCCGGCATTAGGATTATTCGGTAAACCGGACGATAGTTACGGCGGATTATCGACGCCGGGGCGAAGTTTGCGCACCGATTTCTCCGGCGGATCGATCCCCAGGCGGGACCTGTGCACGCGACTCGATCGGACGTGCAATTATGCAACGCGTCTCGTTGCGCGGCAAGCGCGCGAGCAATTTCGGCCGGCTGCACAGATTGTTGGCGTTTCGCGGAAAATCCGAAATATAAAGTTCCGCCAAGCAATTAAGTCGGCTGCCAGCTACGTTTCACGCGCGATTCGTTACGCGATACGGATCTATGGAAAACAGCGATCCTGTCGGCCGCGCGACCTCGTTCTCTCCCAATTAATTCGAATGTTCGGGGAATTAGCTGGCCGGTCCCAAAGAGTTCTGCTGCGTTTGTTGCATTTCAACCTCGAGAACGGTGTTCCGTTGCAGGCAGGCATGCATGCGGATCCGAGCGGAGACTGAAACGTATTCGCAGCATTCGATCCGCCATTGTGCCGCAGCCTCTAGCATCATTTTCTTCCGACGTATCAATTTATTTCCTGCTATCAAAGTAGATGCGAGCTTCGCGAGGATCCTTGGACAAATTGAATGCGCCAGATGTGCTATCGAAGACCGCTGGATTTGCTGTGCGGTTCTTGGTCGAACTGTCTTTTTTATAATAATTTTGAGCGAGAAATTTATTTGCACATTTTTATACCTTTCTGGAGTATGTATTCTTCGTTAACCCATTCACTGCCAAATACGAGTTATCTTATGGTAGACGTCCATCTGATAAATGTTCATCATTAAGAAAAGAAAGGATTTATTTGTTACTTTTTATGTAATATTGTTTTTTACTTATTATTACTTTTTACTTGTTACTATTTTGTTATATTTATTATTATTCTTTACTTATTGGTATCTTTCACATATTATTATATTTTACTTATTTTTTACTTATTTAGTATTTTTTGTTTTTTTATCGTCGTCTGATACAGATTTCTTCGAAACTTGGATTTCTTCAAGGCTTGTCGGTCAATGCGTCAAAGAATTAAGTGCAAAACGGGAAAGATGCGACAAGAAACGAAAATATGTTTTGCATTGAAAAAAGGGCCCCAATCAATTGCAAGAAACGCGGAGCAGAAACGCAACAAGTTTGGCGTTTCCCCGTTATAGAAATATCTTGGACAATATTCTGCCTATTTCAGGAATCGTAATTGTAATAATACACGCGAAAGAAGTCGCTGCGTAATAATTATTACTGGCAATTATTTCCGGGCACGGCATTGTTGCTCCGAGACTGGAGCCTTCGGCGGACACAATATATTCCGAAGTGTCTCGCCAACGACTGCCAATGAATCGCGGCCGATCATATTTTACGATCCGATTGTCGTCCACGCGCGGACACTGGCTCAATATATTTGGTCGCCGGCCAAGACGGTTCGCAAGCCTCCGAAGCGAGGCTCGCGTGGTCAACTGTCGCGGAATAAATAATCCCAGGGCTTAATGGTCGGAGCGCGACGGTTCAACGATCCGCCCGGAAACAGAAACGCGAAACCCGGTTCGTTAATTAACCGCGTAACGCACTCGTTCAGCCGCGAGAAAGCATATTCGCGGAGATGATCGAAACCGAAACTGTTGTCGTTTATCGGCGAATTTTGATAACGATCTTCGTGCCATCTGTTGCAAACTCGACTCTAACGAAAGACTAACTTTGCACAGACTAACTCTAACGAAGTAAAGCACCCAAAAAGGACAAGTCTAACAAGACTCAGAGTTGCGCATTTCCAAATCCGAGCATGCTAGAGTAAGACATACTTCATCATTGTCTAGTAGAATTAGACTTCATCATTGTCTAGTAGACTAGTCCATCTATTATTTAAAAGAGAATTCGAGACATTTTGATCCAATTTTAAAAAAGGAAACTTATTGCCTTGTAACCTTGGCGTAACCGTTTGCACTCCGATGTCACCGATACGACAACGTTAAATTATTATTTTTTAAGCTGATCATGTGAAATACGTAAGTAAAGGCAGAAAATCTTTTATTTATTCGTTTATATAGAATTTCACAATGATTTTGATTTCAAGTCAACTTTGCATAACAGAATCACAATTTTAGCAAAATTTGTTTCGAGTTGCTGGTTTTATGAATTTAATTTTTGTCAGAAAAGTCTTCGGAGTTCCAAAGGTTGAAAGGTGTGCGAACATTTTTATCGATCATCGTATATACATCTGTGCGATTTTATGCATTTCTGGCAAGAACGAGTAGTTTCAGTTGAAGATGGTAGAGAGATTTAAAGAATTTAAAAAATGTCATTGCGTTATGTTCAATCCAATGAAATTATTAAAAGAAAAATGAACTTCTTCGTTTCTACGTCTCGCGATTGCCGCAGACAATTTTTATTTCGCACGAAAGTCCGCAGTCTTTAAAAAAGAAAACGGTAGTAAATGTTATTCTTAGTGTTTGTTACGTAAGCTCGAAGAATGAGCGGCACGAAAGCATCTCTAATGCATTGGAACCGCAGGATTTCTGCCGTTTAATTACAAGATGTATTAGACGCGGCGACCTAATACTCTCCCGAGCGATGCATATTCATTAGCCGGCCGTGACTTTCCGCCCTATGTATTATTAAAAGGCTCATGAATCTTCATCGTGGCCTTTCACGAAGCTGCCGCTCGCTGTGTGTTTGCTCGAGTTTCCTGCGGATTCAATAGCGTTCGCCTAACCCGGCAGAAAGTAGTGTCCCCCTTGGAAAAGTTTGCTCGAAGTGGTCCCCCTCCGCGGAAGAATATTCTCCGTTGCGGGAAATTCGTGTGCAAACAGCCGCTGTCCCGTCCCTGCGAGGAAATTCGCCGTCTTGAATTCTCGGTGAACAAATGTCTCGTATAAGGACGACAGAGGGAACACGAACACGCGAAACCGAAATCGCGCGTTCGCTTTGGCCAATTGTTGCACCAATCGCCATGGACGGGGAAATCGATCGTAACTGGCATAAGCGCTCCGGCAAGAGAAAACACGCACACGGTTGAAATGAACTTGGATAAAAGCTTTTTCCAATTTCACTGGCTGAAACGACAAACGCGGGATCAGTGGCCGCTCGCCCGCTGGATCGGTGATCGCAGAGAGGACGGCCGGTTTCGGGACGAATAAACACATTTCGGGAGTAATCAACACGCGCGATTGTTTGCCGACAGCGTTAGCAGCTAGCTCGCTCCGTCCACGGATTCGAACCCGTGGATCCGAGGTCCAACCGACATAACTTTGTTAGCGACCGACAGAGTTTGCGGAGTTGTCCGAGACGTCGACATTCCGTCACTAGATAGGTATTACATAACGCTTCACTCGATTTGCACTGGCACGTTTACATCTGTTGCGGTAAACGGGAAAGTTTCCGCACGCGTGTTTACACGGGTTCTTAATTTTGTTATAGTTTCCATGTTAGTTGATTTTGTTAGCGATAGATTGAGGATTTAGAAAATTGTTGAAGCCGTTGGGACGGCAGAGAAAATTGAAAAAATTCCGATCGCAGATATTTGTTGGTGGTTGGATGATCTTAGGGGATATTAGGGTGCGTTCCCGTGGGAGTTTTCCTGACCTTCGGGGGCGCAAATTGAAGTTGGAAAAATGAACTGTACGACTGGTTCGTTTAGGTTCGAAGGAAAGTTTGCGATCGTGTTGAGAAATCGATAAATTCTCTGGCAATAACTCGGAGCAAAACGAGTGGAATTTAAAGGGGTCAGTTTGAATCGATTTTAGAAAGCATTCCCACGGGAATTTGCCAACTTTTGATGGCTCAAATTCAAGCTGGAAGAATGCATTTTACAATCGCTTCATTTGGCTTTGGAGAACTATTTCGAATCACGGTGAGAAATCGAGAAATTCTCTTCAACAGTTCGAGATAAAATTAATGGAATTTAAGGGGTCGCTTTGAATCGATTTTGGAAAATATTCCCGTGGCAATTTTCCAACTTTTGATAGTTCAAATTCAAGCTGAAGAAATGCTCTTTAAAACAGCTTCCTTCAGGTTTCAAGGAATATTTTTAATCGCGTTGAAAAATCCACAAATCCCCGCCTTATAACTCGAAGCAAAATCAACGGAATTTAAGGGGTCGCTTTGAATCGATCTCAGAAAATATTCCCGTGGAAATTTTCCAACTTTTGATAGCTCAAATTCAAGCCAGAAGTGTGCACTTTATAATAGGTTACTGCTAACGACGTCCAATCTTCTTTTAGAAGAAGAGACAATAATTAGTAAGTCGACGTTTTATGAGCGCAGTGCAGAACAGCTTGAAACTTTCGAAGGGCTCTTTAAAAATCTTCTAACAAGATTTGCAAGTTAATATCCCCAAAGGGAGATTCCGGATAATGCAACATAAACCATAACTACCTACTCGTACTCATCAGAACAAAGTAAAAAGAGAAAAATCGCCTTGGCTACTCTTTTGAACCGTTTCGCTTCCGCGTCAAGATTTCGGCGCCGTAATTGCTCTTCCTTCTCCGATTACTCGGCTCTTCATAATTGCTGAGAGCACAGTCGGTAATTTCTCTGGGAGAAGCAACGTTCAATATTGGTGTGCATGCATATTTAGCGTCATCTTCGTTCGGCAACCGCTGCATCCGCGGGAAACCGCACGTCCTCTAATGATAAATTGACGGCGCACTCGAAACAACAAAGGCTACCACGGATGATAAAATCATCCAAGCTGATTTTCCAAACGATTCTTGCGTGGACGTGCCGTTGACGTTTGATTGAAGGCTACTGTTTTACGGCTCGGTTGCGAACCGCGTTCTTTGAACACGAATAAACCTTTCGTCTGAACAGAGACGTGCATTTGATTGAAAGCTAGCTTTTTAAACGCATTGTTGTTCTACAAAAGTCCTCGCGAGAGCAAAATTATCGACGGCGGTTCTAAAAAGAATGCCGACCCGTCACCTAGTCGAATAAACAGCTTTCTACGGTTATTTCACGAAGCAATTTATTAAAATAATCCCATAAATTTCAACCGTTTCGACCGGAATATTCATGGAAACTGTCTGAAGATTTCTCGTCGCGTAAATATTGTTTATCTCGGGAGATAAATTCGCTGCAAATGTATTCAAAGCGTTCCTCTGCTTTCAGTGAATTTTCAGCGATGATGCAGCACTGACAACGCCGACTGTGTCACAGGACAATTGTACGAGTTCCTCGCGCGCGAGATAAAAGTACGAAACTGTTTCGAAGGATCTACGGTCGCTGAACGCGACGAACGCAAATGCGGCGCATTTAAGTCGAAACGAATGATCGCTTCTCGAAATGAACAATAAGTTCAGACTGCAGGCCGATTCGCCGCAATATTTTAAACGCGTTTAAACTCTCGGCGCTTCTTTAACGACTTAGCAGAAGCCGGCAGAAACGGAGGAAGGTTCGCCGAAACACGGGATAAACTGGAAAACTTCTTAAAGCCGTTGCGGGTGGGAGGGGGGCGGACAGTAAAGTTAAACAGCTTGAAATTCATTTAGACGGAAGATTACAGTGAGCCGGCACGGACAATGAAAAGTTGCGGCAGGTGTGTTTATTATCGCGCGTCCTCTGCCAGGCTAACGACACTGCGCGAGGATTGTCCATTTTTTGCGGGTGTTACTTTCAAATGCTCGATGGACAGTTTTTTCTCCAACATTTCGTTCGGTACGAAATTTTCTTACAACTTTCGCATACATTTCATCGAATTTGTAAGAATTTTTAACGATAAAACAGACGTCGACGAATCGAACATCCCCCCATTTTTTTGTTCGCCGCAACGTCAAACGTTACTTGACAATCATTTGACAATCATTTAGCGTTTGACAATTGTCGAATGATATATATATATATACTTTTATAAGTATTTGACTTTTCCTACGTTTTTCGTTTGTCATGTATGCAGTATACGTTAATGTTAAGTGAACATAAAATGGATGCATAAAATGCACCTTGTCGCATAAAATGGAAGTATTGCGAGTCAGAAAAATTATTTCAGATTTATAGTTAATGGCTTAAAATGGCTTCGAGTGCGAAGGATTAATTTTATAAAATAAAGCCGTCTTTTCGATCCAATATTTTAACAGCAACGCGCTTGATTCTCGCGACAGATATAGGTGCCGCGGTCTGTAAAAGAGGACGCCGCAGCTAACTGGTAAAATTTCGAGCCGCAGAGGGACGAGCCGCTCGTAAACTGTAGCCGGTTCTAACGAATTTCGAGACGATCGAGGTCGATCGATAGGGCAGACGCGGAAATTGCTTCGTACAGGCTTTTCCATTCCGTTGACCAAGTTTTCACGGGACAAATGGGTCAGCGGCGTCGGTCGATCATAACATAACAAACACCCACAAACCGCTGCGGTCGCGGGAATTCGTGGGAACCGTAAATCGCGGTTTACGAGGCGATTCTTGTACGTCGCCGCGTCCTACGGCTTTGACGTTCACGGCTTTAACGAGCGCCGAATTCTGGCCCGAAGCGCGCGCGCGCCGCACCGAGAATTCCGGGACGAGCCGCGCCGATTTATTATTACCGGACGACGTAAAAATAATTCCTTCTATTTCAAACGGCATCCCCCGTGCCTCGTGACACTCCCACGCGGAGACATTTTCGGTCGCAGGTCACCTCGACGACTTTTGTTCGCGCGTCTCGGCAGTCGCCGCTGCGCGGAAATAAATCCGCCGCCGCAACTGGCTCGAATAAACCGCTCGCTCGAATTTTAAATGTTACGTTTACGATAACGTAGCATTTGTTTACGATTTAGCCGTCCGACGCGGCTTTTGCGAAAAGGATATTTTCAGCGGTGCGGTTGAACCATTATATCTTTTTTTTTTTAAATCGTTGGACAATTTTATTCGAGGGATTTCTGGACTGCTTGCGACAGAATTATACGGACCGTGCTCGAATACAATTTCAGAATTATTGTAGCGAATTTGAAAGCTATCTGGCGACACTTTAATAACGCAATAAAATTTCAGTCGAGGTGTAAGCGACATTAAAAAGCTGGTTTTACATTTATCCTCTTTGTGAAACGGTATGGAAAATTTTGAGAAGTATGGAATAGTATGGAAGAATGTATGAAAAAGTATACCGAATTTAAGAAAATATATGGGAGAATTAAAAAAAAAAAGAGTGCAAAAGAATTCAAGAAACAGTACGGATTCAACAAGATTCAACAAGAATTTCCGGCATAAAATAATACGGTGGCTCACATTTCATACTCATGCTTTTATTCATAACTTTATTTTAGATTGTTCAAGCTAACCCACCGACAACGATAAAAATCCACATATTTTAAATTCATGCTTTCATTCGTACGCGAATTTCAAGTGAAACGCGGAAGAATTTAACAGCAGCTTGCCGCTTCGATTCGTGCTTCAATTTTTATGCTGCCACTTAACGTAAATTATAATAGAATTCTATAAAAAATTCTTACAAAAAATGATCGAATGCTTCGCTTTTTTTAACTGATTCATACTTTCTTCTTCTAATTGTACTTTCGTTTCGAGTGAAACACGAAAGAATTTAACACGAGTTTCGTCCGAGAATCGATGAAATAATTCACGTTTCAATTCGTAATCCGATGTAAATTATAACGAAGAAGAATTTACGAAGAATCTCTCGCGAAAATTGTTCGAATAAATTTATACTTTCCTTCGTATTTTAATCTGAATTGAAACAAGCTGGAATTTAACCAGATTTTCTCGCGAGAATTCATAAAATGATTCGCATTTCCATTCGTGCTTTAATCTAGATTTAAACAAGGCAGAATTCACCAGTGAATTCCTTATAAAATTGTTAAAATGATTTACACTTTGGTTCGTATTTCGATGTGAATTAAAGCAAAGAAGAATTCGACAAGAATTTCTTATAAAAATCGTTCCCCGATGATGATACATTTTTATTCGAATCCCGGTATAAATCAGAATGGAGAAGAATTCACCGGGAATCTCTCGCGAAAATTATTGAAATAATGCACTCCTTCGTTTCGCGCACGAACCAAAATCGAAATGAGGAAGACGTCGACGAGGATATCTCAGAAAAATTGTTGAAATGACTTACGCCCTGCTTCACGTCATGATATAAATTGGAACGAGAATTTCTCACGAAATACGAGCCGGCTTTCCACGTTCCGTGGGAGCACGTTGCTTTTCCTGGAGACAGGACGCGCGACACGGCAGGATATCGTCCCGATTAAATGCCGGCTGGCAATCCGGCAGGCTCTGCTGCAATCTCGGATTTAAACGAGGAGCGTAATGCAATACGGAAGAGTCGCGAGAACTCGACCGACCGTCTCGGCGCGGAAACATTTTTGCCCGGCGAGAGTCGCGAACTCGCGACGTTTTATAACGAGCCGACGGAATCGGAATTGGTTTCGCGGACGGTTCCCGTATTTTTCCACGATTCGGGAAAGCGAGTTATTTGAAATCTGATTCGACACGGTCGGCGAACCCCGTGCTGGAGTTTTTCCACGTCTGGTTATCGATTTCTGCGTTTCTAAGGGTCGGCGGTATTCTCGGGTTCGTCCTTCGGGGGGGACGTAACCAGGGGTTACCTTCTGGAGGGGAAGGTTAAGGATAAGGCGGAGCCGTCGGGGAAACAGCCTGCTCACAGTCTGCGTCTGCCCCGAAAAAATATCTGAAGATATTGACGAAACCTGTTTCCCAAGGCCGATATCAAAGAATTTTGCTTCCGAGGAATCTGCGATCTTCCGATTTTTTGTCTCGTTCTTCATTTCTTGCGACCACAATTTACGACCGAAAAATCTGAGAAAATTCTCCGACGTACGACCAGTTATTCAGAATAGGTAGGATTTTTTTCAAAATTTTAAGAAACCTTCTAAGAGGGAAACTTTTTTGTTAACCTTTTTAATGGCCGCACGTCCACGCGGTGAAACGTCGCCAGGAGCCGGCAATATTTATGTAAATTCATGAAATAATTCAACATGTGCGAACAACGCATTTAGTACAACAAATTTCATATTTTGCCTTCGTGTGATAATTATTAGAGCAATCGTTTACATGATTATTAAAGCATCACACGCATGTTGCGTGAGCGGCCATTAAAATGAAACGTTTAATGTCTTCCTTTTAATATTGTAAAATATTAAACTACAGCATTATAAATGAAACACAAGATCAATAAATACCGATTTAAACAGTAAAGCTAAAACGAATAAGACATTGTTCTTAGATCTTTTGCACGAAGAATAAACGACGAACGAAATTGAAAAGATAGAATGCCATGTTATAAGTTCTAAAAACCTACTTTAATTCGCGGAATCATAAGGGAAATAAAATCCGTCGATATAGAAAGTAAAAACTAGTAATGTATAATCCGAGGATTTTTCACGCGAAGAATAAACCGGATAAACTTGCTCAAATTGCGGAATCGTAAGAAAACACAATCCGTTGATTCAGAGGGCAGAAACTAGCGAGGGTACTGCCCCAGGATCTCCTTCGCAACCGTCTCCAAGCAACGTGCGAAGATCGAACCCCCGGGGAAACAGAAAGGGCATTCGATATCTCCTGGAACCTTCGCCGCCATTTAATTCCGTATGGAGCAGGGGGGACGTCGCGACGAGCAGACATCGGCGAAATAACGGGCTCGATTAAGGAATCGGCTGCTGGGAGGAAAATTCGCCGGTGAAAACGGCCATCGTTCAACATGTTTCAGCGGGCGCTAACCCCCCTAGGACGCTATTATGTAAATGAGTTCCGGGGGGTGTTTGATCCCCGGGACAAAGGGCTGTTTTCTCTGCGGCGCATTTCTATGGAAACGCCGAGCGCCGAGCCGTCGTTCCCGCTTATCGAAGACACGTCCAGAAAGACGTACCGGCCCTTCTGTATTTTTCATCGAAAGCCTATGAAAGGCCGCCGGGCGAAAGTTCCCCCGGATATCGGCTAGCGAGCTCGGCTCAGATATACGCCCGGCAAAAGTTTCACCTATCCGAAAGTTTTTCTTCCGCCGCTTTCTCGGGCGCCCGAGCTCTTCCGGCCAGCCTATTCCACCTTCTGCTCGCGTTTTTTCGGAGGGGAACACGTGCGCGCGATCGTGACGAGATTCTATTGAATCCGCCGGAAGCTTTCCCGGCCGATCCGAAATATCGGGCACGAGATACGCCGCGAGAGATCTTGTAAGTCCCGCGATAACTGCGACGGATCGTTTCTTCTGTGACGGAAAATGCGATTCGACGTTTCCCAGGTAGATGCTTTAAGCGCCGTAGCTTGTTATTTATTCCCTCGGGGATATCGGGATACTCTCGAGGCTGTAAATCGAAGGTGAGAGATCGTAGTTTACGATAGTTGCGCTTAGGTCGCGAGCTGAATTCGGTTGTCTCGTCCGGAAATCGATGTCTCGCTTGCTGGATGAAAATTATAGGATTCTGAGGGATTATGCCCGAGTCGATTTTGATGGACGTTCCTGCAGGAGTTATCGAGGTCTCAGGGTCTTAAATGGAAGCTGTTGGAGTGCGCTTTCTGATAGGGCAATTTAAGTCCTCCGGGAAAATTCGGGAACGTGTCGGGAAATTGATATATGCTGAGACTCGGAGAAAAATGAGTGGATTTTAAGGCGTTAATTCCGGTAGATTTTTAGATGCGTTACCGTAGGAATTTTTGAACTCTAAAGAGCGGAAATTGAAGCCAAAGAGTCCACTTTAAGATGGCATAATTTTGATTTAAGAGAAAATTCGGAATCCTTTCGAGAAACGAAGAAATTCGGTGGCTCCGAGAAAGATTTCAGGGACGAAAGAAGTCGTCTAAAAATATTTCAGTTGCTGCTGTTTAAAAATAATATCGCTACAGGAGCGAACTTTTTCTCCAGTCCGAAATTAGATCAATGAGAAACGGGCACAGGAAGGAGAAGAATGTATTCTGAATTATTCACCGAAATGTCCGAACGGAAGCCAGAATTCCGTGGCATATAAATGTCAATCGATGTTCCCGGGCCGCGTATAAAAATTCAAATATGCAGATCCGAGCGGAAATGAAGCTTGCGCATGAATGTATAAATGCCGCTCATTTTTCCGAATGTGTAATTCGCTTGTGCGAATTTCCCGGATCGTCGAAAGAGGCATTCTCACCGGTTGCAACAAACGCAGGGTACTTATTATGCCATTCATTTTTCGGATATTTGTTCAAAGAATTCTTCTCTTTACTCAAAGGATTATTTCTTCTCATAAAATGCTAAAATGCGATATTTTAACCAATGCTGAACGTGATAAAACGCGAAGAAAGATTTATGTAATTTAAGATCGTTATATAATATCACACGTACTTGGAAGTTTAGTTATAGATTTATAAGATTAATACCAAGATCATTTTATTTTGTTACATCGTCCCATTTGATGCAACCAAATGAGACAAAATGTGCTTTTTAAGCGAATTAAAAAATAAAACAAGTAAACGAAACTCATCGACATACTGTGCATTCTTCTAAATAAAATAATCGATCTTTCGAGTCTTTCGAACTATAATTAGACGAATCGTTTAGTTTTCCGAAATCTCGTCCAAGAGGCAAGTGTCCCATTCAGGGTAGTTCTCCCCTAAACGTGATTGCAAAAGTTGTCCGAAGATCGTCGCGAAAAAATACGAAATAGAGTCGAACGAGAACGCAGTTCACGCTGGAATATCCGCTTAAGCGCGGAAAAGTGGTGGCAAACGTTGGCCGAGGCATATGAAAATAGAGCAGACGGGAATAACGGCGGAAGAACAAGACGAGGGTGGCCTATTTGCAATTTCACCGGTGCCTGGTTTATTATGTCCGCACCTGAAGTTAGCCGGCGTGCCGGCCGCGGCTGTATTAAAGCGGAAAATTGTCCCGTGAAATAATTTCCGGCGCGTTGTAAAGAGCTTCGCTCCAATTTTAATAACGATTTCCCCGTTCGCGCTGGTTACGGAAACGAGACCGAAACGCTGAGAGAGAGAAAGAGAGAGAGAGACTACTCTCTGTTTCCGTCAACGTCAACGCTTCGTTTGTATACGTCGATCTCCCGTCACGCTCCGCTTCAGCTTCTTGTTTCACTGTCTGTTTCAGCCCCTACTTGCCGGGGCGCTTGTTAGCTCAGTTCCAGCTCGGATCCGTACAACTACCACTTCATTCGGTTCGTTAAACTTATTATGCTCAATTAGTACACGAGGCGGCGCGCTCCTCCTGTTCACTCGCTAATTTCAATATTTTTCAATCGCGAACGAATCCCTCCGCGATGTTAACAGGGCTTCCCCACCGCTACCTCCGAGTAATTTCTGCACGAATTTCACGATCGCCGGGAAGAAAACTTCGCGGGAAGATGCGCGCTAGACGATTCGATCATCGCCACAATGAATCTCGCAAGTTCAGTATATTGGAAATTGAATTATTATTTGTTGTTTCAGGGTGCATTGAAATTTGTCAAAAATTAATAGGTAGTTCGTTATAAGAATGCCGTGTCGAAGGGTAACAGTTAAACTGCGTATTTTCGTGGAAAACAAAAATTATATTTATTAATTACAACGTGTAAAAACTATATACGTAGACATTTACTTCGTCGTTTCGTAATCATTCGAATGAGCTAACAATGATGCAGTAATATTTTCAAACTGTATAAATGTCCGTGCTATATTGCATTTAATTTATTCATAAACGCATCAAATCCGCAGTCTATTAATTATATCATTCTATTGAAGATCGATTAAATTCAAATCTAATTATTCGCTGCATAATTCTGCCTTCTAAAATAATCAAAATTAATAAAGCCATATTATTAAATGAAATTACTCTGTCGACAGAAGAAAGTTAAATTGACTCCGACAAATTTTCCAACGAATTGTAAATTTAAAAAAGATACGATTATTCGAGCCTCGCTACAGTTGCCGCTTGTCAACAATTGTAAAAAACGATGCATCTTCGTATCCCAGCTGAAGGAAAATTGGGAAGAATTCGCTGCAGTTCGCGACTGCTGAATCGCGAGAACAGTCCGGCAATTTTAAGGGGCGAGCAGAGATAATTCGCTCCGCTGGATCTCGGCAGAGATCGAGAATGCTGAACAAAGAATTCGGAGCAAAGAAAACGGAGCAAGGGCTGATGTTTCCGGGAAGATTGGAGAATTATATTTTAAACGAACGGTACCAGCGATACACCGTCGTGTATCTCGATCTTCATCGAGCTTGTCAGTGAAATAATGCACGTTCCGGAACGGGTGTGAAGCAGATTCCATTACTAAGATGATCGAGACCCCAGGGTTTGGCTGCGGCGCCGAGTGTCTTCCATGAATTATTGAGTCGGCTCTCGACGCCTCTCCCGGAAATCTTCCGATAAACTTCCTCGGAGGAAGGTGGTGTTCTCATTAACGAGAACGCCGAATGCCTCGAGACTGTCTCCTCTCTCGCAGACGAGAGTCCCTTTTTGCTTCTTTCGAAGCTTCTTCGAGGCACTCCGCCTCCAGTCGAAGTCGCAAACATTCCTCGCCGAACGAATTATTTAGACTCTCGTCGATACTCGGACGACCGCGCTGCAACTTTCAGTCTGTTGCATTCGTTCGATTGCAAATACTAAATAAATCAGTCAATTACAGGTACTCGTATAGTATTGCGACGTATCATCGAAGCTGTAATTCTGTAACGTGTTTTCCAAGTCACATCGAACGAAAGTTAGGGTTGCATACGCATAATTAAAGAAGTCGAGCGAGAAAAGCAAAATAATTGACCGACTTATCGGAGCAAAGCGAGTTACGAAGTGCTGTAACCGATCTTCCAAGTCCCACCGAACGAAAGTTAGCGTTGTATATGCATAATTAAAGAAATCGAGCGAGAAAAGCGAAATAATTGGCGGTTTTATCAGAGCAAAACGAGCTACAAAATGCTGTAACCGATCTTCCAAGTCGCATCGAAAGAAAATTAGCGTTGTATACGCATAATTAATGAAATCGAATGAGAGAAGCAAAATAATTGGCTGCCTTGTCGCACCAAAATGAACTATAAAACGGCCATGGCGATGCGTTAATAGTCGGTTCTCCCACGGAGATAAAAGTAGATAAGAATAGCAGCCGTTGAAAAATCTTCCTGAACGCCCAGAAATGATTGAGCACTTCCTCGAGCCGCCGTTCAATTTTCCGCTTAATATTTTCCCTCTAACGGTGTAATACGAGAATGAAGACTTCGAGGAACCCGGAGAGATCACCGGCTGCAGCTGAAAAGCTTCGCCACGTCACGATCGATTCGGCGATCTCTATCCGGCGGATCGTCCTCGGGTGCCCCGGTCGCACAATACATGGCGCAACACAAAACGGAAATTACCTTCCGAGCAGTGGATTTCACGAGGAAATTCAATTTTAAGTAAATTGTAACTCCGTTTCAGGAACAGGCCCCGTTGGCTCCTGTCTGAAGAATGCGAATAACACGCGAACCCGAACAAGCTCGGAGTCGGTGGTATGTTTATTTAAGAAGTAGAATCCAGTGGCGAGAGGATGAGAAAGATTCGATATCTTCTTTCGAACGAGTTCGAAACACATTCTGCAAGTTTCAGAAAATACCGGTGGGATTTTAAGGAGAGACTGGCGCGAATATCAATCGCGAGAAATTCTGTAAAATAAAGGGCTGTGCATCTGTATACATTCTGCATTGCAGGTGGAAATGAGCGCTTACCGGTATATATAAATAAATAAAATGAAAATAAATTAAATTACATTGTATTAAATTAAAATCAATTAAATATACAGTCCGAATTCATTGAATTATTAAAAGAAATAAAAAAGATATTATAAAAGGAATATTGTATCATTTGAATTAACATTATTAAAAGAACGTGAATCAAATTCTTGTGTACCTATGCTCGAATGTAAAGGGACGAAAACGAATTTGCAAGGATCGATTGAAAAAATACAAGAAGCTTCGCGTCGATGCTAAAATCTCGTAAAATATTGGAAAACTGTTCCCCGGTTTTAAGGACACTTCCGATGTTTCGAACGAGAGCGCGATCACTCGGTAATTCGACGACGGAGCGAACGGAATTAAATAAACGAATTTAGTATGATTGGCAATCAATATTTAACGAACATTGAATTTCTATGTACAGCCTGGCCGACGGCAATTAAGTACGAGGAGCATCTGAAGCAGCGTGCGCGGAATTTAAAATAACATGGAAATGATGTTGTGCATGCTCGAAACGGCGCTCGTGCAACGAAACGATTACAGTAACGCCGGTTAATAACGTCCCTTTGTAAGCACGAGCCCTTTGCACGCTAACAAATCGTGCAATAAAATCACTGTTAAGCCGGCCGAGTGGTTCCCGGCGACATGTTCGCTTTACGCCGATTAAAGAGCAACGGAATTTCGCGGGCGTATTCGATCGAAGCCGGCACACAGGCATCGCGGCGGATTGAAAAAGTTGTTCCGCGAGACATTGTTTGCCGGTAGTGGCCACTCGGATTCTCGTCGCGAAAGGCAACCCATTAAGCTCTCCAATTACTGGATTTGTTGTGCTTGCGAGAAAGGCTTCGCGCGTCGATTATTCGCGCGAAACCGATAAAACGAGTTGAAACTCTCGGGCAAATGCATCGAGTTAAATCGAACGAACGCATTCGGAAACAAAGCTCCCTGTAAACTGCATAATTTCTCCCTTTAAGCCGCATCATTTGTTGTACCGTTTATTTTGAAGATTGCGAAAGTTCATTTTCTGTTGTTTCGAGAAAATTAAAGGTTAGCATATCGGTCAATTGAAAAATATAAATTAATTACGTCAAGTCTAGTGTAATGTTTCTACTAATTTATCAATATACGCCATTTTCATAATTAGTCGATTGCAAAGATCATTTAATTTAAATTCTGAAAAATTAGATGTCGCTTAAAATATTGTCTGTATTAATCAAATTTTGTTTATAAATAGTAACAAGAAATAAAATTCGAGTAGTATTTCTTGTTACCAACGTTAGAATTATATTTGTATGTTAAAACTTGACATAAGATATTGCTATAATTTATTTGTACTCTTTATGTGGCAGTGTTTTAAAATATTCATGATTCACAAGAGGTAATAACTGTTCCATACCCTTATATGTCTCGTATATAATAGGTCTGGCATCGTTGTGCAAAAGTGTCAGGGCGATTGTTCCAAATTTTGGCGCTTTTCCCCGACATGTGGGTGATAAATCTAACGCCTTAAATTCTATGTCCTTCATCGATGTTTTATATAAAATATCCAACATATATTTTCAGCCAGTTTACCTTCAACCCGTTATTTTTCTTTGTACCCGTTTTTGAACTGCATTTCTTGTAGATTTTTCGTTGAAACGAAATTCTCTCGTTTAAAATTATAATAATCGTCATTTGCGGGAAGTGTTGATTTTCTTATTTCATTCGAAGAAAACGGCGGCTGAAGCGCATCGAGAGCTCCACAAAGTTTACGGAGATGCTGCTCCAAGTGAAACAACGTGCCGTGATTGGTTGAGACTTCGTCCTAGTACAACTGGATCATCTACTAAGACTGAACAAACACCACATTACGCAACTGGACAAAGCCAGAAGAACCTTCAAAGCTAACTCTAGACTTTTCTACAACAAAAATCTTTCCACCAAAGCCAAACTTATTTGCTACCAGCTATTAGTTAGACCCATATTAACGTATGCTGCACCCATATTCTGGAACACCGGGCCAACAATTATAGAAAAAATAAGAAGATTTGAAAGATCATGCTTAAGAACATGCCTCGGCCGATATAGAACAGCTGAATCAAATTACACCAAAAGAATCGGTAACATTAAAATAAACACAAAAGCTGATATACCAAGAATAGACTGCGACTGAGATATGTGATCTCATTCTTCTTTAAAAAAAAATGAACTTACACCGTTTCCAAAATAAACGGTCCATTTGTCGAGTGTACGCTCGCGAATACATTGACGTTGGGGAACGTATAAAATTGCGAAACGTTTACCAGATATCTTTGCGCGCTTTACATACTTTTATTTCGAGATATCCCGGAATATTTTCTCGTAGCCTGCTCTAAATTCCGGTAGATCGAACGTGGAATATCGGGCGTTGTAAATTCAGTTTTCACAGCACGCTCGAGGGTCTCGTTGAACTTCGGGGAGTCGTTGTTTACGGTCAGGATAAATTCCATCCGGGGAGTGAGCAGACAAGACAGGGGTTGCATACGAGCGTCCCCCCCTGTCTGGGATCGTTATTATTAAAGAGGGACAAGTTGAGGATTCATGATCACGGTCCCGGAGACTTATAGGGTGCGAATAACGAAGTACCCGCTTCTAATGCCTTGTAATTCTGACGAAATCGATCCGCTCACGTTCGAGAGGATGCCGTTCGTGTTAGTTTACAACCGCCGTAAATACACAACAGCTGGCTCCATCTGTCATACTCCCCTGCGATACCATCTGTGATATTTCCGTCAACGTTGATTACACAAATTTGTAGAACATAAGGAAGCATTTACAATCGAAATATTACCAAAAATTAGGCGCCTTTATTGCAGCGAAATAAATTTGCCTTGCAGATGGAATTTTATTTAGTAGAAGCAGTTTGCTGATTGCTGGAGTTTTGGTCGATTCTGGGTGAAAAATCCAAAAAGGAAATTATTCGAATAATGGATTATTGAATAGTGAATTATTGGAACAGAGAATTATTCGAGAAAAGAATTATTCGAAAGGAGAATTATTCGAAAAATCAATTATTCGAAAAATCAATTATTCGAAAGAAGAATTATTCGACACAAGAATTATTCAAAAAATCAATTATTCGAGAAGATAGAATAACTTACAACGAATGTTCGTTACTCGACTAAAAGAATCCACAAAAAGCTACCCCTCCGGGCAATTATCATCAATAAATATTTATCACAAATAATTCAAACAATTCCCAATGCTGCCCTAACGCGCGAACGTTGGAATGAAAACGGCAGTTACGAAAGTTGGCGGTAAGAACAGAAACCGAGCGCCGCGAACAAACTTCAAAAATCCCCGAAACTTCCATGAACGTCCGAAACAGGCGACTCCCTGGGCGCGGCCGACGGAGACGCAATAAAAATTTCCGATAAGAACACGATGACCCGCGTCAGCCAGTCTGAATCTTATTTATCAACCGACCCAGATGGGGAAGAGAGAGCCGAGGGGGGAGCCATTGAAACTAGGAATTTATGCAAACAGTGGAGAGAGAGAGAGAGAGAGAGCGAACGTTCGCCTCGCGTGCTGACCCACATACATATTCCGTAACGAGGGCTGTTTTCCGTTCCGCGAGAACTGCGGGGCGTGGGAGCATCGTCGCCGCGAGATCGCGGAATCGTTGGCCGTAGGCGAGCCGGGGGGTTGTACAGGGTGTCCCAAAAATGTCTTGCAATCCGAAAGTGGCGGGTTCCTCGGATCATTTGAAGCAACTTTTCCTTTTACAAAAATTGTCTCCGAGGCACCGTTAACGAGTTATTAACGAAAAACAGTGACCAATGAGAGGCGAGCTCAGCTGGCGCGACGTGACCGAACCAATGAGCGGAACTGAGCTTCGTGCGCTGGTTGGCTGGGCCGCCTCGCGTCAGCCGTACTCGATCCTTATTGGTCACTGTTTTTCGTTAATAACTCGTTAACGGTGCCTCGGAGAACATTTTTGTAAAGGAAGAAGATGCTTGAAATGATCTAAGGAATCCGCCATTTCCGGATTGCGAGACATTTGTGGAACACCCTGTACTTCGGCGAATAATAAAGAGAGCCGCCTCGGTGAGCGTTCCGGGGCTGAGATAAGAATGATCCGTACGGGGGGGGAGCTGGTGCCTGGGGTCGAGGGGACGCGCGCTGTGGAACAGATCGATGCCCATGGCGCCTGCTGCCGCAGACTCTGCAGTCTGTATCATCCCTTCTGTACAACCCCGTAACGAGTCCGGCGATGTGCGCGAGGCGGAAACCCCGGCCGCCTCTGCGTGTGCGCTAATTCTCGGATAACAGACGTTCCCCCTCACCCCGTCCAAATATATACCGACATCCGATTCTTCCGACCTATTAACTGATCAAAGAAGACGCGAGCCGCGTTGCTTCCGGAGATAATGCTGTCTGAAAGCCGCGGTAGAATTACCGAGCGAAATACAGAAATATCGAATCATTCCGGATATTCTATATCTTTTATTGCGTGTACACGCCCCCGCGCTCATGGACACTGGCGTATTATATAGGGTGTCCCAAAAATGTCGCGCAATCTTCGTTAAAATACACCGACGCTTTTATTTAATATATTTAACGTCGTTTCATTTGTAATAGAACAGGTTAATGAAGTGATGCTAGTATTCGATAGAAATTAAAAAATACGCGCTTCTCAAATTACGATAAAATCAAGAATAAATTTCGTGACATAATTGAAATTATCGCGAACAATGTCGTTCGCCAACGAACGTCGTCCAAGAATAACATTGAATTTCTAGGAAAACGTGAATTTTCAGCACGCATACAAAATACCGAGATCTACGAAAAGTATTTTTAAACTTCTTTTTTTTATGATGTTAATAATAGCAAAATTACAAAAAAAGGCATTTTAGTCATCGTCTAGCAGAGCAGTCCCCCTGTCGTCGAAAAATAAATTCAAGTCGCTCAGTCCAGTTTTTCAAGAAGTTATTACATCCTAAAAGGTGCGCGCACCATTTTGCGAGCAAGTGTCCGGAATCTTATTGACAGAGGGGTGTATATACCTGATTCGATACTTTTCGAGAATGATTATGGCCTCGCACGACTCAGATTCCTCTATCGCTGCGAACAGTGCAGTCGTCAAACGATAAACTCCGAGGTTATCGAAATCATTACGAATTCTCTGTTTCGGAGAGATGTGTGTGTGCGCGGGTCGTAATTAGGAACGTGAAATGAGCCGGATTTTTGTATCTTTATTGCCGGGGTCTGGAGTTTCAGAGCTCTATCAAAAGCGTGGTGTGTGTTGCGAGAAGTATTCGAGGTCGTCGCGGAATAAAACGTAGCCGTTTGAAAAGTTTATGTATGTAGCTCTCTGCCGCGAAACATCATGTCTCACGTCTGCCCTTCTTTTTACGCTTTGTTGAACAGGTTTTACGCTCATGCCACGCGTAGTTGTATTACGTAAAGATTTTACTTTAGTTTTAAACTAAATAAAATAAACTAAATAAAGAAATGTGTATTTTATGATTTATTTCTCGTTCCAGATCGAAGGAAATAAATACTTGAATGCGCACCGAAAGAAAACGTCGAAAAACTTCTGTCTGAGGCAAGATAAAAAAAAAATAACATAAACGACCTATCTAGGTCTAGTTCGAAACGCTCGAAAGATCGGTTCTTTTGCTATAAGAATACACAGTGTCGATGAGTTTCGTCTACCTTTGCTTACTTTATTTTTAATTGCTTTAAAAAGTGCACTTTGTTCCATTCATCGCATTCGCGGTAATTCTCCCTTAATAAATACAAAAAAAATCGTATCTCGAAAGCTCGCAGAATATGTCTGAAAAGCGACGAAAAGTTTTCGTCAACGTGTCGCCTCCTGAAACAATCGCCGCGGATCATCATTCTTATTTGAACGATTTGCTCGTGACAGGTCGTAAATCTTGAAGACAAATCTCGAATAAGGTCTTCGGTTCGCAAGCGCCGGTTACGCGAGTAAAAACAGCGAGCACACAGATAACCGATACATGTCGTGCGAGCAGCACTATCAGCGACGCTCTGACGTGTAAACGGTTATTCCCAGATACGGATCCGCAAACAGACAGACAAATTTATCTGGTTCCGGTGGACTCGAAGCGTTTATTGCCCGAGAACTGCGGCGGCGAAAATGATTATGACGCGGCACTTTAACGAAATCAGATAAATATCCGGTCATTCCATGGAATGGAATTTAACCATGGAACGACCAGCAATAATCTCGTTATGTTCGCGCTTTGTTGACTACGACGACGACGACGACGACGACGCTTTCACACGGACGAAAGGAGCCTCTCCTTCGAGGCTCGGACGACGTTGCCGCGGGAAAGAGCCGACAGCCGGAATAATCCGACGTCGTAGAGCGAATATTTGAACAACCGTGTGGACAGTGTTTGCCGGAATGATTGAATCGGAAATGGCACGTACTTTGATCTCGGCCTAGATTAATCAGTGCTTTTCCGTTCCGTGAAGAGCACGATACCAATCGATCTTGGAAGCGGCGACCGGGAATCGCCGGGAACGCCTTTCGCGTTATTAGATCGACGAGGCAAATGGAACGTTTACGTCGCGCAATAAATTCATTTCTTCTGTTTCATTAGTTATTTGTGTCGTCGGATCTGCCGTTTATTGCTGGGCCGATTTTGTGATTATAATAAAAATAGGCAGAAAATAATAGTAGTAGTGGTATTACATGATAATGATGCTAACAACAATACTACACAAGAACAAAATATACAGGAGAAAAGGAACTAGAAAAAAGTGACGAGAACTGTGATATCGGTATCTTGCAGGTAATTAATAATAATAACACAAAATAAGAACAAAATATACAGGACAAAAAGAAATCAGGAAAAAGTGACGAAAATTGTGATATCGGTATCTTGCAGTTAATTAATAATAATAACACAAAATAAGAACAAAATATACAGGAAAGAAAGATATCAGAAAAAAGTGACGAAAATTGTGATATCAGTATCTTGCAGTTAATTGATTCAGTTAATTAATAATAATAACACAAAATAAGAACAAAATATACAGGGAAAAAAGAAAAGTACGCTTTACGAGCGCAAGAGATAAAAAGAATATGGAACTAGAGAAAACCGACAAAAATTATAAAATCGATATCTTGCAGCAATTTAACGGATGATTTTAATTTTGAGATCGAAATACAGCAGTAAACAGCGACGATGCATATTTTATTCGTTTGTTTGCTCCAATGAAATTGTTGTTTTTACGAGGATGATGCGTTACCAAAATATATATATATATTGTTGCTTTTAATTTCCCTGTAAATCGCGATTACCGGCTTGCTTTACCGACCGATTGTATACGTTCAATCGAGAATTCGAGCCGGTGCTCGCGATTATCCTCGTCGATTGGCTGCAGATAGAAAGAAAACAGACGGCTATTGACGTTACGCCGTCGAATTATTGCGACCCGGTTCGCAGCATCGTTCCGTATAAATCTCTGCCAGGCTCTCGTAATTTCGGTTATATCCAACTGCGACGACGTTGATAACGCTCTTAATTTTCTATTCGCCGATGAGAAAGCGGCGACGAATATTTGGCCCGCGCGGAGGGGATAATCGAAAATAATATCGGAGGAACAACGGATCCCCGCGGGCTATGTATTTCGGAGCAATAATTCTCGATACTTATTTCCGGTCCGCGCAATCCGCTGCGCAACGCATAAATCGACATCGACCAGACGAGACCTACTTGGCAAACTTTTTCAATAAAACTGTTGCCAAAGCGCCCGAGACGTCTTCCGTTTCGCCGGCTGCGATTCACGTTGCGGTAAATGTGAAACGTCTTCTTCCGTCTGCTTCCGCTAACTATTTCGGTTAATTAGAAAATCAATGCCGCGCAAGCTCCGCGATTAAAAGCGTCTCGAGAAAGCGTTATTCCGATCTGCGGGATAAAAGCGAGCTTTCCGGGCGTTCAATTGTCGACGCTCGGTGGGCCGAAACGCTCGACGAACTTTCATAGAAATTTAATGAAAATGTTATTTGCACGCTTTATACTGCGGTTTTCGTCGCTGGCCACGAATCTGACGTGAAATTAATTTTTTAATAAAATAGTGAAGTTTAAGATTACTGGTAGTTCAATTTTTCAGGTAAATTTTTGTCGACAAGGGTCGTTTTCAGTCAGTAAAAAAAATGTGTTTTCAGTATATTGATATCATTAAAAAGAATAAAAACGAAAATACTGGAAAGTCAAAGAAAAGATATAGCTCATTTACTGATATATACTTATATTCAATATATAATATAATATACGTAATTACATGAAATAAATATACCAATGAAGAATTTTCTCCACCACAAAATCATTATTTTCAGTACGCGTTCTCGTCTCTGTGACGTCGGATAAAACGTGTAATATTCTTTACAAGAGCATTTCAAGTACTACAAAGAGCATTTACGTTAATCATTTCCGATTCTTTTTCCCGGCTTTGTTTGCAATTTCTTCGCGCAGGTACGCTGATAACGCATCTCGAGCGGTGGATAATATCAAAGAGAACGCGAAGAGGACCGTAACAGATGTACATAAATCAACTGCGCTAAGTAACACAGGGTGGACACGACCTATTTCCATCGTGAAACAGTTGAAAAAGAGAGAGAAAAATATGTAACCGTGAATAAACCGCGGGTGCAGCAAGATTGATAACCCAGATCCATCAGCGAACGGTTGAACAAGGCAGCAGAAAATTCTAACAAGGTTACGCGAACAAACTGTGGAGGCTAAGCGAGGCAAGATCGACGATCGAATTCCGTGGAAAGACAGTTTAAAAAAAAAAGAAGAAAAAACGAGGAGAAAATAACGAACACGTCTACATACAGTACAAAGTACAAAATAGCAATATTGATAACCCAGTTCCATCAGCGAAAATCGTAACGACATGAATGAACTGCCGACAGCTGAGCAGAGAGGTGAGATCGACGACCCAGTTTCATCGACGACCAATTCGAAAAGGGCATAGAGAACGTTCGAAAATGTTCCGCGGAGTCTGCGGTGGAAAATTTGATTGTAAAAATGCATCCAGCGGAGCTGAATGAAGAAAGGGAGAAACGGAGAGAAGAGAGAGAGCTTGTTGCTTCGGGAACGCGGAATCGGCCTCGGGGCGAGCCACGTTTCCGCCGAAGATCTTTTTCGTCGGTTCGAAAGGGCCGCGGACGCGAGTGGCACTCTACTTTAATTTCGCCCCCGAGTATTCAGCCGGCCACAAAACGCGCACTCGACACCGTTCCCCGTTTTCACGGCGGTGTTATTACACCTGAAAGCCCGCCGCTAACTAACCGGATTTCAAGGGTCGGTGCAGTCGCAGTCGGCCCGCGTGTTGCACCGGGTTCGATCGCCCCAAGAATTTCGTGCACCGATTATTACGGCAATTAGCGGTGTCAACAGAAGTGACCTGGGAACGTGACAGATATGCGAGCCTGTCGAATCTGCGGCGGCGGGTCCATCCCATGCTCTAGTTTCATTAGTTATCGTCTCCGAAACCATCGAAATCGCCGAACTAGGCTTTATGTGTCATTTAATATTTATTGAATGTTTAATCTTTATTTGTATAATTTAATTTGTTTATATAATATTATGAACTAAGCTTTATGGATTAATTAATATTCATCGCATGGATATCAGTAGCTCGAAATAACTAATAATGTAGCATTATTGATCTTAATAAATATTGGTCTGATAAATGTCGAATTGTTAAAAAAATATTTCTAGAATTTAATACAATTTAATGCAATTTAACACAATTTAGTACAATGTAATACAATTGAATGCAATGTAATACAATTTAATACAATTTATTCGAATTTTATTTCATGAATGTTTCAACGAAGATGTTTTATTTCAACGAAATGAGTTTGTAGAATAAATTACTGGATCGGCAATTAGATTACGAGACTAGATAAATAAAGAATACAACAATCTATGAAATCAGAAAAAAATTGTCGACTCTTGCGTCCACATATTTACGCGAAACGTAAACACAATTCACGGTTGCGGTTGCATTTAGCTCACGCAATCTCTTGGCCAAAGCACAGCGTGACAACACAACTAGCACCGCACAGGATACTTATTAAAACGAAAATTGGACAGTCGTATTATTAACTAACAATATAGGAAGTTCGTCCCGCCTAATGTTCGATTAACAAAGCCGCAATATACTCTCGCCTCCGGTTGCGTGAATCCACTTAGTCCGATAACCGCGCAATCACGTCGGGCTCTTAGGAAGCAGGGTGCTTTCGAATCTAAATGCAGAATGGATCATTATTACGATCCTTCAAATTCTGTATACGGCACGTGTATTAGTTGATTCGCGGTTGGACGATTAATCGTCGCCTCTGTTAAACAGAAATCACTTAATCAAACGATGAATAGGTATTGTGCCCATTCGATCGTGTGCGATGTGCACAGGGACTGTCCGATGAGCAACTACATGAATGAAGATCCATCTAATTAGGTCTTAAGCAAGCCGACATAATCTACCCGTCGTCGAACCAAGCCAAGTAAACGTAGACACGACCTAGTTGCGAATTATAAACGCTTGCAGCTACTTCAGAAAATCGTTGGCACACATTAATACAGTAAGTAGCAGTAAATAGTGCGGTTAATTAAACGATATGCATATAGTGTTCACATATTTTGCATATATATATATATATATATGTATATTTATTTCATATTCCTGAATACATCATGCATTAATTTTGCATTGGTTTTGCATTTACTCTGCATGTATTTTGCATAATCCGACGTATAAATTTTGCTTAAACGTCCGCGGTCTAGTAATGATCGTATTAGAATTCTAAATCAAGCGCATCCTACTGTCCCGTGCCAGAAAGTATTGTCAGATTCAATGGAATATAGAGATCGGCCAGAATACCGAAGCAAATCGCGTGGCCAGGCCGCGTCGGGTCGGGCCGGGCCGGGCCGTTTGTGAAAGCTACGGCATACCTCGATGCGAAGATCAGGGCTCGAAATCGACGAATCCAGGTCTATTGTTACAAGGCAGAGAGAATCGTTCGGCTTCAAACGGAAACAAATTGCTTAATACCGGAGTCAGTCGCGCGAACGGCCAAAGAAGTATCATAGCGCGTGCTCGGTGGAAGATGAGAATCCCGAGCGAAGCGAATCGTTCCGGCTAGTTGCCGGCTTTATGAAACAGCAATCGGAGCGACCGAACGAACTCGAGGGCAATTTATCGAGTCGCTCGGTCGCCAAACGTTTCGGTTAACAAATGAAAAGGTATCGCTGTGCCTGGGAACGCTGAAAGCATCCTCGCGGAATTGCTTTTCAACGGCCGCGACTGACACTCTTTTATGAAACCATTGGCCATCGATGTCCAGCCAAGTCGATGGCATCGGCAATCCTTCCTTAACGTCGCGTTTCGGCGACATGTTTGCACCGATCGCATCTGGATTCCATAGAAAAGCCTCGCGTAACGCGGCGAACGTTGGGCGATGTGGCGTGACTCAATGAGAGAATAATTAGCCATTAAGGTAGGCACAGATGTAGAATTTCCGATAATTACGTGCTGCTGGAAGATGCAATCGGTGAGTGAAATACACTCGAGATTTAATCGCGATTCAGAGATGGAAACAGGTTATTTTTAGCCGTGACTGGCTTCGGGTTATTTATTTATTTGTTTATTTACTTGAGGATAAAAATGCTTTAGCGTGTAATGGTCGATCAACAATGCAGGTATATAACAGGTATATGGGTACAGTAATATAATGCAGGTACATGGGTACACACAATTAGGGAATTTAAGATTTTTCTTCTAAAAGTGGTTTTTTGTAACATTTTTACTTTCTACAATATTGTTATTTTTCGGAATATTATTTCTTCTTAGAGTATTGTTTTTTCGTTAGAATATTGCTATTTTTTAGAATATTGACATTTTCTACAATATTGCTATTTTTTAGAATATTGGCATTTTCTACAACATTGCTATTTTTTAGAATATTGGCATTTTCTACGATATTGTTATTTTTTAGAATATTGACATTTTCTACAATATTGTTATTTTGTACGATATTGTAATTTTTTAGAATATCGGCATTTTCTACGATATTGTTATTTTGTACGACATAGTAATTTTTGTAGAATATTATTCTTTTTTACAGTACTGTAATTTTTTTAGAACATCGTTGTTTTTTACAGTACTGTCACTTTTTCTAGAATACTGTTATCATTTACAATACAGTCATGTTTTTAGAATATCGCTATTTTCTACAATATCGTTACTTTTCACAATACTATACTACATCGTTAACTTCGAACGTACCCATTAATTAAATTCCATTAAAATCCGAGAAACATCCGAGAAACACAAAGATAAAGATCCGTAGTCCGGTCATTCATAAGCGCGACAATTAAATCGCGCATCAGCGGCGCAAGAAGCGTCGCTAATCGATAAATCAACGATTCGACGAAGATCAAGGTCCGCCGATCTGACCTCGATCAACGGAAATGCTTAAAGCCCCGGGAGACTCGGTTCGCTTTTCATACCGATTGCCACAGGTTGCGGTTCGTCGTTCGACCGAAATAGCGATCGGTAGAAACGCGCTGGAGACAGTCGTCGAGGAATTAAGTCAAGGTTCGACACCGTTTCAACGAGACGCTGTTTTCATCTCCTCGAACCGGATAAACGAGGACCACCGTTCGCTCTGTGCAGCTCGGAGGGAAATAATTGATCCGCCGTCGGCGATTGATGCGGGATCGGTTCGTCAAAAGCGGACAGAGGCTGCTGCAACCGGGTACCGGAGGGATCGGCATCCGAAGATCGCCAAGAGGATTCTCGTTTGTCATGCGATCGCGCGAGATGAATCACGGGATAGACGACACGGATGCCGCGGACTATCGACACGGCACGATCCGAGTATTGTACCTCGAGGGAACAAGTTTCAATGCGCTTGCTAGCTGAATAGCCGGCCGATTTCTGACGCGGACACAGGCGCAGCCGGCAACGTGATTATCGCTGTGTCACGTGGACGCGGCGTGCAGCCGTCGATCGGCAGGATTAAAAAATAGTCACTGCTTCAGATCTATTCGAAACTGTGTACCGATGCGTTAAAACGTCCAAATAAACGTATCTAGTTACGGAACGTTCGAAAAATTGAGCGGAAGATCAATTTGAAGCTCTGGTTTTCCCGAGCGAATATTCCGGTAAATAAAGTGTACAGATTTAGTTAACCCTTTAGACTCGAATGGTGACTCCGAGGCACCATTATTAATTGTTGTATCACGTTCCACGATAATTTTTATATTAACAAAGTTTATATTTGAGCCACAAGGCTCAATTTCATGTGCATAAAATGCACTTGGAAAGCAACATAAAACGCACTCGTACAAAATGGAAATACTATAAGTCAGAAGAATTGCTTTAGATTTACAGTTAAAATGGCTTCGAGTGCAAAGGGTAACGTGTTCTCAACTTTTTAACAATAACGTCTTCATGAACTCGGTAACCGTGGAATGAAAAATTCGAAGAACAATTGCGCGGTAGTTCCAGGCGTTTGCTTGTTAAGAAAAAAAAATGAAAAGAAAAATGGTGGTGAAGGATGACTCTGTATAAATTACTTCAATTAAATTCATTTCAAAGCGTGCATGCTTAGCAGACGCTGTGTTCGTTAAATTTGTTTAATAATGTCTACGGGAGCACCTTCATAATTTCCATTTAATTGCAGATGCAAGAACCTCTGAGGCAGGGGAAAATGACTACAGCTCCATTATCACGAAACTGCATTATGCACGAGAGGATGTTCTAATAAACGGAGGCACCTCGATCGAGCATTCCGAGTCGATTCTTAAACGATAAAAATTTCATGGCGGTGGATTGGAAGTTGAATCGAAGAAGAATATCGGAGACACGTTGCATTCTTGTTACACTATTGAAATTAATTGCTATCATAAACTGTAGATCGTTGCGCCGGATGCATGTTTTATGCACCGAAATCTGTGATTAGTCATGGCAACGAATATATATTTACCGTCGAAAATAATTCGCATTGTTCGAAAGCAACATCGCAAAGATAAAACGCGACCTGGCGGCCATTAATCGCAGATATCGCTGCTTTAATTCAGTACCGAAATATGCGTGAATAATGAAGTCTAAAGAAAAAGGCGTTTCCCAACAATAATTTGGTTCTCGAAAATAATGAAATATTATTTTCACTGAATTTTATTCTAGTGTATATTGAACAAAAATAAACTAAAATGAATATAAATATAAATAAATATATAATAAAGAAAAAATATCTATATAAATATAGATATTTTAATATCTCATCGATGCTTTTCCCTTGTTAATACATTTAAATATATTACAACTACTGCATTATCCAGATAATGCACCATATATTTGCCATGAAATAGTAGAATATCTCCAAATCACGTTTTCGTTTTTTAAACGTCTCGGTATTGAATTACAACAGCGATACGGTCGCGCATTATGAATCGTTCGAAGCGAACTCCGGAATCTTGTCGTAAGAGACGTTCGCATATGGCTCAGCTATAGCAATCGATCAGCATGACGAATGCGATCCACGTGGTCATGACGTACGTCAGCATTATGTAATGACCGTAGAAACCGAAGCCGTATCGTAGATCATTACACTCTTGCTCGGTCTAGACTCGATCAGTAGCCCCGTTCAATTAGATTCCGCCGACTCCGATGCAAATTTATCGCGTCTCCGATAAAACATTGAAACCAAGAGGACTGTTAGGCGTGTTAGAGCACTGATAAATTCGTACTCCGCACGTCATTCAGATTCCGTTTAATGTTCCGCAGTTCTTAGAATCGCCTTTTGTTTTTCCGTTACAACGATTCCCGATCGTGCGTACTGACCTCTCTTGCGAACGTCCGCCGCGCATACGATCAATTCGGGTTATCGATCAGTGATGGTTAATGATCCAGGAGGACACCGCCCGCTAACGAACATACAATTCCCGATGTACCATTGTTTGCCGGCAATCCGCGCGTGCTTCAATTATAATTAGAATCGACGGGATTAGCATGAATTTTATACCGGACAACGGAGGCGATTATAATCAATACCGCGGCGCACCTTTCATATTAATTCACCGACTGACCCGGATATTTAATTGGAGGGCCGAACTATTTATCCTTTTCGAAAGCATAAAATTCCCGATGTCCGGTGGATCTTAAAAATTAGTCCAATAGCAAATGGCTCGCGTAATGCGGAGTCAGGATAATTTGTGAAATTCTGAAATTATTCTCTCTCTCTCTCTCTCTCTCTCTATATATATATATATTATGTTATAAAGATATATATATTTATTATTATATTATTTTTCTTATACATTACGTAATAATATTATTTCCTTATATATTATATAATAATATATAAGAATAATATATATACAATAATATAATGTATACAATATAATATATACATAATATTATTTATCAATTTTCCTGCACATTTTTTCTCTCAAAAAGATCTCAAAAAAGATGTGCCGAAGAATCGATAAATAATTAATAGGAACTCGATGACACGAAACAGATGCCATTTCAGAGAATTCGTTCCGGTACATCTTGGAGAATGACGTCAAACGGATCTCGAAACATTCTTTCACAAAAAACAAGAGCATCGCATTAGCTGTGATATTTCCGACGCTTTTTCAAACATTTTCGCCGGGGTCCGGTGTTGAGTAATGGAACGTAACTATGACCCGAGAAAAAGAGTAGCGTAACAGCTCGTAAAGAAAACGAGCCGTCTGGGACCGCCGAGACACGTGGAGAGAACCGTTTTTCTATTACAACCTGCGTATATGATTAATGGTCCCATAATGTTTTCATCCGCGCTATGAAACAGGACCAATTATTTTCGAGGTCGCCGTTCTACGAACCAATTTTCGTATCAGCTTCGATTCTCCCTGCCCTCTGATGGTCGATTATCGAATATCCGACCTAATACACGCCATTCGAGGCACCCTATTTTGTACGACGACCCGGCGAAACAAGATGGACGCCGCCCGGGCCGTTATCCTTACGGTTTTCGGCTGCCGAGAACGCGTTCGTCTAACCGAAACTGTTGCGCCGAAAGTATCCGGAGAACTCGATGAATCGGAAAACGGAAATCGATTGGTTACGGCTGCGATGTTCGCTTTGTTTTCCATGTCGCCTCGCGGCTATCGCTTCTTTGAGAATTCCCCGAACAATTTGGGCGTTTACTTCGAGGCAAGCACGTGTCTTCGCAACTTCCAAAAAGACGTCTCGCTGTTCTACTACCGGCGATTGATCGAATACCGTTGTTCTATCTATTAACAGTTACATCAGCACTTAAAAATCGAGACTGATTAATTGAGGGTTTCTTTTTAGTACATTGTCCAATGGAGGATTTCATTCGCACAAAGCTACGAACCGCTTTGTACAATTTCAATTGGTATGTTCTTTCGAGACTGTCATTTAACCTCTTGCACTATGATTCATTTCGTTGATTAGTACTTCATCGAGAGCCTTTAAGTAGCCGACGGTGTGAAATGATAAATTGATGACTGATCGAATATCGAATAAGAAGATTCGTTGAAGATATATTAAGAGGATTGAAAATGATCTGAGCAAACGTATCGCCGTATCGAGACACAATTTCGTAGATAATTACTGGATAATTACTGCAGATTTTATGCGTTTACGACAAAAATGCGTGGACCGAATGCAGAACATTGGAAGCATTTCGAGAGTTTCTAAAATGTTATCGTACTTCGTTCAGCTCGTCGATTATATTAGAAATGGATGTCCATGTAGCCACCGTGTCTTGCAATTAAGGAAGACAATTCTGATTTTGCATAAAAGTCCACAGTTTAATAATTACGTTCCAAAATATACCGAGGAATATCGCAAGAAAATGGTTCCGCTAATATTTTCATCAGAGACTACGATTACATTAACCGAACTGATTTTACAACGGTGCAAAGCCACACCTAAATCAACGTTATATAATTCCTAACCAACCTGGAAGTTAATACAATAATCCGTAAGATAAATTGCCGAGAGTATCCAAATCTGCAAAGTTAGCTGCGATAATAGTCAGAGCGGTTCCTACATGACTCGGCCAAATTGCAAGAGGATTTCGCTGTCCCCCTTCGTTAAATTATTCTAACTAATATAATATTATAAGTTATATAATATAATAATATAATATAATAATATAATATTATAATATAATATAATATTATAATATATTATAATATTATATTACAATATCATAATATAACTGATCAGCAAAAAACTAAAGCTCCAATTGAATAAAATTATTCTTGAATAAGTGAAAACAAATGAATGGAATTACATTTATAATTATCTACGAAGTCTCCACAGGGCGTTCCGTAGCATGTGATACTCGCTTCAACAAAAGATTCTACACCAAAAATTGTTCTTTGAGTCTCTCTGAAAGACTTTGTTCTCGAGTTATAACGAGTTTTTATAATTATTTCGAGAGATGTTAATAAATCAATCATGCTTATCTCGCTGATTACAGACAGAGGTCAGTGCAAGGCTTCCACGAAGCTCGAATAACTCTTGGACAAATGGAAACGGTGAAACACAGTCGATGATGAAACGTCTCCAGGCTTTCGCGTCCAGATGTAAGCGGCTTATTTCGACCATTTATCGCGAGTGGGAGCAAATACGGCGCCTTAATGAAGAAACTCTCCGCAACTCGAGAACAAGGTCGAATACGACATATGTTCGCACGAACTTTTTTTTTTTATCGTCTCCACGTGTAGAATCTATTCCTGAAGCGAGCCCCGCATGCAATGGGAATATAACCCTGTATAATATTCTAGCTACGCTCAACGCGTTGCCAATTTCGCAGAGTTTTCCGTTGAGGTGGCAGGCTCGCATTATTTTTCCACTTTGATTCGTCATGGGGCCTCGCCCTCATGGGCAGATGCTGTCCGAACAATAGACTCGCTTTCATTCCCGACTCCACCCGAAAAAATATATTGTCTGTCTAAGAGGGTTGGAAGCCACTCTAAGGGAAAGCACTCTAAGGGGGGAACCGCCATAAGATAAATCACCCTGAGGGAAAACGCCCTAGGTAGAACCACCCTAGGGGGAACCACCCTGGGGGGAACCACCCTGGGGGGAACCACCCTGGGGGGAACCACCCTAAGATAAATCACCTTAAGGGAAACGCCCAAAGGGGGGAACCACCCCGGGGAAATCGCCATGAGGGAAACCGCCCAAAGGAAAACCGCCCTAAGGGAAAACGCCCTAGGGGGAACCACCACCACCTCACGGAAAATCACCATAAGGGAAACCGCCCTAGGGGGGAACCGCCCCGAGGGAAATCATTCCAAGGGAAACCGCCCTACGGAAAACCGTTCTTATAGGGGAGCTGACGCAGCACTCAACGTAATAAAGAGGAACACGTGCGTGATGTTCGAAATATAGAAAAATATCCTGGAAAGGGGCGAATTGGTAGATAAGACATTTTAGTGAAGGACGACGGTACAACCACCCATTTCACCGGAATTTTTCATCAAGCCAGATTAATAGCCGTTAATCTCTCCCGCGGGACAAATGTCGATGGATTTCGCCGTGACGATCGGCGTCGGAGACGATCCGTCAGAGGCGAATCGCACGTCGTAAATTGAATGCGGGCCGAGAGAACGGTGTAAAGACGCGCGGCTGTCGACCGTCGGGAATCAATTTCTATTAGCAAGTCAAGAGATCTCCGGCCGCGATATTACAAGTTGGCGGTTCGTGCGATTTGGTGGCGAGCCAGAGGTACACGAGCCGGTTGGACGACCGTCCGAAAACTTTCCCATCGATCCCTGCTTCTACCTAGACCCTTGCCGGGTTTATCATCGTCCCCTGCTTCTACCTAGACCCTCGCGTTTCCCGTCGTCCCTCGCTCCTAATCCAGACCCTTGCCAGTTTTCCATTGTCCCCTGACCCTGCCCGGGCTATTACCAGCTTCCCAACGTCCCCTACCTCTGCCCCAGACCCTTTCTACTTTCCCCTTCGAAGTTTCGCCGATCGAACCGTCCGGATGCGTCATGGGAATTTCCACGTGCTCCGAAAGAAAACGCTGGAACACAAAAAGACGATCCTGGCCGACGGTTAACTGCCAGCCGCGTGTCGCCGTTTCTTTGTCGATCTATCTTTCGGCAAATTGAAACCGGGAGCGCCGTGCAATCGCTCGCTCGACGGTCGAGCAAACCTCGCTGCGAACTCTGCCGTTCTCATTCAATATTCAAACGCGGTCCCGAAAACGCTCCGCGAATTTCTCGAACGCGGTGATTCGATCGTTGCGAACTTTTCGATCCGAACGGTGCATCGGTCGCGGCTCGTTATTCCCAAAAGCGGCGCGCGATTCTGTTTATCTTGGTTCGATTACTTCGGCTGAAAGCGTCCGCTCAATCATGCCGAATCATTTTCCATGTAGACCTTTCGAACCCGCTTTTAATCTCTCGTGAGCACTACCTCTGCATCACCAACGGATTCGGCTGTGCTGAAGTACAACATCGAGCAGATTCGCTGACGTCTGGAGCGTCAGGTCCGCCGATTGAAGCAGACTTCGAATCATCAGGATCATCCCCGCCGAGGAAGCGCGTCGAGATCAACGCAAACATCGCAACAACGCAGAAGCAACAAAACCGACAGCATCCAAGGACATCGCATCTGGAGCTGTCAACAACGTCTACCAATAATCGCAACGGAACATCGTAGCCGTAAGTCCGTAATAAAGCGCAACGCAGCCCGAGACGCACGGAGAGCTTACGACCATTACAATGACAGAAAGTCGTTAGAAGACTGGGGCTATGAACCATTCCCATATGAGCCACACCGGGAGGTAAACCGCCGGCCTATTAATAGGACAAAGCAGTTTAAAGAGAAGAACGCACCACCAAAGAAAGATTTTGGACCTCCTCAAGAGGTAAAACCTAGTACAGTTGAAGAGGGGATGAGAGATGAGCCGATGTATGATATCGGTCCACATTCTTCTCTAATTCCAGAAAGGGATGCGCACTGTCAAAATTTTGACTTTTCAGGCGCGATGCTTATTATCAACGAGACCTATGAAAAGATGCGAGCAGTAGATCCTCGCTTACACGAAAGACTACCTCTTTACACATGCAATGGCCTTCCATATTAACCTTGAAGTAGCGGAAACCGCACGTAAGGCAGGCCAGAATATTATGAATAGCAGAATCAGGGAAATCCTTCCAGATTATCAGGTCATACCACAATCGATTGTGGATTACATTTCACATATTACCGATGTGGTTACACAGGACGGTAAGGAAGTTAAACTAAATCTACCAGCTATTGCCGTACCTCAAGGACCGATTAAAGTGAATAGATGTTCAGACGCCAGGTGAAGGAATTTTTTTTTTTTTTTAGAAGGAATTCGATTCCTAAACGATGATACCGTTGAAGGTCGGTATAAATTTTCAGCAACTCTCCAGAATCGCGTATACACAGAATTCATTTCGCTGGATTTCGTTCGACCTGCGTTTTTTCTCTTCCTTTCGGCAGGAAGCGCTCGACCAATTATGCCCGATATCATCCCGAGCATAATGCGATCATTTTGCCCGATGACGCATTAAGACGACCCGAATTTCGTTTACAAAGTCTTTGATATCGAGGGAGAAAAAGTATTGCCCGTTCGCGGTCAATACTACTATTCATCGATAAACGACGGTCAAAAGTTTCGCTGGGCGCGGCGACGCGACTTTCGGGCGAAGTTCATTTTCCGTTTTCACGACGATAGGGAGAGCCCAGCGAGCCCAAAATGAGTCACGAGCCACGACCGGCGCTGCGACGAATTATTTAGCGAAATTGTGGAACGTCGAGGAAACGCGAGCTGCGCGTTCAGACGTTTGCGAACGTCGGGACTGGCCAAATATGTATGTATTAATTAACCGTGCGCGAAACTGTTTTCGCACGAGGTTCCCGTGCGCGTCAGTCATTCGAAGAGTCAACAATTAAATGTAACGAGGAATCTAGCTATCAGATCGACGCCAGATTACATTGCATTTTGTACGTTTCTGCATTCATTGGACGAGGAGAGCGCTTCAGAAATGGCTCAATTCGGTTTGGAAAAAGGGATTTCCAGTGTAGAATATTTCTTCCTTTCTTCCATTCTCTAGGAAGATTCTTTTTAAATCGCCAGTCATTTTTTAAGTAATTGACACTCGTTAAGGAGCATGGCTGGCTAAAAAAATATATGCAACGACTCGAAGAAAATTTATAGCAACGATGAAAATGGACTTTAACGAAGCTTATGAAATAATTCCGCGAGTTTGAACCTCTTGCGCAATGATTTTAGCTACGTTGATTAGCAACTTTTCGTCGTCAACAATTACCTTAATAGAACGAGACGATTTTTGTTTCTCCTACTCTTAATTTACCCTACATTTAATTTCATTCCTATACTTTGCTAACAGAAAAACAAAATTTAGTTTCCGTTTAGAAGAAACGAATAACATTCGTATTTATTACAGTTCAACGGGTTATTAACACATCAAATACAACATTAACAGCAATCTAACCCGAGTAAATATCTCGCGCTGGCAAACAAAGTTTTCCGCGGCGCTCGGCGAAGCCATCGGCGCATATTTTAATAATATTACCGGGGACAACAAACTGGTCCGCGCGTAATTAAACAGGCTCATAAATCAGAATTATTTCCGCGTAACTCCGGCTAATAAATTTTGATTACTTTCTCCCATCGGACGGTGAAATCGCCGACGGTCCCAGCCACCCACGTCCGGTGGACGTTCGAACCGTAAGTGCGTCTGATATACATCCCGCAATTAGAAGCCATCGTGCTAATTATTCCGGGCGTACTGCGGACGCGGCATGCGCGAGAACGTGGCGCGTGGACAGGGGCCGAGTAAATAATAAAGTGTTATCGCTGGCCGCGATAATTTCCTATGCGGCAGTTCCCGTTGCCGTAACGAAGCTAGCTAGTTCGTTCGGCAACGATAAAAAAAGGAACAACTGAATCGGAGTCGGTCGGCTCGATAAAAAAAAAAAGGAAAGAGGAGCGAGAGAGAGCCACGCTTGCCAGATAGACGCACAGCGTTTCCGGCCGGTCGATTGAATCGAGCGACAAGGCAAATTTACACGTGCACCGGGGCGGCGATCTTTCGTTAACAGCGCCGCCAACTATGACAGGCCAAACTCTATGGCCGAAAACGGTATTCACCGCAGGCGATCCCGTCGTCGGTCATCGTTGCCAACGAAATAATTCACGGGAGCGGGGAGAGCGTGTTCCGGGCCGCCGCAGCGTGCCCGTATTTGCATCGCTGTCGGGAATATAACGTGTTTACGTATGCACGACGGATATGCGAGCCGTCGGATAGAATTCGAGTTGCCGCTAATGACAAAGTTACGGACAGAAACAGATTCTCTCCCTTATAATCTCCGATACGTATTTTTGTGCCTCCGTTGCTGCTCCCGTATAATCTCTCCGTGGGTCTCTCCCACCATGCGGTGCATAAATCACCGAGGAGGAGAGAGAGAGAGAGGACAAAGAGTAGGGAACGACGCTGTGGAAAGGGAAGGTCTGCGGGCACGGGAGCAGATGCGACCGCGTAAATTAGAAAATGTGCTCCGAGAGACTTCCCGTAAGAACAAGAGAGACAGACGTAACGCTACCGTTACTATTTGTCCCGGTCGTTGCGGATAAGAGCCGCAACGTTGACGAGACTTCGCCCGGGCAACGTAATTCAGATGTAGAAAAAGACGATGTAGATAAATAGATGTAAATAAAAAGCACTTACATTCCGGTGGAAGCTTTTTGTCGTGGCCAGGGTGGAGGACACGCTCAGCATGCGGGAGACCTCGGACCATCGTACGATGCATAGTGCGCGACAGGACACCGCGGCCATCCTCTTGCAGCTTCTATCTCCGCCGTCGGGAACGGGGAGCCAGGACGAACAAACACTGAAGGTAAATTATTTCAACTTTCTTTTTTGCTCCTTCTCTCTCTCTCTCTCTCTATTCCTTTCGCTCGCTTCTTTCTCTCTTTCTCGCGAGCCACTGCCACCTAACACCCGGAGGTCCAGCGGCCGTCTGCGAGCGACTACCAACGTCGTCGACGGACGGCATCGCTTGCCGGCTTGTCCCTGCAGAGGCGAGACCCAGACCTTGCATCGACTCGTGGAGGCATGCGCGGACAACGGCGTCTCCGGCCACCATTGGCTTCCGCTGCGCCGGCCAATCAGAGCCGGCGGGGTCCAGAGCGCGATTGTATTCGACGTTTGAGTCATCTTAGGGCGCACTTTTTGCTTGAGTGGGGGAAACATTTATACGCTGGGATATTAGTCAATAGGAATTTGATGAAATTTTGGGGGACAGCTTTGGAGTAAGGTCTGCGACATGGCAATGCTGTTTTACAGGGATCCACTATAAGAGACTAGCTCGACTAGCAGCTGAATTTATTCTTCTTATTTGTGAGTTTTATACCCGTTTACTCAATTGTATTGATTGTATTTGGTCTATGTCGTTAGATTTTGAATACATTCTTTATAAAATACGCGAAATAATTGAATACGCGGTAGAATACCGTTTATACCTGGATTCTGTTTATTGAACATAGTATCCTATTAAAATGTGAATGCAGTTGGTATTACTTTATAGAATGCACTATAGTATTACTTCAGCAATATATCTTTATTTATCCCTTTTAATCATAGAAAATTATTAATTATAGATAGGAAAGAAAAATCGTAGGACGGGCCGTCTTGAATTACAGTGGCCCATAAAAGTGTTCATACGCCTTTTTAAAATATAACAACTTTTTTCAAACTGGTCCAAGTGACTTGAATTATTTTTAGGCAATAGAGGGACTAGTTAACTAGACAATGACCAAAATGATTTTTTTGAATTTTGCTGTTACTTGGAATTACGAAAAAATGATAAAAACTCTTGTTTTTTATCTTTTTTATCTGAGCCTATAACGGAAATTTAAAAAACGCCTCTTGTAGATCTCGATATGTAAAGAGATCTCGGTAAAATTTTATCGAAATCAGTTGACGTTGTTATGAGTTATTACAAATTAAAGATCACAAAAATCGCAATTTTATCACAATTTTAACCAAAAACTGGAAGAAATCTGCAGTTTTCATAATCTTTCAACGTCTGTAATTCGACTCTGGGTTAACCGATTTCCATCAAATTTTCAGCACGTATATAAATTACCGAAATCTACGAAAGTAATTTTTAACATTTTTTCGATAGGCTCAGATAAAAAAGTTAAAAAACGAGAGTGTCTTATTCTTTTGCTATCATCCCAAGTACATAAAAGCAAACTTTAAAAAAGACATTTTAAACATTTAATTCTAAAAAACATTCAAGTCACTTAGACCAGATTGAACAAAATTATTGCATTTTACAAGGTGTATGGACACAGTTGTGAACCACTGTATCTTAAATCGCGAAGCGCTCAATATTCGCACCTCAATTTTCTCCGAAAACATTTCTTGGAGTTTCGGAGTTTTAACCGCGACAACAAGAATGACTATCGCGTATCGCGAACGTTTCTAGCAACGTTCAAGCCTGACAAAGGATAGAGCAGCTGTCAGAGGATAGTTCCTATACCTGAACCGGGTGGAGATTATAACCTTGCTAGGGGATGGTCAATTCTCCGGCGGACGAGTTCGTCTATACTTACTACAACGACGACACTTCGCTGGCGGCACATCATTACAATGCGTCCGGGATTATACATGAACCAACACCGGGCTTCACTCGCGTGATTCTCGTGATTCTGTTGCGAATCGGCTACGTTCTGATCCACGTTGGCAGCGTGCCAGTGAACAACATCAATCTGATCCTGTTGCAAAACATAGTTGACGTTTGCTGGGTGACGATATCGTATTGCTTAATCGGTTACCTGATTGCCTACAACGGCGGCTCGAACGGAATCGTGGGCGACGGATTGTGGATTGGCGACCCAACGGCCGACAAAGACGAGGCCTTGATTGGTTGGGCGGCGGCTGTCGTCGCGGCAGCCATTTGCACTTGCGGCATCGTGGGAAGAACGCACACGATCGGCTATCTTGCCACGGGCCTCCTATTGGCCGGATTGACGCAGCCTTTCCTCGTACATTGGGCTTGGACCCCTCACGGATGGATGAAGAAACACGTGCTGAAAGAGACGTTCGTCAGCTTCCGGGACTTCGCCGGGTCTGCAGTTGTTCACCTTGTGGGTGGACTGTCGGGAATGATAGGGTGCATGATCCTTGGGAGAAGAATTCTCAGGCTCAGCTCTATAGATGACGCGAGCCTCGCCACTGGTACCTCGGGAACCGTATTTGCTGGCCAGCTGTTGGTATTCCTGGGTCTGCAGGTAAATCGATGCAGCCTATTTAGTATAATCGCAAGGGTAAGATAGGGGCTATAATCTGTTACGCTGCTAACTGGATACTAGGCCGAATGGTCCTATAAGTCCTCACCCTTCGATGCTAATTTTTCAAGGATATTTATCAGTCTACTTTCTGACATCGTCTGTAACCAAGATTTTCCCGAATTATTATTATTAAATTTTGATAGCAATTTCCTGATCTTCTTTTATAAAAGCAATGTCCATTTAGGGGTTGATCACGAAGTTGCATAATTTTCGAACGATCTACTGTGCTCATTCTCAATAGAAAAGTTTTAGCTTGATCTTGGATTGAACATTTTCTTGTAATAAAGATTAAATAAATCCTTGGATCAATTCCAGACGGCTGGAAGCATTCTAAACATTGATTAAAAATTGTCATTAAGTCAAGATAAAGAATTATCCGTTGCTGTCGTAATTTTCACACGTACAGTGGGTCACAAAAGTGTTCGTATATCTTTTAAAATATAATAGCTTTTTTTAAAACTGAGCTAAGTGACTGGAATTTTTTTAGATGATAGAGGGAATAGTATATTACACAATGACCAATATGTTTTTTTTTAAATTTTGCTGTTTTATTTGGAATGACAAAAAAAAATAGAAAACTCTCGTTTTTTAACTTTTTTATCTGAGCCTATAACGAAAATTTGAAACATGTCTTTCGTAGATCTCGGTAACTTGTATGTAAAATTCTATCGAAATCTGTTGACGTTGTTACGAGTTATTACAAATTAAAGTTGACAAAAATCGCAGTTTTGTCACGATTTTGATAAAAAAAACTGTAAGAAGTCTGCAGTTTCCAAAATCTTTTAACGCCTGTAGCTTGACTCTCGATTAACCAATATCCATCAAATTTTCAGCACGTATATAAGTTACTTAAATCTACGAGAGGCATTTTTAAATTTTCGTTACAAGCTCAGATAAAAAAGTTGAAAAAAGAGTTTCTAATTTTTTTTCTATCATTCCAAATAACAGCAAAATTAAAAAAAGACATTTCAGTCATTATCTACTATCCTAGTCCCCCCATCATCTAAAAACAATTCAAGCCATTTAGTCCAGTTTCAAAAAAAAATATTACGTTTTAAAAGGTATACGAAAACTTTTGTGGGCCACTGTATCTCCAAACCTCCGCTCGCTGCGAACGCCCACTGTTCCAAGGTCAGGCCACAAATATCCGACGAAACGATCCTCTATACATTTCTTTCAAAATCGATAGTCGGTACCCGGGTAGCTGGGGCGAGGGTTAACGTCTCGACCCCAATTACTGCTTATCTCCAAGGAGAAGCTATCGCGAGGGAGCAGCTATCGTTCTGTATCTCGTTGCCGATAAGACCACAGATGGGACCCACACGAACTCTGTCGCTCTAGAGCCTGAGCATGTCGCACGAGAAGTTCCGATTTGGCCACGGCGGGAACGTTTACCTGAACAATCTGCTGGCAGCTTCTTCGTGCAGCGTGCTGGTGGTGGCCTTCCATTTCACGCTGACTGGAGAGGAATTTAATCATTGGACGGTGATGAGATGCGTTCAGGCCACGGTGGCCGGACTGGCGGTGGTCTCAGCCGGCGCCGATATTTATACGCCGGAGATGGCGATCTGCGTAGGATCGATCGGCAGCGTGATCTATTTCCTGGTCTCGAAGCTGGTCTTCCAAAGCGCTCTAGAAGACTATTGCAACATAATTGCTACGCACGTGGCTTGCGCGTTTCTCGGGAGCCTGTTGGCTCCTCTGTTCGCTATCGAGCGGATCGATGACACAGAGACGAACCTGATGAGGCTCTATTGGCAGGTGATCTGCCTGTTGACTGTGGTCAGCATGGTCTCCGTGATCATGTACATATCGTTCACCCTGCTCGAGGTGCTAGGGTTCTTGAGGAACCGATCGGAACATTTGAATCATTCTCGGGCTGCCAGGGCTATGGCGGCTCTGGACGTTCCTCGGAGAACCTTTTTTCAAAGACTCTTCCAGGCTGACGACGATCCTGTTTACATACAACCGGGCACGGCGGTGGACTCTGCTAGAAGACCGAGCGTCGGTATTCATGCCATGAAGTACCAGGCCGAGGATGCTGCTGTGGAGAAAGGAAGGGTTGTCGAGCCTAGACAGCCCGCGTCGCAGAGCCTTTGAGACCATTTAACCCTTTGCACTCGAGCGGGCGAGTCCGAGGCGCCGCTAAAAATTGTTATAGCATTTTTCGTTGAATAATCGTAACGGTATCAGATTTGTCGTATTTAAGAAACTGTGGAAATTACAGTTATTGTACTTGCCGATAGACGTAATTTCAGATGCATAAACTGCACACTGAATCGTGTCAAATAAAAATACTACAGATCAGAAAGCGTCTTTTGGATTTCGAATTAAAATAGCTCCGACTGCAAAGGGTTAATACAAGAAATTCGATAATTTACTTTTATCTGGTAATTATTATTAACCCTTTGCACTCGAGCGGTGTCTCCGAGGCACCGCTAGAACGTTTATATCGCATTCCAAAATAATTCTTACATCGACGAAATTTAGATTCGACAAATCGTTAAAATTAGAACACTGTTGCACAAGTCGCGAGACTCAATTTCATATAAATAAAATGCATAAAATGCGCTCTGTTATGTAAAATAGTTATAGGTCAGAGAAAATTCTTTTAGATTTACAGTTAAAATGGCTTCGAGCGCAAAGGGTTAACCTTCTTTCAGATGCTCTTCCAGGTTGACGACGATCCTGTTCATGTACAACCGGGCACGGTGGTGGACTCTACTAGAAAACCGAGTGTCGGTATTCATGCCATTAAGTACAGTAATGTCTCCCTGATTGACGCTCTTTTTGTCCACAAAAATGGACAATTTGGAAAGAGGAGATACGATTATTCGAGCCTTGCAGCTCGTTTTTATAATTGTTGAAAATTAATTAATTAATGATTGAACTAATTAATTAACGAACTATATTATTATTATATTATTATAATTAATTAATGAACTATAAAAACGAGTCGCAAGGCTCGAATTCGCAAGGATCCTCTCTTCCCAAATTGCCCATTTTTGTGGACAATCGTTGAGAAAGGAAGGGTTGTCGAGTCTAGACAGCATCGCAGAGCCTTTGAGACCATAGTTTACGGTTTCGGTGAAATTGTATGCGGTAATAAACGAGACTGGGTCAAGATTTTGAACATTTCTTTTATTAGAACTTACGGACTATTCATACAGTTATTACAGTATTTTACAATAGAATAATTTTTAAGTTAAATAATCAAAAGTCCTATGAAAGTGTCGTACACATATTCTACAGGTGTCTCCCGCTTATTCGTACAATGATAGTTTTTTTCGATTTTCTTTCGCGCGGTTACGTCTCTCTTTCCCCGTCTGCGCGACAGTCTGCGGGAACAGCTACGAATTCTGCGCGATCCACAAAAGCCGGAAATCCACGCGCAGAGAATTATCAGCAGGATCCTGTCGTTGGCTCGCTCTCTCGAACATGTAACGAGCGTGGCTGGTGGGTGGATTCGATCATTGGATAATTGAACACGTGTAAGTCAGTCCGATCGGAATTTGGATATGTTAAGTCTGATAGAAGATCGATGGCGATTGCGATATTTTTCGTTGTTAGCGATCTGCCTAACGGCGGCTGTTTGTCCGATTGCTTTCCATAAAAGTCTATAATTCACGGATAATGATTTATTTGTAATCGATACGATGTAATGGATAGAATTTCTTTGTAAAAATTGCTGGACTCACGGTCGATGTTATTTCGCGTTTGTAAAGATCATTAGTAAGATTAAGAAACGTCGAATAAGATTTTCCATGGGAAACTTCGTTCAGAATTAATTGAAATTAATTATTATAATTATTATAATAATTAATTGAAATCACTTTTTTTACAAAATCCGCTTCGCAGTTTCAGCGATTGTGAAACATCGAAAATCAATTTAACCATGATCGGTGGTTTTAAGATCGAGAAATCTTTCGGTAAAAATAACAATTCGAATTGTAGATCGAGAAAATAATTATTATAATTATTATTATTATAATAATTAATTGAAATAATTGTTTACAAAATCCACTTCGCCGTTTCAGCGATTGCGAAACATCGAAAATTATTTTGACTCGATCGGTGGTTTTTAAGATCGAGAAATCTTTCGGTAAAAATAACAATTCGAATTGTATACCGAGAAAATAATTACTATAATTATTATTATTATTATAAATAATTGAAATAATTGTTCACAAAATCCGCTTCGCCGTTTCAGCGATTGTAAAACATCGCAAATTATTTTGACTCGATCGGTGGTTTTTAAGATCGAGAAATCTTTCGGTAAAAATAACAATTCGAATTGTAGGTAGAGGAAATAATTATTATAATAATAATTATTATAATAATTAATTGAAATAATTGTTTACAAAATCCGCTTCGCCGTTTCAGCGATTGCGAAACATCGAAAATTATTTTGACTCGATCGGTGATTTTTAAGATCGAGAAATCTTTCGGTAAAAATAACAATTCGAATTGTAGATCGAGAAATTATCCTTGGTGAAACGGTCTAACAATTTACTCATTTATTTAAACAATAATATTCGAGCTCTAGTTCGGCGCTGTAGAATAATTGAAAATTCGGATGGACAGACTTCCGATGGACAAATCGTTAAAATTGATGACTCTTCGAGAGATGCGAGACTTCGGCGAACCAACGACGAACGGATGCCAATTAGTCGGTCAGCAAGGGCTTCGAGAAAGATTTTCGCCGATGGATCCTCGGATCCTCGGCCGGTGTTTTCCGATTCTGTTTTTTTTTCTCTTTTTTTTCGTCAAATATTATTGTCAGCTAGCAGCAAACCGGACAGTCGTTGCCGCCGCCATACCGAAAACAGAAATCGTGTGGATATTGACTCTAGAGATCCGAGGTCGCGGTACAATGATATACACAACTGTATATACAACACTTGGTAAAATGGCACGATTCGACGAAACAGATCAATCGCTTAGTTACGTGAGATAATCGTTTGCTCGTTAACTATCATTTATATTAACAATGAACTTTGTACATGATTCGTTAACCGTTCTTTCCATTTTTCTTTTGTTTTTTTTTTGTTTTGTTTGTTTCTTTCACGTGACACAGTTCAACGGCAGTATAAAAATGAAAATAAAATATACAAGGGGTAACAAAACGTTCGTACGACAGCGTCTAAACGTGTAGAACGGGTAGAACGATCGATAAGAATTATTACGTCGCGATTATAGAAACTCGCTTTGGCCCATTGTTTACGGATTTCGTAAGGTTTTTTTTACGTTACAATTTTATCTCAACTTTTTCTTCTCAATGATTTTGTGCTTTTCCTAACTTCACCCTCGCGAGTCGGACGATTTTTAAATATTACGCTTTTATCAAATTGTCGAATGTGATACACAGAGACGCGTTGATCCTCTTATGAAAATTCGTATCGACCATTATATTCGGTAATTTGTGAAACCCTTGAAAAGACGGGTTAATAGGGACCCGGGCACCGCTGTCCGAGGGTTAAACAACGACTTCCAGTCACCCTGATAAGACAATTTCGAACGATTCTTCGAGAAACAAGCCAAACACGCGTTCTGCGATCCGAAAGTTTCGCTCGTTTGCTGCAAAAGCAACAAATCGTTACAATTTTGCGACGTCACGTCGAAATGAATATTAAAAAGAAAAGTTTAACAGAAATAGATACTAACTAACCTGACGCCTTGTTAATTACTCGACCGCGGCTTTTATGCGTTCACAATGAAAATGAGCAGATCAAACGTAAAACAATAGAACGTGTTTAAAAACTTCGAAAATAAAACAGCATCATTTCCAACTCTTAAGAAATTCATCGTAAAAAGAAAAGAAATCAATGTCTTTGTAGATGTATATCGTCTACGTCTTGACAATATTTGTTCAACGTAAAAATCCTCTACCCGTTAACCGCGCAAGTAGAATAAACAACTAAAGAAACAACTAAAAACAAGAAATTTCGAGCGAATCGTTGCAGCAAACGAGCGAGCCCGAAGAAAATCTGGCACCCGGAACGCGATCGGACGATACTGATTGGTCCGACGGGCTATAATCGATCGGGAACAAAATTCGTAAGTAGCTAATATATCGTATACAAGGTGTAACAAAGACAATAGTAACTGATATGCATTCAACAAACGATCGCCACGATCAAACGATCCCGTGAACAACGAGATTATCCACAAGGAGGACGCGAAGTTCGCTATAGGACACGCTAGGTATCATACATCAGGTATTAAAGTCTCGAAAAAACCGATCTCCTTTTTTTTTTCCTTTCAACAACGAACGCGCTCTCCCCTACCACGGAACATAGGATTTATCGTATAAACCATAGTCGGCGTGTCTCGCACGTGACGATAGCGATTATTGCAAATAGGCAGTTATTACCTTCCCACCGAAAAAAGATTGATCTAGGGCAACGATCTCGCCGACGAGATCGTTCCCTGAAATTTTTCTCACCATGTGTTTAAGTCATTTTTATGGTACACCTACGATCACATCAAAAATGGTACGATACATAAATGTACAAACGGACGCGATCTTTCTTCAAACTTTTTCGCACTCTCTCTCTCTCTCTCTCTCATCTCGCACATTCACTCATGCACACTCTTCATCGATCCTTTCTCCATCGTCGGTACCAAGAATAGTATTGTCAAAATATACATAGAATCATCATTATCGTTTCCTTAAATACGCTTACGCCAACGAGAATTAATGTACATCGGTGTGTTTGTGTTCGTTTGTTTGTTTGTTCTGTCTGTTTGTTCATTTGTGTGTGTGTGTCTCCGAGAGGTAAGTGGGCGGGAGTGAAGCTCGAGGAATCCCGGAAAAAACGATCCTGCCAATTAGTGCCAGGAGTGAAGGACTGGCGGATCTCGGCGGATCCGCGACAAACATCAACGCTCGATCTATCTCATGGATCACTTTCATGAGGAAATAAATCTCTTGAAACATTGTAACACGATTTGGACAGATCTTGTCTCACAGTGGTCATCGCCAATTCCCGGAGGACCGCCCCTCGTCGTCTCGTTCCGATCGTCGACGATCTTTACCAGATAAGTCTGACGAAAGCAAGGTCTCCGATGGATCCTCGCGATTCATCGTCGCGCACGTTCGTTACCAAAATATTGATTTTATCAAATGAAACGCGCCGCGATCGAGGATCCGATTCGGGGAGTAATTAGGAATCCTTTCGCCTTTCGACCGAGCCAGTAAACCATCGGAGAGGATCGTGAACGGTATCGAGAGGCGTTTCCTAACAATCGCCTCCTTCGCGTGGGAACAACGATGACGATAATAATACATAACGTTAATAATAGTGCTATTAACAACGATCGACGGCCACGGTCGTGTCACCGTGAAACCGTTCTTCTTCATCTTCTTCTTCTTCATTCTTCTTCTTTGTCTTCTTCTTCTTCTTCTTTTTATAGTGACTAGTTTCGCAGGCTCTCCCATCGATTTAGGCCAAGCCACCCACTGGGATCTAGGCCTGTTGTGGTCCTTCTGTCGAGGATCTCGAGTCCAGTGGAGAGCGATCAGTGTGTACTTTACAAAAGTATTTTACAAGTCCTCCGCTAGCAAACGGTGGATCTCGTTCACCGTCGAGATCAGGAGCGCCGAAACGGTATCGTTTCACATGATCGACGTTTGCTAGGTCATCACCGTGTCGGTGAGGTCCTCCTTCAGCCATTGCGGGATCGTCCTCAGTCCAAGTCGCTTCAACAATTTTACTAGGGCCGTGTTGTGGGACAAATAATACCTCTGCAAACAGATAAACTGTCATCAAGGGACCATTTCTTCATCTAATTACACGTTCGCAATCCTTTTCAGGGTAGGAAGGACTTTGATTTGGGATTTGTAGATTCTTCTGGGCTGGGATATCGATCGTCACATCTGGAAAACAATTCTACTAGCCAAACAACTGGCTCTTCTTTTTATTTCTAAATTCTACTAGCCTCCCTAACAATCAATTCAACGTCGAGACAATAATTTTACTTTTACTATTCTTTTCTTTTACTAGCCAAACAACTAGCTCTTCTTTTTATTTCTAAATTCTACTAGCCTCGCTGAAAATCAATTCAGCCTCGAGACAATAATTTTTCTTTTACTATTCTTTTCTTTTATTAGCCAAAAAACTAGCTCTTCTTTTTATTTCTGAATTCTACTAGCCTCGCTAAAAATCTATTCAGCCTCGACACAATAATTTTTCTTTTACTATTCTTCTCTTTTACTAGCTAAGAAACTAGCTCTTCTTTTTATTTCTAAATTCTACTAGCCTCACTGAAAATCTATTCAGCCTCGACACAATAATTTTTCTTTTATTATTCTTCTCTTTTATTAGCCAAAAAACTAGCTCTTCTCTTTATTTCTAAATTCTACTAGCCTCGCTGAAAATCAATTCAGCCTCGAGACAATAATTTTTCTTTTACTATTCTTTTCTTTTACTAGCCAAACAACTAGCTCTTCTCTTTATTTCTAAATTCTACTAGCCTCGCTGAAAATCAATTCAGCCTCGAGACAATAATTTTTCTTTTACTATTCTTTTCTTTTATTAGCCAAAAAACTAGCTCTTCTTTTTATTTCTAAATTCTACTAGCCTCGCTAAAAATCTATTCAGCCTCGACACAATAATTTTTCTTTTACTATTCTTCTCTTTTACTAGCTAAGAAACTAGCTCTTCTTTTTATTTCTAAATTCTACTAGCCTCACTGAAAACCTATTCAGTCTCGAGACAATAATTTTTCTTTTACTATTCTAATATACATGAGCTAGCTTTTTATGTTATCTCCAGAAAATATAATGGAAGCACGATAACACAATTATCTTTCTTTGATTATTCCAGTACGACGAGTTTTATGTTTCTTAGAATTTCATTCAGACAGAAAGTGTGCATTTCAGAAGTGACCGAATCTTTTTTCAGGCTATTTTATCAATAGGACTGGCTTAAGTGAACCCTTTGTTACCATTTTCCTTGATCACATTTCCTTCATCACATTAAACCATCCTTGCGAATAAATCATCGATATCAAAATCATTTTGTAGAAACATTTTGATTCACTTAATGCCAAAGTAGTGGTGCTTCCGACGATCTCGACGATCCAAGAATCCAGAATAAATCATGCACCGAGGGAAATCTGGACCAAGGGGGACTCGCCTCTCTGGAATGTGGAACGGATTCATCTCGGGAGTCAGGACAGCGAACGGCCCTCTAATTAGCCACTTACCTGCAACAATTTATAGGACTTGTCCTCCATGGGAGGGTACTGGCGACCTTTGCTCTTCCCGAGACACTTGGTCCGATCCTCGTTGGTGACCTGGCAGAAGAAGCCCTTCTTCGGGTCGTACCTAAGATGCGACGAGTAGTTGAACGCCGGCGTGATCTTGAGGAACCTTTGCAGCTCGTGCAGCGTCTCCACGGGGTTCTGTCTCAGTTGTTCACCGTCTATGATGTGCAACTGCTGCGGCGGATAATAGGAGAGCCATCGTTCCAGGTGCTGGGCGTATTTGCCAGGGTTTAAACACCTGCGACGCAAGAAACGAAACCGTCAGCATCCACCCTTTACGAGTATCAACGTTCCAGGGGTCGGTGGAACCCCGTCTACATTCGCATTAGCAATTTAACCCTTTGCGGACGAGTGTCGGCAAACAGCTGCCCAAGTCTTTCTACCGTTTTTTTTTTATTAATTTATTAACATTATGCCATCCGGTGGCACCACGCTGGTGCCATGCAAAAACTATCTGTTGTATGCCGGTGATACCACTTTGGTGCCATTTTAAAAAACTGAAATAACATTTGAACTATATTTCTTGGGTGTTAAAAGGCAGCAAACTAACTATAGATATAAGAATATAGATATAAGATATATATATATATATATATATATATATATATATATATATATATATATATATTCTTGGGTGTTAAAAGGCAGCAAACTAACTATAGATATAAGAATATAGATATAAGATATAATAATATATAGATATAAGAATATATATAAGAATTAAGTACGAAAATTCTTGGATGACTTATCTTAATTTTGGGAATTTATATCACCGCCATCTTCGAAATTTTTGTTAAAATCTAAAATTTCCAAGCTATTATGTCGGCGTCAAACAAAAGAATCATATCTAAGATCTGCGGACGGCATAGTGTTAATTATTAATATAAATTTATTAATTTAACCGTAGGTTCAGAACGAATTTCAGTTTGACGAGTCGATCTTTCTGTGTCGTTACCAGAGAAACAAGCAAAGTTTTCCACGTATTTATAATCTTATAATAATATAATTATATCTTATAACATTTTTATTTTATATCCAATATCTGGCGTCCACAGCGACGCCGTCGAGCGGCTTCGTCTGCAAAGGGTTAAATTGAAGTTCTACGCTTTGAGGCCGCTTTCGAGCAATATTATTGCTCGTGCTAAAAGCCGTCGTCTTCGGCTGACTCTTTATTTCATTTAACACGTTGAATGCCACGGGGTTCACCGGTGACCGGCACTTAACTTGGCGGTGACGCCATGGGGACCACCGGTGACCGGCGCGCCCAAATTGATAGAAATATATATAATTTAAAACAAATGTCAATATCTAAAATTTGGTGTTATTACCATCGTCAATTCAAACAGTGACCTCAGTCGCAATTAACATGTCAAATATGGTTGTACACTGTAACTTATTTATTGCAGATAATATTTCAACATTATATGTATCTCATAAATATGTATCACACAATTTCTGTTAAACCAGTGTGGTATTCAACGTGTTAAACTACGATTTGACAGCCTTTTAGCAAGCCCTTTTACCTGTTCCTGAGATCGCGCAGAGGCTTCGGAGCAGTGTCGCTCGCGGTGATCACCGAGTGAAAGGAGTAATTGTTCGCCACCGTGTCTCCGTGGACTCGGGTGTGCTGGTACCAGGAATAAGCCCTCCTCGCCGGCGACAGAAGTATAGTGATCAATTTCGCTTTCGGCAGCAGAGCGTGAGCCCTCCGCGGCACCAGTTCACCGTCGAAGTAGGTGGCAGACTTCTCGAACAGGTACCTCGAACTCTCGTTCTTCGACGCCGGGAAGAAACTCATGTACCTAAGCAGAATAAATGCGTCGTAAGTCCGATCGGATTGATTCGATGCGAGGCTAATGGGCCGGTTCGCGTCGCGGCGTAATGGAGCGGTAACTATCGAGGAACGTTTATTAATGCGGCAGCGATGTTTTATAACGGCGACATGCGATGAACAATCGTATCTCGATTAAATCGACGCGCGCGCGTTACGGGATTCCGACGCTTACCAATCCAGTCCCTTGTAATAATTTTTCCCATTAAAGAACTGGATCTCTTCGAACGTGTCCGGACTCGGCAAGTTGCTGCTTATTGCTGGGTGAATGGACAGGAAAGTGTAGAGAGCCGTGGTGCCGGTTTTTTGGGGCCCGATTACCAGGAACCTCGGCAGCTGATCGCAGGTCTTGTTCCGCGACCAGATCTTCTGGTGCCTCTGGTCGTCGCAGGGATTCTACGGTGGAGAACAATTCAGTGTTTCGCGAGGAATGCGATATCTTCTCGTATTTTTCTGTGCGATTTGTGTTCGTGCTAGAACTTTCATTCGATCGATTCAGTTTCGTGAAATTTATGGATGCGAGCCGATCGTGAAATTGCGATCTTAACGTTTCAATGTCGCGAAATAATTTGTTAATAGTTAACCCCTTGACATAGCATTTTCTTCGTAGTTACTGTGATTAGAAATTTTTCGATTGCAATCATTTCATAGAAAGGAAAGAAAACTGATGCTTGTGTGCCCAAATTTACTTGAATGCTTAAATATTCATAAAAAGAGATTAGAATTTTATTCGAATTTTAAAAGACAGAATAACATTTACGCTCAATTAGTAATTACTAGAAATTGTCATGACGAGTCGGACTCGTCAAAGTACGGCAAGGGGTTAATTGTCGAGTCTGTAACATTCCAGTGAGAAAATGAAAGAGAAATCGATTGAATCTTTAAAATTATCGACACGCATCGTTGTTCATTTGATACAAGAGAGCTTATCTAAAATACTTTTATTTTATTTTTTTAAAGATTCGATCGATTCAATTTCGTGAAATTTACGGATGCGAGCCGATCGTGAAATTGCAATCTTAACGTTTCAATGTCGCAAAATAATTTGTTAATAGTTAACCCCTTGACATAGCATTTTCTTCGTACTTATTGCGATTAGAAATTTTTCGATTGCAATCATTTCATAGAAAGGAAAGAAAATTGATGCTTATTGTGTGCCCAAATTTACTTGAATGCTTAAATATTCATAAAAAGAGATTAGAATTTTATGCCAATTTTAAAAGACAGAATAACATTTTAACTCAATTAGTAATTACTAGAAATTTTTACGACGAGTCGGACTCGTCAAAGTACGACAAGGGGTTAACTGTCGAGAAAAAGAAAGAGAAATCGATCGAATCTTTAAAATTGTCGACACGTATCGTTGTGTGCATTTGATACAAGAGAGCTCATCTAAAATACTTTTATTTTATTTTTGTAAGGAATATTCCAAGACTTACAGTAAGGAGCATAACTGAACCAACAACCACAAGTTTTCTATAAATCATTGTTTATTGCTAGGAATATACAAGAATAACGAAAAATAAACATTATAGTTATTTTCATCGCAGTTAGGAGTAACATAAGAAATTTTTGTAATAATTAACGTCTTGTTGCTTCGGAATGACAACAATAATAGATTGAATCGGTTTTTTAATACTTCACAATATTTAATACATTCTTTATTTTTAATATTCACTGCTAGAACATTCCATGTAAATATAAAATCCCTTTTATGGACCGGTGCAAAACCGAGTCAATCTATTTTTATTGTCATTGCTGAACGAGGAGATATTAATTATTGAACAAATTTCTTGCGTTACTTCTGACTATTATAAAAATGAGTATAATGTTTATTTTTTTAGATTCTCCTATCTTCGTAGCAATAAATAATGATTTATAAAAAACTTGTAGTTATTGGTTCAGTTATGACTCCTTGCTGCGTATGAAATACAAGAATTCATCGCGAAGAATATTTTAGTCGATGAACGACTTCTCCTTTGCCATTTATGTCTGTCATTTCAGAGCTTCGAATCAATTCTTGAAATTATTATCGCTTGTTTATAGATGGTTTGATGTCAATCGGCCACTTGCGGCAAGGAACAAATTAGGTCGATGAGATGAGAAACAAGCGGGCGGGGCTTGAAGTGGACAACTTACGCCCCAAACAGGATCAGACTCTTCGGGGTAAAGTTGAAAGTAACGCTCGGCCAGCTGGAGTGGCGGCGCGCTGGACAGCCTCAAGTTCGTCCAACATTGAATGAACTTGATCACCGATTCGAAGGTGTACAGTGCCAGACGATCGTTCCCATAATTCGACATGTGCGTCATAAAAATATTGATCTGCAAGAGACGGCCAAATAATTAGATTGAATAGAATATAGAATAAATAAAAAATAAATACAAATAAGTGAAAATATTTGAAATAAATGAAAGTAAGTGATAATAAATGAAGAATAAATAAAAATAGGTGAAAATAAATGAAGAATAAATAAAGATAAGTGAAAATAAATGAAGAATAAATAAAAATAAGTGAAAATAAATGCAAAATAAATAAAGATAAGTGAAAATAAATGAAGAATAAATAAAGATAAGTGAAAATAAATGAAGAATAAATAAAGATAAGTGAAAATAAATGCAAAATAAATAAAAATAAATAAAAATAAATAAAGTAAAAATAAATAAAATATGGAGTAAAGGAAAACAAGCACAACAGATAATGAGTCTGTCGTTACAATACTTACAGGATTGTGAACGATAGTCTGGAACAGTTCGCCACCCTGTATCAATTTGTCCAGCTTGTCCCGTCCGCCTGGGTATCTATCGATGAAGATCGTGTGCGTGAAAAGGCCACAGGTCTGTCTCGGTAGAACCTATCAAACACGCAATTTTCCATTAATAAACCATCATTTTCAGTGATATACAAATTCAAAGATTTTCGCACATTTGAAAAAACATTCTAATTTTTCTCTAGACTCCAAATTCTCAAATTTCTCTATTCCAAATCCATAATCTAATACCAAACCTTTATTCCCCTGAAATTTCTCTCACTCTGTATTAAGCCTACCAAACAGTTTTAGTAATATTACATTTTTACTATTACACAAATTAATTTGGTAGTAACACATTTTTTAAATTGCCTTCTACTTTTACAACAAGGAGAAACAAGACGTTTGAGTGCAAAAGTTAAGGAATACAAATTTGTTGCCTTCTTTAACGTTGACTAGGAAAACGTTATAGTATAATAATCAAGAAATAAACCATTGCAAAGGTTCAGACAATAATTATCTCTGCAATCCGATATCTCAGCATAATATTATATATATTATATTATATGTATTATAAATAGATATAATAAATATAATATAATAAATCTATAATATATATTATAGATTTATATTATAGATTATAGATTATTATATATAATATAATAAATCTATATATAAATAGATATAATATTATATGTATTTATTTATACTAAATTACATCTACAACTAGCTTAATCGATCTACCCAGCAAATTCGATGAATTAATATTATATAGCTTGCATAAAAATGAAAATTTTGCAGACAGCTCTTATCGTTTCCAAAAAAGAGAAGCATAGATACAGTAAATTGCCAATTAGCAACAACAACAAAAAAAACGAGCCGCAAGGCTCGAATAATCGTATCTTCTCTTCCCAAATTCATTCTTCCATTTCTGTGCACAATCCGAGCATCAATTAGGGAGAATTTAGATCCTAAACGAGCGGCAGATCGTCAACGCACCATTATGTTACGATGAATGAAGCCGCGTCTTAATCGAGCGGGCCTCAGATGAGGGTACTCTTCGGTGCTGGTGACCTTGATGTTCCACACCCTTTTCCACGCCTCGTACAGCCCCTCGTGGACCGGATAGACGCCTGAGTGATGAGGACTTACGCTGTACCCGCTTCCGGTCGGGATCCCGTGGTCTTTCGCGAACTGTTTGTTCAACGCCATGTCCAGCTGCAGGTGCGTCACATTCTCGTAGAGGTGGGGCTGCTGATGGTTCCACATGTGAGAAAACCACGTAAATCTGCAATTCAGAAAGCGTAGCCTGGTTGTATATTTGAAATTCTCCCCGAACTTTTCGCGGTACCAGCTTCCGACGGCCGAACACGCGCGGGTACGCGGCGCGAACTGTTGCCTCCGATACTATCCGAAACCTATAATAGCGATATACCGGACCTCCGATAAAACGATGCCGGCTACAACTTCGTTTTTCGCTACTGTAATTCCTGAGCAATTTATTCCGAGATTTTCCCTGCGGTGGAAATTGATCGCTCGCTCGCTCGCTCGCTTGCTCGGCGACCACGAAACCGTTCTCTTTCTTTTCTTTCCGTGGAACAGACACGTTTTCTTCGCGACACGAACGGAACCGGTGGATTCAGAACAGAGAGATAGAAGTGGAAAGATGAGGATATAATCGTTCTGTTTTGAAACGCTTGTAAAGCCAGCGAATTTTATTGAAATATATGAGCCGTCGAAAGCAGAAACGCTGGAAGTCCGGCAAGTTAATTCGTGCAGAATGAAGGATGAATTAAAAGTTCAGTAAAACGTGATAATGTAGAAAATTGTTACGATCTTTTTTCTTTCGTGTAAGCCACTTTCGAACTTGAACATAAAATAATTGGAATGTTAAGCGAAATATTGATATTAAATGTCATTTAATAATATTAAATACTATGTGATAATATTACATGAACCCAGCAAAAAATTCACTTATACCATTTTTACTTTCAGACGGCTCATATTTGAATTGCTTGATTCGTCGTTCATCGATTCTAGATTTTTGTTCAAACACGAAATAAATCGTTCAATGAACGCGGCACTAAAATTAGCGATATATTAATGAGACAATTTTAAGACGAACATAATTATTTTTCTTTCTCCTTAAAATTCTGGTCAAATCGTTTATAAGCGAACAAAGCGATCTTAACCCTTTGCACTCGAGTGGTGACTCTGAGACACCACTAAAAAATTGTTACGCCACGTTCCAAGATAATTTTTATAATATCGAAGCTTAGGAATAAAGAATTGTTAAAAGTCTAACTGTTTTATGAGTCATACAAGTCATACATTCAATTTCATATGCATAAAATGCACTTCGCCACTAAAATGGAAATACCATAAGTCAAAAAAGTTAATTTAAATTTTCCAGTTAATATGGCTTCGAGTGCAAAGGGTTAACTAAGATCGCAGCGTAATTGGAGAATCTGAAATTCTCAAGAATAAAGTCTTCGTTACAGTTTCCATAAACATCGCATCTTCATCGAGACGAGATGTAAATGGTTCATTGAACGATCAGAAAATGTACGAAGACGCTCTTCTCTTACGTTCCGATCCAATTTATTCGAGCTGAACGACGGTCGGATCTAACGCGGCGCAATAATTGGGTAGGCAATAAAGCTCGGACGGGCTCGAATTTCACAGTAAAACAGGCCCGCGGATTAATTGAAAGATAAAGTTGCACAACAGGTTACCACGGCCGCCGGGGAATATTTATCGTCGGCTACGGACGAGACTTTACGGGCCCGGCTGTCGTTACCTTTCATTGAATCCTCGTAAATGGGTAACAGTATCACGCACCTGTCGACGTTCTCCAACAGCATGTCGTCCCCCAGATTCTCCTCGGCGGTGCCATGATGGAAGTACTTCCCGGAAAACCCCAAGTTGAATTTAAAGCCGGGCACCAGGGCCTGGATCCTCTGCTGGGTGGCCAGCAACGCCATCACGTCGTCCTTCCTCAGCCTGGTGCCTTTCTCGCCGACGAATATGTCGTCCACGTCCACCAGGATCATGCGATTCAGGCTGAGGCTCAGCTGGCCGTGCGATAAGTATGACAGCGAGTCGAGCAACAGCAAATTGTGCAGCCAAAATCGGAGACCGCCGCCGAAAAACACCCTCTGGATCCCGTCGTACCTCCCGTGATCCTGAATCATGGCAGAGAGCAGCGTGAGATTTAACAGTTCGTTAATGGCTTCTTATTAATTCGCGATAATTAGACTGCGGATCTTTGTGCGAATTAAACGATTTCCAAGACGATTGTGAGAATCAGAAATTAGACAGGCATTAATCGTTAATTTTAATTATTTCGACAAGTTAAAAATAGTGTTATTGCAGTGTTATTGTTAACACTGATTTATTAATTTATACTAATTTATTATATACTTAATATATTTATACTTACTATAATTTATTATATAATATGTTAGTTAACACTAACATTAATAGTGTTACTGTCAACAGTGTTATTCGTAATATACTAACTTTATAATATACTAATATATTATATAATATGTTAACACTAACATTAATAGTGTTACTGTCAACAGTGTTATTCATAATATACTAACTTTATAATATACTAATATATTATATAATATGTTAACACTAACATTAATAGTGTTACTGTCAACAGTGATATTCATAATATACTAACTTTATAATATACTAATAACTAATACTAATTTATACTATTAACTAATACTAATTTATTAATTAACGCTAACATTAATAGTGTTACATTGTCAACAGTGTTATTCAATTTTTCTTTACTCAATTTTATATTTCAGTTGCTCGATTTTGCCATAAAACCATAAAATCCGCAATCTTAGTTATCATTTTCTGGCGAATTTTTCCTTAAAGATTTTTAAATCTACTTTCCCAAGAATTGATAGTAATTCGATCGGACTTTTATGTGTGCGATTTAAATGCGAATTTTCTACGGTGATTACAAGATGTAAGAGCGAACAGAAATTCGTTCGTTCCTCCAGGAATTTTAGTAAGTAAAAATGGATACCGGAGAGTTTCGCGATGCTGTCGTAAAAGGTGTTTGCTCTCTTCTGCCGCAAGTATGACTCATTCTACATAGTTAGGAGGCAACGATATTGTGTAGTCGAGTATGAATCGCCCGGAGCGTTTGTTTTGATTTCGAGGCTTCGACAGTGCCGTGGTCGAACGGTCGAAGGGACCGTTGTAACGCTGTCATCTTCTAATCGTTTTTTCCACAAAGACTCTCGTGAACATGTGTTGGTTACTTTACACGTTGGTTATTTTAGATCGTACAGTAATGTCTCTCCAATTGACGCTCAGATTGCGCACGAAAATGAACAATGTAGAAAATGGAGATACGATTATTCGAACCGTGTAGCTCGTTTTTATAGTTGTCGATAATTCATAACTATAAAACGAGGCGCAAGACTCAATTTAATCGTATCTCCTCTTCCCAAATTGTGCATTTTTGTGCGCAATACAAGCGTCAATAAGGGAGACATTACTGCATCGCTATTTCGCTGGGTACAAGCTGTACTACAATTGTTCAGTTCGAATAAACATTTCACTGTAAGGATTAAACCGCAACAATATTCTTGTAAGCGTAATTCATAACTGTAAAACGAGGCGCAAGACTCAATTTAATCGTATCTCCTCTTCCCAAATTGTGCATTTTTGTGCGCAATCCAAGCGTCAATAAGGGAGACATTACTGCATCGCTATTTCGCTGGGTACAAGCTGTGCTACAATTGTTCAGTTCGAATAAACATTTCACTGTACGGATTAAACCGCAACAATATTCTTATAAGCGTAATTCGTAACTGTAAAATGAGGCGCAAGACTCAATTTAATCGTATCTCCTCTTCCCAAATTGTGCATTTTTGTGCGCAATCCAAGCGTCAATAAGGGAGACATTACTGCATCGCTATTTCGCTGGGTACAAGCTGTACTACAATTGTTCAGTTCGAATAAACATTTCACTGTAAGGATTAAACCGCAACAATATTCTTATAAGCGTAATACGTAACTGTAAAACGAGGCGCAAGACTCAATTTAACACGTTCCGTGCCACGTGTACCATCGATGGTACACGCTTGCATGTTTACTTAGTGAACTGAACAAATTGTTTACAAGAAATTTAGAACCGAAGAATCAATTTCCACCGCAAGAATGGGCGTTGATAAGTTTTTGTTACGTTGTTATGTGTACGAGAATTCATAATTGCACGTAATACATCAAGTTTTAGTAAAATATCAAAGTGTGAAGATTCGAGTAAAAAAAGCTCGGCACGGAACGTGTTAATCGTATCTCCTCTTCCCAAATTGTCCATTTTTGTGCGTAATCTAAGCGTCAATAAGGGAGACATTACTGTATCGCTATTTCGCTGTGGTACACGCTGTGCTACAATTGTTCAGTTCGAATAAAAATTTGACCATAAAGATTAAACCGCAACAATATTCTTGTAAGCGTGCAAAATTCGCGCTGATATTTTAGATATTTTAGCTGGCTGGGAATTGAAGGGTTCGACTCAACTCTTGATGAGATTAAGCAACGTATCGAATAAAACGGACTAATAACATTCCGGTATTTAATATTCCGGCGACGCGGGGCTCGCCGCGGGCAGAAATTATCCGACACGATGAAAATTAATTAAAGACGTAACGAGAATGCGATCTTGCCGGCGTCCCGGAGTTCCAAGCCTTCTATTCCATAAAATGCACTCGCTTTGACATTATGCGTCGCTTTCTCCGCGAAAGAGAAATATATATGCCCTCGTAAATTTCGAGAATGGCGATACACGTACGAAAAAGAAAAAAACCGCACGAAAAGACCGCGTGTCACGACGCTCTAAAGCCGGAAACGCCGAGAAATTGCAGCATATTCATCTCATTGAATTGCGAACTTTTTACGGAGCAGTTATTAGACCTCGCGAATGATTTATAGGCCGGTTACACGCGAGCCGAGTACAAGCCACGTTTTAATAAAACACCGTCTTTTGTTTTAATCTCTCGGAACGGCCAACGGAATCGAGGAAATTTTTCTTGCGAACGGGCCGCTGCTGCTCGACCGCGTCGGATATCTCGGCGCGAAAACGGCGAACACCGTTTTACATTTGTAAGAAGAAATCGAGGACCGATTTAGGGGCGTCGGATTCCGCCGTTTGAAGCGTACAATCGGCGGAATGCGGCGCGCTAATCTGCTTTTGTCTGATCAGAGAGCAGTTATGTTTGATCGGAGGCTGGAATCGCGGTTTCGCCGGCATTCTCGCTCGGAACGGCTGCTATCTACCATACATGCATCGCTGTTCGCAATTAAACAGACACTTCCAGTTACAACGGGATAAAACAGCGATCTCATTCGACATTTACATTTCCATTCGCGCTCGTTAGTTTCAATCCCGGCGAATTTTACTTCGCCCCCGAAATTAAATTCCGCGGTTTCGCGGAGCGAAATCGTGGAACGCGGAATTGTTTGTACCGTTCTAAAATCGGTATAAAATGATTAACTTGTTATCGCGAGCGACAGTTCATGAGGAAAGCCGTGAAATAATAGTCCAAGACTATTGGAAGCAGATTTTGGATGGATTTTTACGCTAATTGCTGGCTAAATCGTATCTGTTTCGTTGCTATGCTCGCCTTAACCCTTTGCACTCGAGTGATGAATCAAAGGCGCCACTAAAATTTGTTACATCACGTTTTAAGATAATCTTTGTATTAACAAAGTTTAGATTTAAAAAATTGTTAAGGGTGTATATGCATATGCATAGAATGCATTTTATCGTATGAAATAAAAATACTATAAGTGAGAAAATTGATTTTATATGTACAGTTAAAATAGCTTCGAGTGCAAAGGGTTAATATTCGGATGCCTTTTAAAACAGAATAACTTCTTTCAGATTGAACGAGATGACTCGAATTATTTGGAGATGATGGAGAGGCCAGTTTACTGTGCAATGACTGAAATACTATTTTTTAATTTCGCTGTTACTTGGAACGTCAAAATTCAACAATACAAACCAGTTAATGTACTGGCAAGTTCTTTTCGTTATAAGCTCAGTTAGGAAAGTTGAAAAAAAGCCGAGTTTCTTATCTTTTCTTTCACTCCAACCAATTGCAATTTGTCGACAAAATTTCGCGAACATTGCCTGGTGATTAGTCTTCTTTAACATCCATGAATACAAGTCATTCCTTTTAAAGTCAAAAGTCATTCATTCTAAAAGCTTTCTGAAAGCGATTTTCAATCATTCTTAAGTACAGAAAATTCTCCCCAATTTTCCTTCAGCCTGTAAACAAAAATGGACAATTTGGCGAGAGGAGAAATAGCTTTGTACCTCCTTTTTTATAATTATCGACGATCGGCAGCTATAAAAAATGAGCCATGAGGCTCGAACGATGAAATCGTCCAAATCATTCCTTTCAAAGTCAAAAGTTATTCATTCTAAAAGCTTTCCGAAAGCGATTTTCAATAATTCTTAATCATTCTTAAGTACCAGTAAATTCTCCCTAATTTTCCTTCAGCCTGTAAACAAAAATGGACAATTTGGCGAGAGGAGAAATAACTTCGTACCTCGTTTTTTATAATTATCTGCGATCGGCAGCTATAAAAAATGAGCCGCGAGGCTCGAACGACGAAATCGTCCAATTGTCAAAATTGCTCATTCTCTGACTGAAAAAAGCCGAAGAAAAATTAAGGAGAATTAACCGTAGATCGCGAAGATGCGTATGGAAATCTGATCGCACCACACGATGCACGATGTTGCGGCAAGTTCCGAAATAAAACAGCTGAAACGTTTCGTTCGGGGCGACCGATCGAAAGACCGAGCACGAAAAAACGGGCGCAAAGAGAAACCTAGAAGCACGATTTCCTTGTAACACCGTTTCCTATGGCACAAGATTATTCCGATTCATTAGGCTTAACGTCGCATTAAATCGCCTGCGCCGGCTAATTTCGTAAAAGTGACCGGGCGCGCGCGCAGCTGCAACCGGTTTCGTTTATAGCGGCGCGGTTTTTTCCTGTCGGAGCTCGTTAACGTCGTTTTCATAAAACACAGACGGAAAAAAGGGAGCACGGTGGACCGTAAATAGACCATCGATCACGACTCGATCATATAAAACCGGGATTGTTTATTGGGCCCCGCGATCGCGTTTTACTTTCGCCGGACGCGGAACGAAGCTCACGCGAACGTTAATGGGCTCTCTCGCGGTGCTCGATGCTTATCGATCACACGGCGGCCGCGTGTTAATTTCCGAAGATGTTTTACATTAACGCGGGCCGGTAATAGCTCTATTTTCCTCGAGGCCGAGGCCGCATTCGGAACCGGCATTCGCCGATCCTCGGCGAACTCGCCACGGTATCGCGACCATTTCCAACGAAACGCGACCCGAAACGGCGCGGCGCCGCCGACGATCTCGCTCCCGTTCCCTGTCCCACCCCCTTTATCCGCGACGACGATCTACCGAACATGGAGATTGAATCTTAACTCTGTTTGCCTCGCGACGGAACGCCGGTTCCGCGAAAATAGCGGCCCCGAGTATTTGCTCGCGGCTGCGGGGATTCTCAGCCGTGATTATTACAGAGACATCCTTCGACTTCGTATCGATAAAATATTCCACGTCGTTCGGTTATTTTTATTTCGTTTATTTACTCGGAAGGAAACCCATTAGCACGCGAAAAGAAAAATATATGCAGGGAGTACGGGAAGATTGGGACCGAACTTATGCTATGTTGTTGATGAGGTGAATAGATGAAAATGTGCGGAAATGCTTTATCGAGTTATAATAATATAATGTAATAATAATAATACTATAATAATATAATATAACATATATATAATGTAATAATATAATAATATAATAATATAATAATAAATAACTGATCCTGTTACAATGGCGTAGCCGATATTAACTTATATTAACTTTATATTTGTCAAATAGTGGATATTAAATCTTTTCATTCTTTTATTTGGTTTAGTTTTTAATAAAAGGATTTAATATATTTCAGAGATCCGCGTACTTTAGTACACGTGCATACGAATGCATACACGTTGCGTCCAGGTTACGTGGCAACTGCAAACGATGCGATTATTTTCCGATCGAATTGTTGTCGACTATTGATCACACTTCACCATTCAGCATTATGTCAACGTGTATTAAAAATTTGAAGTAACTTTTTCTTCAGTGAAAATGCAATCCGCGGCTTTGTTTACGAGTTATTAACGAAAAACAGTGACCAATGAGAGGCGAGATCACCTGACGCGTGGCTGCCGCGATCCAATCAGAGGAACTGGGCGTCGTCCGCTCGTTGGCTGGACCGCCTCGCGCCAGCCGAGCTCGCCTCTCATTGGTCAATGTTTTTCCTTAATAATTCGTAAACGAAGCCACGGATTGCATTTTCGCTGAGGAAAAAGTTACTCCAAATAACCTCGAGAATCATCCCTTTCTGTGTTTTAACATAATTATGGGACACTCCATCCTTCTGCATCTCTTCGATCACACACAGCGCCGACAAATTACATAAAGTTAGCTTACACATCACAGTTAATAACAACGTTTAACGACAAGCTCGAACTCCTGATTAGATCTCCAAAAAGAAAATCTTAAAATCTCGATAGCGTAATATATCAAAAAATATATCATATAATATATCGAATGTAAAATCGGAGGAGAGAGAGAGAGAACGATCCTTATATAATTTTAGTCGGTGCATCACAGTGCCGAGAACGTTGCAGCGTCGTTGTTTACTGGGTGATCGCGAGGCAAGGTAGCAAAGCCAACAGATCCCGGTCGAGAGGTCAACAAAGGGAATAATAAGCATAGCGGAAAAGTGGCCCTTGACCCAGTGCGGAGAGGCAGCCGCTTTCAAATTAGTTGGCCGTTCACGGTTACGAAAATTCCCGAAGCAAGGGTGAAATAATCCGTTGGATCCCGGAACTGGAATCGCGTGCTCTGTTTACGGTTTACCAGCACCGTTCTCGTTCTCGTTCTCGTTCTCGTTCTCGTTCTCGCCGGCCGGAATCTTTGACTCGGAGTGTACGTCTCTCTATTTACCCGCGATAAAGACTTTAAATTCCACGCAGCGTGGCCGGGGGGCTCTCCGGGCAGGAAGTAAGTTAATGGACAAAGTCAATCTAAAGTTAGTATCCGCGGAATCTGGATGGGAGCGCCGTGGCAATCTGCGGAGAAGCCGTTCAAAATCGGGATCGTGAGAGGTCGTTTCCCGGCGGGTCCAGTGGTCCATTCTCCTTTGAGAATCCGTCGGAAAAACTTCGATTGGATCGACGCGGTCCAAGCCGAATGCGCCGGACTTGTGGGCGGCTTATCGCGTGCATCACGACCGCGCCGTGAGAGTGCAACGGGAGAGTGCAACGCGAGAGTGGCGAGGCGGCAGCGCAGAATCTCTCTCTCTCTCTCTCTCTCTCTCCGCGACTCCTCGATGCAAGATAATCCTGGCAATTTGTTAATTGCATTGTTACCGGCAGCGACTCTCAGCCTACGGGCTCGCGCGGACGGAGAGCTTGTTAGCAGTAAATAACAATAATAATCACGCTGATAACCCCATTACATGGCCCGGCCAGAGCCGCGTCGCGCCGGAACCGGGCATTCACGGATCGAAGCCAGTCAGTTAATTAAATCAGAAGCCAATCAGCCGTTGGTTCATCCGATTAATGGGCATCGGTGCAAGCTGCTTCATTTGCAGCCATTCTACCAGCCGCGCCGGTTTAGATTTCGTTCATGGAACACGCGAAACGCATCCTTGATGGAAACCTCGCTGATCAAGAAACGATGCGCTTCGTTCGGAACGTCGGGAACGAAGGCGGTCCTGATGTGTGTGCTTCGCGGCGCACTCTTTGCCTCCCGTAACGCAATTAAAAAGTAACGCCGGTCTTGATTAGGCCGCTTCGGAACGCTCGGATGCGACGTGAACTTCGCGAAATTGTAAAACCTCGTAAATCCTCAACGTCGCGAAGAACGAGGCGTATTAGATTGACATATTTGTGTCAGCGCATTTTATATTATCGTTAGATTGTATATTATTAATTTATATTGACGTGTTCGAATCGGTTGGAACTAGTGAAAGGTTCGGCGGCTATTTAAATTGTAATTTTAGTGAAAGCAAAAAGATATTCTGAAATTTCAAGATGTTTAGAATATTTTAAGGCCAGAATAAAAAAAAAAACAAATCGAAAATATGAATAATTTGAGATAAACTCGTGCGTCCCCGTATGCGCCGGCTGAAACAGCTTATCAGTTCGCATATCGAATTTATTTATGCGTAATGATAATGACTATTCTATAGCAGCAATTGGAATTTTTAACTTTCATAAATACTTGATTTTTCCCGCGTTTTTCGTTGATTGCTAATTTTGTCAAATGAAAGTATCTTTTTGATCCAATATTTTAACTATACATATTCAATATTATTTTAAGTATATACACATGTTTTAATAATATTTAATATTTTAACAATATTTCAACACATTTACTCTGTGTTCGGCGAGCATACTCGTCGTCGCTCGATTCTCGCGACACATACAGATGCGCGCTTTGAAAAGGAGGCTAGCTGCTTAAAGAGAAATTATCTTAATCATCGATCTTGATCTCTGGATTACTTACAATCGTAATCATTTGTCCTAATCACTGGATTACTTACAATCGTAATCATTCGTCCTGGATCACCGAGTGATCATAATCATTAATCGCGAACACGATTCCGCGTAAATGATAACCACCGACCATTAATCGGACTACTCTTTGCCTTCGAGCAGGTTGTTGCTCCGATTGTACGTTCGGATAGTCGAGGCTCAACAATGCCCCCGATTGAAATTTTCGAAGTATGCTCGATCGTGCAATCGGATGTCGCCGAATCTATCGATTAAAACTATCTCGTTCTCGGCGTGAAATTTTCGGTGCCGCGAGACGCTCGAAGAGAGCCACCCCCGCACCCCACCCTGGTCGCTATCCTGATTGTACAGTTCCGAAATTTATTTCCGCCAGACCGCCGCTAGGGTGCTGGCTGCCCTAAATTTAAGTACCCAAGTGTCTCCCAAGTAGCAATATTCCCTGCGCCGCAAGTTTCCAGAATTTGTCAAGCGGACGCCGGGCGAGAAGCGGCCGGAGGGTGAAACCCACCCTCCTCTTGCCGGCAGTAGTTTGAAAATATTTCATCAAGGCCGACGTAGCAGCAGTTTAAGCCGTACGTCTCGCCTGGGCCGTGTCTGGATTGTTCGGGCGAAGTATGCGCGCGCCCCTCGCGTTACGTCTTTGTCGACCAAGTAATAATGGCGGATGCGGTAGATCAGGACGTTGGATAGGGTTATGAGAATTTTTCGAGTCCTTCGCCTACCGCGGAACGCACCGAGTCCGAATTGTCTTCCTCTTCGGGGTGGGCGAGATCATCGAAAAGGGGGGACCGCCTTCCGATACCTTCAAGAAGTTATCAATGAATTCATTTTTTAAACGAAAGTCTGTATCTCGGACTTTGAATCTTTCCGCTTTCTTCTAATCTTAAAAATTTCTGTGAAGATTTCGGGAACCAGTTGCATGTAAAAAAAGTAATTTCTGCAGAGTTTAGAATTTTTGATTTGCGTTAGATCAGGACGTTGGATAGGGTTATGAGAATTTTTCGAGTCCTTCGCCTACCGCGGAACGCACCGAGTCCGAGTCGGGGTGGGCGAGATCATCGAAAAGGGGGGACCACCTTCCGATACCTTCAAGAAGTTACCAATGAATCCATTTTTTAAACGAAAGTCTGTATCTCGGACTTTGAATCTTTCCACTTTCTTCTAATCTTAAAAACTTCTGTAAAGATTTCGGGAACCAGTTGCATGTAAAACAAGTAATTTCGTTGCAGAGTTTAGAATTCTTGATTTGCTTTGTCGCGAAAGTAATTTCAGTGTTCTCGTTGTCTACAGTAATGTCTCCCTTACTGACGTTCAGATTGTCCAGAAAAATGGACAATTTGGGAAGAGGAGATACGATTATATTTATTAATTATATATTATTTATAATTGTTGACAATTTATAACTATAAAAACAAACCGAAAGGCTCGAATAATCGTATCCCCTCTTCCCAAATTGTCCATTTTCGTGGACAATCTGAGCGTCAGTAAGGGTGACATTATTGTATTTGGCACGCCGAAATTACTTTCGCGACGACGATGGAAGCCGGCAAAAACGCGCGGCAGAATAATAATAAAGCAGCGTGGAAAGATATCGTAGCAGTTATAGAAATGTGCTCGAAAGTCGCGGAAGATTGCGATTACACCTTCGAGACGATTCTGCAAATAAATTACGGGCGAAGTATCAACGGTCGTGCCAAGGGAACCGGCTTCAAAGCGGCGTAACTTACGAAATGGCTTATAACTGCGTATCTCGGAGAGCCGGAGAGCCGAATATTAGATAAGCAAGCACTCGAATGACGTAAATGGATTACGATCAGCCAGCCGCTCTTTCACAAAGGTGCTCCGGAGTTGAAGTATTAATTGCCGCGCCGTGAAAGAGCCGGTTGAAAATTTACATCGCTCACGAGACGACTTGCAAAAATAAGTTTCCCGAAGCAGAGGAGCCGAATGTTCTATCGCTGTTTAAATAAGCGCTTAAGCGCCGCGGAAAAATTACGATCCCCTCCCCCCACCCCCCTGGAAACACTTTCGCGCAGAAGAACTCCGCGCTAATTATTAACTGCGAGGAACGACGAGGAACGTCCCGAAAGCTGCCCGGTTCTACCTAACCATCCCGCAAAAATTAATGTTCGAAATTGAACGCGCGAAAGTCGCGTCCAGAAGATGCAGAACAATTAAGATCGCCCGGAAAAGCGTCTCCACAAATGAATCTTCGACTACACGTTAATTGCCCCACTTTGAAAAATGTTTTCAGGAGCTGCTCGTTTCACAAAGCCCGCGGCAAACAAAACAAAAAAATTCATTTTCAAACACGAGCGCGCCGAAGTCGCATCCAGATGATGTAGAATAATTAAGATCGCCCGGAGAAGCGTTCCCGCGAACGAATCTTCGACGAACACGCTAATTGTTCCATTGTGAAGAATGTCTCGCGCTGCAAAAATTAATCTTCGAACTGGGACAAACAGAAAATGAATCTCCGAGTTCATACTAATTGTTCTACCGTGAAAAATGTCTCGGATGCTGCACGATTTCTCAAGACGAACCTGCGAAAATAAATTTCCCCAAGCAGACAAGACAAAAGTCGAAAAGCTGTCTAAAAATCGCAGAAAAATATCTAATCGCATGGCGCGACGCTTTTTTAAATAAATTCTTGACTAAGTTCTCCCTAATTGACCCGCGGCTTGCACACAAAAATGGACGATTTGGGAAGATAGGATACGATTATTCGAGCCTCGCGGCTCATTTTTATAGTTATCTATTCTCATTAATTATAAAAACGAGCCGCCAGGCTAGAATAATCGCACCCCCTCTTCCCAGATCGTCCATTTTCGTCCCAAGCTGAGAGCCAAACAGAGAATTTGCTGTACTAATTTGCTATACTAATTCACTTCCACCTCGAAAAATATCTCGGAAGCCGCGCGATCGAAAAATCGCTCTGCAAAAGCAAATCTCCCGCGCGGAACAACGAAAATTCGGCGCAACCCTTTCGGCCCCGAAGACGCGCAAGCATCGCGTTCACTTCGAATCGTTCGATGAAACGAAGCTTGAGCATCAATTGCGAGAAATAGCTGTAAAAGACAGCGTCGCCCGAAAGACGAGCCGCAAAGGGGGGCGAGTCGGACAAATAGCTGGGAATTGCTGGGAAGCGGCTATAAAGCGGACAGGCTAATGAAAAATTTCGCAGCGCGGCTAGCTGGTAACGAGGAACGGGGGGAAGACGAAGCGAGCGGATCCATCGAGCGGATCGCAGGCAGATGATATCACGTCCGAGCTGTTTGTTGCACCAAGCTCTGTGTTTCCGGGTTTGCTTTCTCGGCGGTGCCTGTGCGTCTCGCAGGATTCGTTCCGTCCCTCCTTTGCATCGCGCCGCTCTCCGCTGCCCCTCCGCGTAGCTTCCCGTCGCTCCTGGCCGGCGACTGCTGTCTACGTCGCGTTTGCATTTTCGCGTTCTATAGATCACCCACCGTGCTACCATCCGGCGTGCGCTCGCTTCCGGCCCGGGCCTTTAGTGCCGTGGAATCTCGCAATCGCGAATTCCTTCGCGAATGTAAACGCCCGGCGGAACAGCTTTACGGATTGTTTCAGCCCTCGGTTTTCTGCTCGGGCCCGAAGTTCCTCTCCCCCCTCTTTCTTCCTCTCTTTCTCTCTCTCTCTCGTTCTCTTATTTCTTCAGGTTCTCCAGGCCTTCCTGTTTACCCCGTCCATTTTTCTTCTTCTTAATATTCCCCGCGCAATCTCTCGCTGTCTCCATTCTTCCCCGTTTTTACTGCGCCCTTACCTAATTTGCATTAGTTCGCGCCTGCTACTTCGGCCCTCTTGTTTATTCCTCCTATAACATCTCCAACTGTGTCCCCCTTTTTCTCTCCGGATCGTCCACCGCCGCCGGCTCAGACATTTTTCTTAGACGGCGTTCTCATCCCCCGCCGCCTAGTCCCGTTCATTCGGATTTCGTATTCCGCCGGCTTTATTACCGCCTCCTTTTTGATGCCCCGCCGTGACACGCTGCTGGAACCTTGGCTGACTTAAGGGCCGCACCGTTATTGCATGTTTCTGTGTCAATTTTTCATTCGCGAGCCTTATCTCCCTTCAGCCGGGCAACGCGTGGCCCAGTTTCATGGAAGGATAATCAGCGTTCCGAAAACTTTAGACCTCTAGACGATGCCTCCCGAAAATGAATGGATCTCTTTTTAGTCTCTCTGTCTCCGTGCGCCCAAATTATTCGCAATAAAGGGAGTACTGCCTTTTCAGCTCCTTGGAGATTCATCGAGTTTTATTTAGTCGTGGGAATAACTTCAATACTTTTCGTTGTTTGAATACTTTCAATTAGTACTTTTATTTAATTAAAGAAGGCGTGAATTTGTAATCTCTTTGCGAGATGTCTGAGTTAATTGATGCGGTTCAATTCGGTAAAAACGATAACGATTAGAAAAGACAAAATATATTGTCACGATTAAATCATATGTACACACACACGCGCGCGCGCGCGCGCACGCACACACACAACCTATTTGGTCAAATTCAATAAGATTGATATCGAATAAACTATTATTATTATTATTATTATCATTATATTATCATCATTATTATTATTGCTATCATAATTATTATCATTATTCTTATGGTTATCATTATTATTATCATTATCATTATTATTATTGCTATCATTATTATTATCATTATCACTATCATTATTATTATCATTATCACTATCACTATTATTATCATTATTATCATCATTATTATTATTACTATCATAATTATTATCATTCTTACTATTATTATCATTATTCTTATTGCTATCATTATTATTATCATTATCATTATTATTATTGCTATCATTATTATTATCATTATCACTATTATTATTATTATCATCATTATTATTATTATTATAGAAAACAACTGAGCTTCGCAAGCTAAGGGTTGAACGAAATTAATCTCGAGACCATCAATTTCAAACGTTGGTTCTCCACTTAACCCTTCGTCTACCGTGCCGGGAGTCACGGCGAACAAGAGGGCGAAGAACCGCAAATGTGTATCGATGGAATATCAGAGTCAGAAATGACTCCGGCACGGATGGTCGCGCTTCGGTAGTCGAATAGTTAGCGCTCGCTCGTGGAGCAACGTTCAATGCAGTTCGACATTTCTGTTCGCCGTTTTAGTAACTGTCCGAAAGCAATGTGATCTAATAAATTATGCAGAATATGTTTCTCCTGGGACCTCTGCAAAAATCCGGCCACCTTTCGGGAGATGCGGAGAAATGGGGTAAAAATGTTTGCATCAACCTAACGGTGGATCGCGGGAGATGCGGCGTCTCTGCATTTTTCCGCTGAATTCGGGATTCCTGGCGTAGAATGCAGAGCAGGATGGAACGCGGCGAATACAGAACCGCGAATTTTCATACTTATTCGCTGCTTAAAAAATTGCAGCTCGCCCGATGCGTTTTATTTAAAGTAACCGCCCTTATCCCGCGTTCCCACGTTCGGAACATAATAATAGCGCCACGCTCTCCTGGTGGGTATATTTTATCCTAAATAATAAACAACAGGTCGCGAATTCAATTGATAATAATTTGCATGCGTAATAAGCAATTATGTGATAATTAATGAGTAACAGTTTAAACTGTATTTATAAGTGAGAAATAAATTGTATTATTTTCAATGATTCATTTAGATCTATACATAAATAGTAAGTAATTATTTTTGTTATCTTATTTAAACTTCTAAATAGCAGATAATGTTTCGCTGCAATAATCATTGTTAAATAATCGATATTCAATTTTGTCTCCAGAATAATTACATTCATTTGCAAACAAAGAGTAAGCAATTACACGATGATTAATAAATAACAGTCGAAAATTTCTTTATAAATAAGAAATAAATTTTATTACTTTCAATGATTCATTTAAATCTATATAAATAGTAAGTAATTATTTTTGTCTTTTATTTAAAATTACAAATAACAAATAACGTTTCATTTCAATAATCGAATCAATGTTAAATAATCGATGTTCAATTTTGTCTCCGGAATAATTACATTCATTTGCAAACAAAGAATAAGCAATTACACGATGATTAATAAATAACAGTCGAAATTTTCTTTATAAATAAGAAATAAATTTTATTACTTTCAATGATTCATTTAAATCTATATAAATAGTAAGTAATTATTTTTGTCTTTTATTTAAAATTACAAATAACAAATAACGTTTCATTTCAATAATCAATGTTAAATAATCGATATTCAATTTTGTCTCCAGAATAATTACATTCATTTGCAAACAAAGAATAAGCAATTACACGATGATTAATAAATAACAGTAGAAATTTTCTTTATAAATAAGAAATAAATTTTATTACTTTCAATGATTCATTTAAATCTATATAAATAATAAGTAATTATTTTTCTCTTTTATTTAAAATTACAAATAACAAATAACGTTTCATTTCAATAATCGAATCAATGTTAAATAATCGATGTTCAATTTTGTCTCCGGAATAATTACATTCATTTGCAAACAAGCAATAAGCAATTACACGATGATTAATAAATAACAGTCGAAATTTTCTTTATAAATAAGAAATAAATTTTATTACTTTCAATGATTCATTTAAATCTATATAAATAGTAAGTAATTATTTTTCTCTTTTATTTAAAATTACAAATAACAAATAACGTTTCATTTCAATAATCGAATCAATGTTAAATAATCGATGTTCAATTTTGTCTCCGGAATAATTACATTCATTTGCAAACAAGCAATAAGCAATTACACGATGATTAATAAGTAACAGTTAAAACTGTATTTATAAATTCATAAATTTCATTATCTCCAATGATTCATTTAGATAAGAACAATAATCAATCATCAGATAGAACAACAAGTAATTATTTTTCTCTTTTATTTAAACTTCCAAATAACAAATAACGTTCGATATCCGATAAACATTTAAACGCGCATTAGCTTATACGACGTTCGATTCCATCCCCGGCACAATTACGTTCGTTTTAAAGCTGCTTCGTCGGATGGTTCTGCAACGACCGCATTTTTCATTCGTTCGTTTAGCCTGTACGTTACCGAACTCGCAATGTTCCACGCGTCTACTCCCTTAGATCTTCGTTTCTTTCCAGGAGATCGGAGCGCGCCCGCGTCTCCGCGACGGCAGCACGGCAGCCGGGAAACTTCACATTTGTTTTCGTTTCCCGGAGTTCCCGGAATGAAATAGGAATCGCCCGGAGTTGCTTCGCGGAGAGTGCCGCGAACTTCCGTGAAGTTTCGATTATTTGGAATTATTGCCGCGCCGCCGAATCGATTCCACCGTTTATAAACTTCCCGGAACAATGCGACACCGGCGCGATTCGCGGCGGGGGAGGGGTGGATACGCAGCTGCGGTATACAGGTGAGCAATCCGAAGTTTATTACCAATTGGCTGCGGATTTCAGGAATGCATACCGCGAACTGATCGGTCAATTTGCGCGGAGGATATCGCTGCGGAGAAACGTTGCTGTAAGTTATTCGTGAAGACATGACCGCGTCTCCAAGAATTTAATCGTTGGCAATTATTAACACGTTCCCTGCCAGACCGTTTTTTGAAGACTTTCCGTTCAAGCCGCGTGGGGCGTATGCGCCCCACGCTTTACATTTATATTATTTTGTTTCTGGCGTATGCTTTACAATAATTAAAATAGTGCAAAAATCATAATTATCAAGGAAAGGTTGTATAGTTTAACATGCATAACACAGCAAACCAATAAATTTATTTTTCTAGGAATTACTTTAACAAATACCTGGCTGATCATTATTATGCCAAGCGAGTTGCATCCTCACATATAATTTTTTTTATCATGCCTATATTAGTTTAAAATATAACATTTTAGTTAAATTCAAGTTTGTATGCGATTACAAAGGGATGTTACGATGAACTTGGTTAAAACATGGCAAACATAAGTGTGGTTTATCCACACAACTATCGCAGAATGTTACAACTTTTACAGTACTATAGAACTATAAATCAATCCCAGCTTCAGTGAAGCAGTAAGTATTGTGTCAACGACACGCGAATAAATGACTGATCGGAATAAGAGAAATGCAGTTAAAACAAGTTACAGTAAAGAAAAATTGCCCATCACGCCGCGTGGGGCGTATACGCCCCACGATTAAATGAGGGCATCAGCAATAGTATTAAGATGTCCATAATTGACTGCATAATGAATTTTTAAAAAATTCATCATTTTACAATGATAATACCAAATGGCTTGAACGGAAAGTTCAGCGTGGGGCGTATACGCCCCACGCGGCAGGGAACGTGTTAATTCGCGACAGATTTTATAGTGTAAAGATTTTTAAGCAAATTCAGCGGTTATATTTAACAATTTTTGTTATCGATTCCGCTCGTAATCGGTCGAGAAATGTTGAGTAGCTCGATTTAGTAGCAGCACTTGCAAAAAACATATACAGTAATATCTCTCTAATTATCTAATTATCTCTCTAATTAATATCGCTCAGATTGTACATAAAAATGGACAATTTGGAAAGAGGAGATACGATTATTCAAGCCTTGTTTGTTTTTATAGTTACGAATCGTCAATAATTATAAAAACGAGCCGCAAGGCTCGAGTAACGGAGTAATAATTACAATTAACAGGCTCTTACTAGAAATCTCCATTACGAGTTAGATTCGTCAAAATACGACAATTTATAAAACATAAAAGATATCAAAAGAAAATAAAGAAGTATCAAATATTGTGATTTTATCCACGTCGCTGTATCGTGCGAAGTTTAAATAGATCCAATCATGTAATTATAGCAAACGAATGTACAATAGATTGCATATACAATTTAAACTAAAATTAATCGTACAATGTACATTAAAAGTTCCAATTGCATGGAATACGCGTTTCAGAAAGACAAAAAATGTCGCCGCATCGCAGAATTCTTGCCAAGCTCGATCGCAGCACACGATATCAACATTAGATAGACAGTAATGTCTCCCATACTGACGCTCAGATTGTCCACTAAAAAATGGATAATTTCGATACGATTATTCGAGCCTTGAGGCTCGTTTTTATAGTTGTCGACAATTTATAACTATAAAAATGAACCGCAAGGATCGAATAATCGTGCCTTGTCTTCCCTAATTGTCCATTTTTGTGGACAATCTGAGCGTCGGTTAGGGAGACATTACTGTAATTTGGTAAAGAATGTCAAGGTTATATACCTTTTTTAATCATTTAGCTATTTTCGACGGATATACTCGCCACGGAGAATCGTGAACATTTCAATTCAATTCAACCTTTTTAATTTAATTTATTCATTCATGCATACGGATGGAAAAACCTTTTGTTTCAGAAGTCCAGTAAACTCTCCCTAATTTTCCTTCAGTATACCCACCACGAAGAATTGTGAACATTCCAATTAAATTTAACCGTTTCAATTTCATTGATTCATTCGTGCATATGGATAGAAGAACCTTTTGTTACAGAAGTCCAGTAAACTCTCCCCAATTTTCCTTCAGCTTGCAAATAAAAATGAACAAAATTTAGGAAAAGTAGATACTGTTACGGCGACTTGTCCAAATCAAGTCGCTGTAATGTGAAACTGCCCTGTTGTGAACAACTTCATAAAGAATAATAGAAGGGGTTGCCAAATAATAGGGGTTGCCACGGAAGAGTGTTACCAACGAACAATCGAAGAGTCGAGATCGAACGAGCAACATTTCAAATTGAAAGATCTAAGATATAATTGTATCGAGTTGTGTTATAGTTAATATTCTTTATTGTAAATAAAATGCGGCGACGCGAGAGAAATTGAGTAATTCGCAACAATACGATTGTTCCTTTTTATAATTAGTGACGATCGGCAACTATGTATAAAAATGAGCCGCGAGACTCGGATAATCGTATCTCCTCTTCCCAGATTGTCCATTTTTATGTACAATCTGAAGAAAAACTAGACAAAATTTACTGTAATAGCAAACAGATCGCGCGAATACAAACAGAGAAAAAAAAAGTTAAAAAAATATCGAAATAAGCTGAAATATATATATCAGCTTATTTCGATATACATATATACATATGTTTTTTGTACTATAAAGAGTACAGCCGTCAAAAACAACGAACTAATTAAAAGGGACGCAAACAAGCCTCGAATCGAACAGATTCTGGAAAAAGTTCTCACCGACGACGCAATCGGGGACAATTAGCCGCGCTCGTGCCGGTAATTACAATCTCACCGGCAATTAATCCGCAACCGAATCGCAGCTGCGTCACGATCCGCCGTTTCATAGGCGCGGCGACCAAAATTCTTCAAACGTTCGGCGCCGCTGAAAATAAAATATCGGATCGCGCGTACGCACGCCGCTGGGCCGGTGTCCCGGGGCGCGTTCATTGCGATTTAGGTACGAAGACTGCCGTGAAACCGGTCGCATAGATCCTGGCCGAGCACCGCATAGTGGTCAACGAATCGACCAGCCCGGTGGACAGCGGCGATGCGTTTTGGCATCGTGTTCGCGTCTCCGCAAGCTGCACCGCGACCACGCGGTTGCGGACGCCATTCCGCTCGACCGCTGCCGATTCGGTGTCAAACGAAAACTGCGGAAAACTGACGGACGATGCTTGTACGTGTGTGTGTGTGGACGCGCGCCGCGGCACGATAAAAGGTCGTTAATTAACGCGCGCAAGTTCTGAGAACGACCGCCGCGGATCGAAGAGCTTTGGCAGACGGACTTCGCCGGGCGTGTTTCGTTCGACGACGGTTGAAAAAGACCGCTCGTTAACGGGCCATTTTTCCATTTTTTTTTTTTTTCATTTCTATTCTCATGTAGAGTGTAGCTCGAGCTCTCGCTCATTGCTACTTCGGTTCTATTTATTTTCTAATGTTCACATTATTCATTTTAGTTCTGGGTTAATTCTCATTATGATCTGCCTTTCAGTGTTCAGTGTATTTCTGTATTTTATAAATTTTTATTACATTTTCTATTATTTTATACTTTTTTGTAATTTTGTTTTAGATATTTTATTTATTTGGGTCACTTAGCCGCCAAACTTAGTTTGGCGTTGCCCGTCCCTGCCGCGAGGAGGCGGATCCACTTCTTTCCTCATCAACATGAGAGTTCCTCTTCTCTATGATTTGCTTTGCAAAAGTTGAGAATTTTGCAAATAGTTCCTTTGTTGAAATGAGGTATTTTTTATCTTGTCGATTTTGGATCAGTTCCGCATATCTGTAATCATTATAATGATGACAGTCGAAAAGCATGTGGTCAATGGTTTCTTCAGTCTCTTGACACATAGGACAAATATTTCTTTCAGAAAGACCTCTTTTGCGCAAGGTGCTAAGTATCGGTCGTTAACGGGCCAGATCGAATCATTCCGCGGTGTAACGTAACAAACGTAGACGATGCTTCCGGCGAGGTGGCGCGATCGGGTTTAATTAAAACCGCCCGCCGCGCCCCGCGCGCGTCGCTTTGTCCGTTAACAACGCGAGCATTAATTAATAATCCGGGCAAGAAGCGGAACGACTACGCAGTCGCTTAGAGCGGAGCTTCATCGTCGGCGAGCCAGCCCTTCGAGAGCTTCTCGAAGCCTCGACTACTTAATTATTAATGTTCCCGTGTTTACATAGACCGGGGGATCGCGCGCGCGCCGGCTCTCGCAGCTGCAAGCTGCAATTATAATGCCGGCGATCCTGAAAATTCCCTGTTAACTCGTTCAGGCGTACTGATTTTACCGCCGCTAGAACTAACGAAAACACAGGTCGAAACCATCGGTTACATTGTTTTCTGTAACAATTTACCGACGATGTAAAAATGTTTCTACGAGAGATTTTTAGACGAACTGTTTTATCAACCCTTTGCACTCGAGTGGCGACTCTGAGGCATCGCTAAAATTTGTTATATCACGTTCTATGATAATTTTTACATCAACAAAGTTTAGATTTTAAAAAATTGTTAGAAGTGTAACCGTTGCGTAAGTCGCAATTTTAAGTTTCAATTTCGCATGTGTAAAATGCACTTTGTCGTATAAAATGAAGATACTATAAGTCGGAAAAATTATTTTAGATTTACAGTTGAAATAGCTTCGAGTGCAAAGGGTTAATCCCTCGACGTACCATTTTTTTCGTGATTGCGACGATCGGAAGTATTTCGATTGTAACAATTTCTAAGAAGGAAAGGGACAATTTATATGTCTGTTGTGTGTCTACATTTAATTAAACGTTTAAGTACCGATACCGAGACGATCATTCAGTTTTATTCAGACTAAAAGGAACGGGATAATGATTGTAATTAACAGGCTCTTACTAGAAATCTCCATTACGAGTTAGACTCGTCAAAGTACGGCAATTTATACAAAATAATAAATATTAAAAGAAAATAGGAAAGTATCAAATATTGTGATAGAAATCGTGCGAAGTTTAGACAGATCGAATCATGTCATTGTAGCAAACGAATGCAAAGGGTTAATCCCTCGACGTACCATTTTCTTCATGATAGCGACGATCGGAAGTATTTCGATTGTAACAATTTCTAAGAAGGAAAAAGACAATTTATATGCCTGTTGTGTGTCTACATTTAATTAAACGTTTAAGTACCGATGGCGAGACGATCAGTCAGTTTTATTCAGACTAAAAAGAACGGAGTAATAATTATAATTAACAGGCTCTTACTAGAAATCTCCATTACGAGTTAGTCTAGTCAAAGTACGGCAATTTATACAAAATAAAAAAGAAAATAAAGAAGTATCAAATATTGTGATAGAAATCGTGCGAAGTTTAAATAGATCTAATCATGTAATTATAGCAAACGAATGTACAATAGATTGCATATACAATTTAAACTAAAATTAATCGTACAATGTACATTAAAAGTCCCAGTTGCATGGAATACGCGGCTTAGAAAGACCAAAAATGTCATCGCAACGCAGAATTCTCGCCAAGCTCGATCGCAGCACGCGATATCAACATTAGATATACAGTAATGTCTCCCATACTAACGCTCAGATTGTCCACTAAAAAATGGATAATTTCGATACGATTATTCGAGCCTTGCGGCTCGTTTTTATAGTTGTCGACAATTTGTAACTATAAAAATGAACCGCGGAGATCGAATAATCTTGTTTTCCTAAATTGTCCATTTTCGTGGCGAATCTGAGCGTCAATTAGAGAGACATTACTGTATCTCTCTATTGTCGATTTTTCGAGGAGATTTAACGCTTTTATCTGCAGCAACGAGGTCTAATATCGTGGACAATGGTGTGGACCTTCAGGGATCGGGTAGCACAAGGATACGTGTCGCGCGGAAAGAGGAGCAGAAATCCGGTTCTCACCTGAATGACGGTCGCCAGAGGACTTTTGTTGGCCGGATAGTCGAGGCTGTCCCGGTGCGCCCACGCCAGTGGCTCGTAGGTGCTGTGATTCGCCTGAAAAATGGTCCAGTCACCGCCAGGAAGTGGTCCCCAGGCTGTTTCCCCGGATCTGGTTAATCGTAGAATAGGGGAGGCCGCGTTCAGCTGAGCATCCTGCGGATGAGAGAAAGAGCCGATCTCATTTAGCCGGCCGTTGGAAAACTTCTCGGACATTGTCAGTCGACTCGACTCGACTCGACTCGACGAGAGAGACCTGAACTCGACGCGACGTGACGCTCGAGTCAACCCGGTTCTCCCGGGCGCTCTTCTATCCGCGCCGCTTATTCGATCCCTCTTTTTTTTTTGTTCGCCGTCGGTTTACACGCGACGAGTGAAACGGCCCGACAAAAGTCGGAAATTAGTTCCCTTGTTCCGATTCTATTACGCCTGTTGTCCGAAGGGTTAAAAGCCGGTGAAAACGACAAAGCCGCGTTGCCGCGCCGCTTTTTCACCGGCCGCCGCGATTTTAATGTCACGTTTTTAACGGAAACATGCCGCCCTCCCCTCCCACCGCTCCCGTCATCGCCGTTTGATAGACTATTGCGGACTTTTCGAAATCGATTTCGTCGATTTCCTTGGCGTCCTTGTGCGACAAATGGGCGAATATCGGCGATTTACGAAACGGTAGCCCTTCTTTTAACCTGTTAGCTGTGTTCGACGAGTATACTCGTCATGGAGAAACGGCAGGATTTTGTGCCATGACGAGTATAATCGTGTGGAAAAGATAGTGATCATTGGTATAAGATTGTAATTGGCTAAAATTGTAATTTTAGCGAAAACAAGAACATATTCTCAAATTTCAAGATGTTTAGAATATTTTGAATATTTTTCTGCTTTTTTTTGTTTATTATGTATGCAGTGTATGTTAATGTTAAGTGAACAAGTAAATATTAGTAATGAACTAGTAATATTATATAATATACTAATAATATACTAGTATATAATATATTAATAATATACTAATAATACACTAATATATAATATACCAATAATATACTGTAATATATAATATACTAATAATATACTAGTAATATACTAATATATAAATATTAATAATTGCACTCGAATGATGACTCCGAGGCACCACTAAAATTGTTACATCACGTTCCAAGATCATTTTCATATCATCGAAATTTCGATTTCAAACATGATTAAAAATATGACTATTGTACCAATCGCGAGACTCAATTTCGTACTCATAAAATGCACTTTGTCGTATAAAATGGAAACACTGCGAATCAGAAAAATTATTTTAGAATTACAGTTAAAATGGCTTCGAGCGTAAAGGGTCAATTTTATAGAATAAAACCGTCTTTTTGATCCAGTATTTTAACAGCGACGTTTACTCTGTGTTCGACGAGTATACTCCTCGTCGCTTGATTCTTGCGACACGTATAAATGCCGCGCTCTGAAAAAGAGACGCCACAGCTAACTGGTTAATCGTCGTGTTGTTATCTCCATCTTACAAAGAATCAAATGTGCTCTAAAAAATTCCCTGGAATCTCCCTGAATTTGTTCATTAATTCTTCTCAATTTTTCATAATTTTTCCAATTCTTCCTAAGTTTGTTTATACGGTAAATTGTCCCTAATTTTCCTTCAGCTTGTAAACAAAAATGGCCACTTTTTGAAAGAAACGATTACTCGAGCCTTGCGTCACGTTTTTACAGTCATTGACGATCGGCAACCATAAAACTGATCCGCAAGGCTCGAACAATCGCGTCTCCACTTCCCAAATTGTCCATCTTCGTGCGCAATTTCAGCGCGAATCAGGGAGAAATTGCTGCAGTTTCGCAACGATCCCGTTCTATCCGCGCACCGAGGGCGTTACTAGAGCGAAAAAACGGCGGCGCGATAATTAATCTTCGTTAAGGTGTTCCTCCTTTCATCGTGCGTGCCGCGGAGAATGCATAAAATCCGTGGCGGCGCCTATTTATCGCGAAGGTTCCGTCGGTCGTCGGGCAAATATTTCATCCCGGAGGGAACGGGCCTCGGAGGATCGTTCTCGAGAACGTGTTGCACGATCGTCTCGTGAAGAAAACAAAGAGAAGAAGAGAGGAGGAAGAAAAAGGGGGGCGATCCCGGGCGTAATGCCGCGGTAATCACAGAGTGCGGGCCCGGGCACGTGCGATCTCACGCGATATGCAAATTGATTCGGCGTGCCGGCCTTACCCGCTAAGAGGCATTTGTCGTATTGCGGGCCGGCGATAATCGCGCGAGGTCGACGCTTTCGCGAGCCTTTTCTTCCGTGAAATAAAGTCGCCGGTCCGTTCCGTCACGGAAACGGAGATTGCCAATCGCCGGGTCTCGCTTTCCGACGGAACGTGTCGCCGAAACTTATTTTTCGCCGGCCTGCGGACTATTTTAGCAAAATCGCTCGACCGCAACAAACAAACTGTGCAACGAAAGTAACAAAAAAGAAAAATGTGAGAAATCCAGAGATTCTGACAATTTTTGAAACGCAACTTGACTTTGCTCATTTAACTCGACAAGACAACTTAGAAACACATTTTTCAAGTTCTCGCGCCAGGTTCGGATAAGAGAGTTAAAAAATCGCGCTTTTTGGTCATTTTAAGCAACAGAAAAATTTGTGAAACGTGTTTTAGTCATTTCATTCGGTTTTTGAAAAGTTATCGCGAGCTTATTAGTTATCGAGTTAGTTATCGAGTTAGTTATCGAGCAGTGTTTTTCCGGGGGTTATAAAATGAAAATGGCGAGTTATAAATAAATACAGTTTTCTGAGATTTATTCGACAATTATAATAGAGATTCTGAAATGGAAAAGCTTGTTCATATTTTCTAAACAATATTTCTTTATCGAGTCCGATTTCTGTCGAGTTTCCTACGAAATATTCAGTGCAATATTCCGTGCAATATTTAGCGCAAGACTGCACGCAATATGGATTTTATCACGGCGATACTAATCTATACACTTCGAGCAGATTACTGGAACCGAATCATCCATGCACAGTGTCCGATTCGAGAATCCGAGACGCGGATACCCGAACCGCATTTAGATCGGGAACGTTTAATTTTAGCGCGGGAGATCCAGCTTCTGATTTCATGTGAAACAGGAGTCTCTTTAATTATTCGAAGTAGTGTGAATCAATCATTGCGACTACCTCGCGTTCGGGCTGCAGTAGCACGCGGAAACACTTAGTGCCGGTTTTATAGCCGTCATTAACATCCCCGAGTGCATTCGTTTTCCTTGCCGTGCGGCAGATATCGCGGTTCAACTATTGTACATTTTATTGAGCGATCATTCACCGTTGGACGCGTCTATTAACATGCTAGACGCGGCGTTTCTGTCGCTAATTATTCGAACACTCCACAGAATTCGTCAACAGGAACAAAATAAAGTGAACAGGAAAAAATCGATTCCAACCGTCGCACGTTTTCTTTTGGATTTTTATTCTTTGCTCGAGTCGAAATTTGCGATATTTTTAATTGATTTGGCTCGAAAAATAAAAATTCAACGTACTTTTTAAGGCAGTTCATTTAATCACGTTAGTACTTTTTTATAAGCCTTCAATGAAACTAGATGAAAATTTTAATTGTCGCAAATTGTTGCAAAAATAATTTCGGTTTTTCAGATTGATAGTTCGCAAGAAAATCGAGATTATTTCTGCAACGAGCCAACTAATAGATACTCGAATAATCTTCAATGAAATTTAATGAAACTTTAATGAAACTTTAATGAAACTTTAATGAAACTTTAATGAAACTTTAAATGAAAATTTTAATTGTCAGAAACCATTGAGTTGTTGCAAAAATAATTTCGGTTTTTCAGATTGATAGTTCGCAAGAAAATCGAGATTATTTCTGCAACGAGTCAACCAATAGATACTCGCGAATAATCTTAGATCAAATTGAATGAAACTTTAATGAAATTCTCGATGAAAATTTAAATCGTCAGAAACGATTGAGTTGTTGCAAAAGTAATTCCGGTTTTCCAGATTGAAAGCTGTCAAAAAGAAAATCGAGATTATTTTCGCAACGAGTCAACCAATAGATACTCTCGAATAATCTTAGATCAAATTGAATGAAACTTTAATGAAATTCTCGATGAAAATTTAAATCGTCAGAAACGATTGAGTTGTTGCAAAAGTAATTCCGGTTTTCCAGATTGAAAGCTGGCAAAAAGAAAATCGAGATTATTTTCGCAACGAGTCAACCAATAGATACTCGAATAATCTTAGATCAAATTGAATGAAACTTTAATGAAACTTTCGACGAAAGTTTAAACTGTCAGAAACGATTGAGTTGTTGCAAAAGTAATTTCGGTCTCCCAGATTGACAGCTCGCAAAAATAAAATCGAGATTATTTTCGCAACGAGTCAATATATACCCAGATAACAAAATTTGGGTCCAAATTGATCCGAGCACATTTAAGAAGTGCCAGTATTGCATTATTCACGACGACAATATTTTCTATATATATAAATAATAGATATATTATATAATATATCTATTATTATATATGATGATATAATTATATTCTACATATATAAATAATACAGTATCTAAAAACTAAATAATTAGAATAGAATCACGTTTTTTCATTTCAAACGTCCCAGTATCGAATGAGAACAGCGACACGTGGAACGAGGGACAGGCGAGAGTGAATTTATGGTTGCCGAACAAAGAGGTAACATCGTAGTTCCTGTACAGGATATGTTGCAGGGATTCGCCAGCGGCCGAGTTCAGTTTCTCGGTAGTATGGTTACGAGGCGGTACTGACCTTCAATCTAAGATTAGTGTGCACGAACAGAGGAAAGCCCTTCAGCTGTGCACCGACGAGACTTTCCTCGCCGGACGGCGCGAATCCCACGATGCCCACGGAGTACTCTCTGCAGTATTTGTCCAGCAGTTCGCGGTTCCATTTGTCCATCTGCAGATACTTGTTCAGGTTCTCGAAGATCAGGACCCCGTAACGACCTTTGTCCAGGTTCGTCAGCACCGGTAGCGACTTCCCGGCGACCTCCAGCTTGTATCTGAAAGCATTACGAGAACGGTGCTTCATTCGAATCGCCATCGAAACCTTATTATACGCGCTGGTCGAACTCCGTTCGAAAGAATCCACCCATTGCAATCGGAGAAAATTGGCGGCAACTCAAGATCTTTCTAAACTATTTTTTAAAGCAATTTTTTACGTTTACTTTCAGTCGATCGTGAAAAGAAAATCGACGATATTTAATTCGTTCGGACGCGTGTTAAGAAGATTATTTTTTGTTATTTATTTGCGGACTATTAGAGCCTTTTAAATAATACGTACGAAATACGTATAGTTCGGAGAAAAATAAATGTTATTGTTTTTTAAGGTGTAGCTGTTTTATTTGTTACAAGTTCGAATTTCTTATCAATAAAATGCAATGAGAAAAATTAGTTTGGATTTAGAGTTAAAGCAGCTTCGAGTGTAAACGCTTGAAATTTATTCTTTGCTGATCCAGTGGGTGGCGGTTAAAGGGTTAATTGTAACTATTAATTAAGTAATTAATTATTCCATTTAAGGAGAGTTTTGCGTAAAATTGTATCGACGCGGATTTCTCGTGCGAAACGTTTGTAACCTCGAAAGTATCAAAATTATTATTAAATCCCCTGAGATGTTACACTCCGTTTGATTAGTCAATTACCATCAAAGAAGAGAAAAATCAAGCCTGTTCCCCGGGGACTGGGATAATTAGTCGAGCAAGTAACAGAATCCGCAAGAACGTTTCGCTCCGGCGGTTTGCCCGATTTTCCGAATACGGCCGTCAAAATTACAATCTCCGCGGCAATTAAATCGATTCGAAGGGGACAGGATAATCGCCGGATAAATCATGCGTCCCGCGATCCAGGATACGAGCAAGTTTCCTCGTTCCAGAGCCCATTACCTACCCGGGTCTAACGTCGCCGGCCCGAGCCGTCCTTGCTTGCAGGCTGTTTTAAGGCCGGCGTGGATCACGGAAGGGCGCAATAAAACGCGCGAGATTCCGTAATCTCGCGGATCCCGATCCGGAATCAGACCGATGAGAAAGAATTCACGGAACATTTACGGGCAATATCCCGGTGACAACGATCCTCGCGACGGCCTCGTCCTTCGCAGGATCGCGGCCCGAAGGGACAACAAACTCTCCTCGGATCTTCGGCCGGATTTTATACTTCTCGCGAGATTATGCAATAAAGCAAGCATCGCTGCGAGCAAACGTGTCCTGCGGAATGGAATAAACCCGTTTCTGTCTCTCCGTTCATCCCCCTGCAACCCCTAAATTGCGTTCCACGCCGACGATATTTCGAGCGGCTCGTTGCGCGACGGTTGGGGTTGAAAAATTAAAAATTTGATTTCCGAAGTTTCATGTTTACTTGCATCGAATTAATATTATTTTATTAATTAACACTAATAAATGCTTCGAGGAACAGTCAATATTTTCCGAGCGAGATTTCGTTGTATACGTAAGTAGTTTTATTTATTTTATTTATTTACGTTTGAATATATTAAGAGATTTATATATTTCTCGATTATTATATTACTCGTCGAGTATATTATATAGTATATTATTATATTATTATATTAATCGCCGATATATATTATATAGTATATTATTATATTATAGTATATTATATATATTACATATATAATATTATATTATAGCATATCATATATATTACATATATAATATTATATTATAGTATATTATATATATTATATATATATAATATTATATTATATAGTAAGTAAAAAAATTATGTTAAGAATTAAATGTACCGAATATAAATACGGATAAGTTACTAATGGTATTAAAATGTAACTATTTTAGTGGAAAATTGGTTTGCTTCACCGATATATTTATTACACTATCTCGCCAGATAATCCGGCGAGCCATTCTCGCGACAATTTCAATCCGACGAGCAGCAGCCCCGCCCGGATATTTAAAACGTCCTCACCCTCCGTCGGATATTTAAAAAGGAGGGGCGGCAACAAATACGGAGGGGCGCAAAGGAAAGCTGGAATATCGATAAGCAAACGGAAAAGAAAGGCGCGGAAAGGTTCGTTATTGTTAAACGACGTAACAAGGACACTTCCGACGAAATCCCATTTCGCGAGACATCACCGGAGAACTCTTTCGAGAATAATAAAGCAATTACACGTACAATGCACTCTTTCTCTGTGCGGCGATCGCGCGTCAAGACCTTTGTTCCACCGAAGAAAACGCGGCCGTGGTTCGACAGCCGTGTTTATTCACTCGGAAACGGAGATGATTTCATTTTCTAATTGGACGTCTCATGTTTATTCAACGGTGAACCGGCAAGTAGTACTCGAACTCGCGAAGTTCATCGAAACTGTTCGGTCCCCGGTAATGAATTCGCTCGTCTTTGTCCGACGATCGAATCCCGCTCAATTTATTCGATTTATTATCCCTTTGCTGCGGGAATGCCGGAACACTCGTTCGACGGTCTTTGATCCGCGGTATTCTATGCTAGTAATTACGGTTCGGTCGCTATTAGCCAGAGCCGGGCATTATTCGAATCACATTTCGCCTAAATTCTCCGGTAAAATTTCGAAGAAAAACATTTCGAGTGAATTCGTCGAGTCAAGTTTTATTCGGAAAATATTTCGAGTAAATTCTTCGAATCGAATTATATTAGCTAAATATATTTCGAGTAAATTCTACGAATCAAATTATGTTAGGTAAATATTTCGAGTAAGTTCTACGAATTAAATTCTATTTGAAAAATATTTCGAATCAATTCTTCGAATCAAATTCTATTCGGAAAATATCTGAATAAATTCTTCGAATTAAATTATATTAGATAAATATTTCGAGTAAATTCTATTCGGAAAATATTTCGAGTAAATTCTTTGAATCAAATTTGATTCGGAAAATATCTGAATAAATTCTTCGAATTAAATTATATTAGCTAAATATTTCGAGTAAATTCTACCAATCAAATTTGATTCGGGAAATCTTTCGAATACATTCATCGAATCAGATTTGATTCGGAAAATATTTCGCATAGATTCTTCGCATAAAATTTGATTTGGAAAATATTTCGCGCAGACTCATCGATTCAAATTTGATTCGGAAAATATCTCACGCAGACTCTTCGAATCAAATTTTAATCGGAAACTATAAATAAATTAAATTAAATTGAAGACAGTAATTTAAAATAAACCTTTCAATTACAATTCGATTAAATATAATGCTTGAATTGTACAAATTCCTTGAGGTAACAGCACGACAATTAGAACATTAAGAGTGAAAATGACCCTAAAAAATAATTAATTTCTGACTCCAAACAAGTGTCATTACAACATTTGCCGCGAGCAACAGATACATCGAATAAACAACTCACAAACGTACCCCTTCGATCTGCACAATCGTACACATAAAACCAAGTGACCCGCCATTTTGACGGGTTCCGTAAAGCTAGGCGTTAATCGACGAATCGGCTCGCGGACGTCCTAAATGACAAAGAAACAAACGCTCGAAGTGGATCAACAACGGTCGGCATTCCGACCCATTAGCGAGCGGAATGGTCCGGTTATTTAGCAGAAACGGCGCTCAATTCCCACGCAGCAATCTTCGTTACTGGAAGCAACCCCCATCAAGTCCAACTCCATCCCCGGTTCCGGCCCGCTAAGGCTGGAAGTTCCGTCAACTTCGCTCGCTGATTAAACATTCAGAGCACGGTGATTAGTCGCGAAGGAGCGGCGCGGCGCGGCGCGGAGGGGAGGAGGAGTTCCTTCGTGCAACAGTCTCGCAACAACGCGTCCGGTTGTCCGACCGGAAGCCCTTCGCCGCAATTCCTCGGGAAAGGGAGGGGGGGACGCAGAGGGCTCGAAGACGAGCTCCTCCCCCTATCAACAGCTCACCCTAACCCTGGCCTGCGGGGTGCGGCGTGTTCGCGTGCTCGCGTGTCGCTGCAGAAGATCTCAGTCAACTAATGAACGAATGCCGGATAATTCAGCGGAGTAATCGGTTCGATAATTGGCGACCGCCCATTAACGACGGCCCGGCAATTTACGAGGCTAACGAACTGTCATAACGAACTCCGACGTGGCTCTTTTGTTCTTGGCCGCTGCGGCCTTGCTCGGCTCGGCCCGGCCCGGCCCGGCACGCCGATCGGCTGCCACCGGCAATTGGCCCGCGTGTGCTCGGGCCCGCGTGCACCCACGAGGAGATCCACCCCCGGGATTCAAAGGCGAGCCGTCTCCTCGCCTACACTCCCATCTCCCCGACTCTTCTCGCCCATTGAAAAACCCGCGGCCGCAATTAGGACTGTTTAGCATTCACCGCTCGCCGCTCGAGTGTCCTCGTCCTGGATTATGTCCTTCGATCGGCCCCAACCAAGTAGCCACTTCCGCCACCCCCTTCACGCTTCGGTTCAACCATCGGGGAAGGGCCGCGGACGCGGTCCTCGAGGGCGGACCGCTGGAAGACTTTAACTAGCGACGCTGCTCGTCTATTACCGGGTGTGGACGAAATATTTGCTGGGGTCGCTTTCACCGGATCTGCTGCACGACTCGGGGATGCAACCCCTACGCTGACGGGGAATCGCTTCTCGCCGTTGCGACGAAAAATTTCAGCGAGAATGCTACGCCGCTACGGGTGCGTCGTGCTTCGGTTCGAGCGTGAAGGGGTGAGATATGAGAATCACGATGTTTCATTTTCTTTCTTTTTTCTTTTTAATGGGACATTAACGAAATTGCACTGAAATTGTTAGGATAATTGATCGCGTCGTTGAGGCATCGAGATACATTTTTATTGACGGGAAAACAAAATTGCAGTGAAAACGCACCCCGACAGTGTGTGTACGTTGGTACGAGCGTGAAGGTTTGCGATGGAAAAGATGATATTTTGACAGTTGTTTTACGTAACGTTAATGAACCGATTGTTCTGAAATTTTTAGGGTGGTTTACCACATCATCGAAGCATCGAGATACATTTTTATTGATGGGAAAACAAAATTGCAGCGAGTATGCACCCCGATCGGATGCGCATATTGGTTCGAGCGTGAAGGGATGCGACGGAAACGATGATATTTTGACAGTTTTTTTACGGGACATTAATGAACCGATTGTTCTGGAATTTTTATGGTGGTTTACCGCATCATCGAAGCATCGAGATACATTTTTATTGATGGGAAAACAAAATTGCAAGCGAGTATGCACCCTGATCGGATACGCATATCGGTTCGAGCGTGAAGGGATGCGACGGAAACGATAATATTTCGACAGTTTTTTCACGGCACATTAATAAACCGATTGTCACGAAATATTTAGGGTGATTTATCACAACACCGAAGCATCGAAATACATTTTTGTTTAATAGAAAAAAAAATGGATCTTTCAGAAAATAAATATCAAAGTTAACGCTGTCGAACAACATATTTTGTATAAAATCGACTTCGTTAAAATTGTTCTAAAAAAAAATGTTCCCCCTTCGAAAAAGAACCTAGATTACGAATAAACGCGCATCGCGTAATTTTCTACTATAAGAGAATAATACCGCCGGTCCATAGTTTCAATTACAACTAACCCGAATTTCGCAGGGAAGCGTTAAATTAACGGCGGGATCGTTTCAATATTTAAATATCAATTTCGTTCGGCGGAATCAAACGTCTTCACGCGGACGCCGGTTCCCGCAGAATGGTCCGCGGATAATTGACAATCAGCGAGCGGCGAAACGGTCCTGCGGAGAGAGCTTGTTAATTGCGTCGCGAGTGGCCGGCGTTAATGAGAAAGGACCGTGTAATTTTAACAAGGCGGCGCGTAATCGATTCCACGCAAGACTCCCGGAACGTGCCGCGTGAAACGTATTAATGCGGCCCGGCCGGAAAATGGGAGATATTAATGGCCGTGCCGGCCGTAACGGAAACGGACTTTTAATTAATGTCGGTTGCGCATTAATACGCGCGATTAAACATTTACATGCAATAACCAGAGCTAATTTCCTCGGCGGGCGAGGGCCAGGCGAGGCTCGCGCGTTCCAGCCCGAAGACGCGGACGAGTTTCGGCCGCGCATTTTTTTTCTTCTAATTGAGATCGTTTCGCTGCTGGTTTCTCTTTTTAATTGTTCCACCGGCCGAGGGACTCGCCGCCCAATTTCGCCGGGCCTAATGGAGAATTTATTCAATTACCGCGGCCCGATGATGACTAATATACGCGGCGCGGCTCGAGGCTCGGTGAATAATCAGGGCTCGCGATACATATTTTACCGGGCTGTTAGCATTGTAAAAACAACTCGCTTGTCCGCGGAATACGCGACGGAACGCCGGTAAATGAGTTCCGGATGCGCTGCGGAAATATTGTTAACAAACAACAAATAAACTGCGTAGAGATCGTCGACGCTGGAACTACTTAACTTTGTAATCTATATTGTTAAATGAAACTGGATTTATTTAAACGTCCCACGATTTTTATTATAATATATGCTTGAACGACGAAGTTCACACGCTAAATTCTGATAAAAACATGTTTACAATAGCAAGGATTGTAAAAGAAAAACTCAGAAACCAGACGCTTCGACTGATTAGAGTTAAACAAAAATTCTTCATTCGAATTAATTAGCATTGTTGTATAGTTGTTTTTGGTGGTAAAACATTTTTCAAATTTACCTTTCATCGAATTACCTTTATTACTATTAAAATTTACCTTTTTAAGTTATCCATTATTTATTATTTATTTTAAATTAACCTTTAGAACAAGGAAAAACGAGACATTCGAGTGCAAGAGTTTAGGAATGAAAATTTGCTGCCTTCTTCGACATTGGCCAGGAAAACGTCAAAATATAATAATCAGGAAATAAACCTTCCCAAAAGTTTCCATAAAAAGAAGCAGTGCAATATCAGTGCACAAATCTATAAAAACGAAAATTTTGCTCCCATCGTTTCCCAAAAAGAAAGAGCCATAAGAACGCAGAAATAAAACTCGATGGGGATTCGAGCAGCCACGATGCTTTCGCGAGAAGCGAGTACCACGTGCAAAGCACGAAACTGCAAAAAAGCGAAGGTTCACGGGGGTCCGAGCAGCCCCTATTCATTTCCAAGAAGAGGAGCACAATGTCCAAGAATAAAGGTTCCCGCAAAACAAACATTTCGAGTGTCGCGGACGCGGCGCGCGCTCTCTCCCGGCAAGAATGGAACAATGTCTAAGAACAAGGGACAACAGAGACAAAAATTTGCAGGGGCGCTCGGCACGCCAGCCATCTGCATCGACGCCGGGAATAATCGCCTCGGGGGTGTTCGAAGCGGCGCGGCGCGACGCCGTCGCAAAAAGAAACAACAACCGTCGGCGAGACCCACTCGACACGCACCCCTTTAATAAATCTTCGGGTCGATCCGGAGACAAAGGAGGACAAAATCCTATTGTTCGCGGGCGCACTTGATACCGCGCGAAATTACGGGACAATTAACGCAGCGACCGAGCGTCGGCGACGTCGCGGTCGAGCTTCGATTAGGGGTGAACGACTGGCGAAAAATACAGCGTGTCCCAAAAATGTCTCGCAATCCGGAAATGGCGGGTTCCTCGGATCGTTTGAAGCAACTTCTTCCTTTACAAAAATTTTCTCCGAGGCACCGTTAACGAGTTATTAACGAAAAACAGTGACCAATGAGAGGCGAGCTCGGCTGGCGCGAGGCGACCGAGCCGATGAGCGGTATTGGGCTTCGTGCGCTGGTTGGCTGGGCCGCCTCGCGTCAGCCGTACTCGATTCTTATTAGTCACTGTTTTTCGTCAATAACTCGTTAACGGTGCCTCGGAGAAAATTTTTGTAAAGGAAGAAGTTGCTTCAAACGATCCGAGGAACCCGCCATTTCCGGATGGAAAGTGTTGCTTCGAATGACCCGAGGAACCCTCCACTTTCGGATTGCGAGGCATTTTTGGGACACTCTGTATATTCGCCGAGTGGTTCTCGTTTATGTGTGCGCCGCGGGAAGACGCTACTGGCCCCGTGGAGGAATAATTTAGCCGTCGGGCGTGTCCCGAAGAAATCGCACTCGCCTCGTAAATCCGCTCCGACGTGTGCCACCCCCAAACCACCTCCGCGAGCCCTCCCCGGCTAGCAAACTCCATTGGATCGCCGCGGGAAAACAAGTTCATAATTTTCAGAGCCCCGGCTGATTTGGCACGCTTATGTCACGCAGCGAGGGGCGGAACCGAGCCGGATTTTCCATCCCTTCGGATCGTATTTCAGGGGAAGTTGCTCGGATTTAAATCGCTATTCCTGGTAACACTCGTCGCGGGAAATATTGCTCGATTTCTGTCGCCGGGGCTTTCTGCTCTTAAACCTGATTAACGAGCGGATTTCATGCGTTCGCGGGAAAAATTGGCGGCCGAAGAACCGGAAGGAAAACAATCGAGGAATTTTAGGATAATGTTGTAGTATTTCTCATTTACCGAATCCGAATTTATATTCGAATTTACATAGAGAATACATTTCTGTTCCTTTTTCTGTTTCCCTCGATCGAGGATTTTATTTTCAGCCACACAGATCCGCTGTCCGTTAACGAGACACCCTAACAGGGGGTGCAAATGCTTTTCTTTCGATGGAAAATAGCGCTGGAATTCTGGCAATAGAGCGACGAAAATGCATTTAATCGTTTAGACGTCGCATTTCAGCGATACACAATCGTCGACCGCGGACCGTAAATTGCACGGAGAAAATTTTACTATTCATATTTTTGATCGGCGGTGAAAAGAAATCTGAACTCTCTCGCATCTGTGTTTCCCGTGGACGTTAAACGTCCGGTCCGATCATTCGTTAACTTATGAAATATGCATCCGGAATGATCGCCGCTCTTCTTATTAATATTCAAGGGACAGCCGGCGGAGCATGATCAACGGGGAGCACGCAGCGGCGCGAAATCATTCGCTCCCCCCTCCGGGGGGGGGGGCGGTATCGCGGTCGATTAAATTACAGATTTTCATTCCGCGGAATCTAATTACCGTGACGATACGAAAACAATCAAAGAAGCTGATCGAATGACGCCGCAGCAACAGCCGGCCGAACGGTTAATTCCGCGCCGTTCCTCGTTTTCAATTCGACACAATTAGGTTAATTTCGCGCGCGGGCCCGTCGTGTTATTGGCTGAAAGCGTAATCGATACACGGCTGTCCCCGGCCGGAAAATTCGCGCGTTCGAGCGATTAATTAAAAACATCCGGCTAAAATTAGTGTCCGCCGCCGGCGGGGGCCGGCCGGGCCCGTGTTTCCCTTTCCTTTTCCGGGAACTTTCGGCGGCCGACGCCGGGCGCCGCGACGCCCGGAGGATCGAGAACCGGGGAACTTCGTTAGCGACGCCATGCCGGAGTTCCACGGAACTTCTCTACTTTCACCTGCAGCTAGTTATTAATACGAAAGCGTGGTAAATATGCGCCGCTAACGGGAACAGTTTCGAACCGTAATAATAATTTCATTCCGCCCCGTCTCTCTCTCTCTTTCTCTCTCTCATCCCGGTTTCTCTCTCTCCCGTTTCACCATTGTTTCTTCGTTAGTCGACAATCCCGCTTCCAACATTTCCTACCCAGCTGTTTGTCATTTGCCCGTTGCTAAACAGACGCGAATTGAGAGCTCCGGGCATCCACCGAAATCTTTTTTTGCCAAAATGAAACGCTATATTTTATTCCCGCATTTTCCATTATTCAGCTCTCTCGCTCCGAGCGCTCCAGGTGCCCGTAAATTCTCGTTTCGCACAATTTTGTAAGCTGAAATTGCAACAGTCGATCTAACGCATTCGCACAAAGTCGACGCGAATCAAAGATTCAGAAATAAAATAATTTTGCGCGATGTTTCCGTCGAATCTTTCGACATTGGAATATTCAGCAGCAATTGTTAACACGTTGAATGCCACGGGGGTCACCGGTGACCGGCGCGCCTAAATTGATAGAAATATATATAATTTAAAAGAAATGTCAATATCTAAAATTTTGTATTATTGCCATCGTCGATTCAAACAGTGACCCCTGTCGCAATTAACATGTCAAACATGGTTATACACTGTAACTTATCTATTGCAGATAATATTTCAACGTTATATGTATCACATAAAAGAAAATTCATCGTGGCGCCACGGACAATTTCTGTAAAACCGGCGTGGCAGTCAACGTGTTAATACAAAGTGCTACGAAAAATGAAGTTGCGGTGATCGATAAAGTGTATCTGTCTCAAGTTGTTCAAATTGTATGAGCTTTCTAGAAGCTTTTTTCGCAGGGACGCCAATCGATGAAAATTTAAATCCAGCAGCTATTATAACCGACGCCGACAGAAAGTTCGCAAATAAAAATTGTTTAAATTGTATTAGCTTCCTATAAATTCTTTCGCGCGGACATTAATTAATGAATATTTTGTTCCGCGCGCTGTTATGCCCGACGCTGCAATAGTCGATAAAATGCGCCTGCATAGCGGTGATGCGTGTAAAAAGTTCGAAAATAAAAATCGCTTAAATTGTACGAACTTTCTAGAAATTCTTTCGCAGCAACATTAATTCGGTAGAATTAAATTCCGTGCGCTATTACAGCCGACGCTGCAACAGTTGCTAAAACGCGTCCGTACGGTGTTGACGCGCGATAGAAAGTTCATAAATGAAAATTGTTTAAATTGTATTAGCTTCCTAGAAATTATTTTGCGCGAACATTAATTAGTAAAAATTTTATTCGACGCGCTGTTTTAACCTGGCGCTGCGATAGTCGATAAAATGCGCGTGCATAGCGGTGATGCGTGTAAAAAAAAAAATAGAAGTTGTAAAATAAAAATTGCTTAAATTGCATGAACTTTCTAGAAATTCTTTCGCAGCAACATTAATTCGGTAGAATTAAATTTCGTGCGCTATTACAGCCGACGCTGCAACAGTTGCTAAAACGCGTCTGTACGGTGTTGACGCGCGATAGAAAGTTCATAAATGAAAATTGTTTAAATTGTATTAACTTCCTAGAAATTATTTTGCGCGAACGTTAATTGGTAAAAATTTTATTCGACGCGCTGTTTTAACCTGGCGCTGCGATAGTCGATAAAATGCGCGTGCATAGCGGTGATGCGTGTAAAAAAAAAAGTAAAAGTTGTAAAATAAAAATTGCTTAAATTGCATGAACTTTCTAAAAATTTTTTCGCAGCAACATTAATTCGGGAGAAATGAAATTCCGTGCGCTATTACAGCCGACGCTGCAACAGTTGCTAAAACGCGTCCGTACGGTGTTGACGCGCGATAGAAAGTTCATAAATGAAAATTGTTTAAATTGTATTAGCTTTCTAGAAATTATTTTGCGCGAACATTAATTGGTGAAAATTTTATTCGACGCGCTGTTTTAACCTGACGCTGCGATAGTCGATAAAATGCGCGTGCATAGCGGTGATGCGTGTAAAAAAAAAAATAAAAGTTGTAAAATAAAAATTGCTTAAATTGCATGAACTTTCTAGAAATTCTTTCGCAGCAATATTAATTCGGGAGAAATGAAATTCCGTGCGCTATTACAGCTGCTGCAACAGCGTGTTCGATAGAACGCGTCCGTCGCAGCGGTGAAAATAAAAAGTTCATAAATAAAAATTATTGAAAATTGTACACGACGCTACTACGAATCCTTTCGCGGGAACATCGATTCGAAAGAGGTAAATACGACGCTCTCTTTTCATACGCGAGACTGCGCTAATCGATAAACCGGAATCCGCGCGAAGGCTACGGACGCGAACAAATTCCTCAAATCGAATTCCTCGAACCGCGTTTCTCCTTCGAAAAATAACCTCGTGCGCCTGGAACGCTCGGGGCTGAAATTTTTTTAATACATTTATATATGAAGATTCTCCGTTGCGCGCGAATAAATCACGAGGTGTAGAGGTCCGGATTGTCGCGCGATTCCGTTTGTTTTCGTCGCTATAAGAACGGAGACGGCTGCTGAAAGATTCAACAACTCCCGAAATAATTTGATATTCCACGGGAGCGATAAGGGGGTGGGGGTGAAGGGGGAGGGCGGGAGGTTCGCGGGAGCAAATCTTCAACGAAAACTCCTGGAACGCGTGGACGGCTTAAGGCCGGCCCAGCGCAACGGTCCGAGGCTTTGTTTTCAAGAGAAACTTTTTCCGCGGACGAAAGGAACAACAGGCTCCCGTCATAATACCCGGCAGAAACAACACGCGGAGCCGGCTAGCCGGCCGGGACGCGCGCCGTCTCTCGAAAAATTCCGCGAGCTCAGACCCCGATGGCCCCGTTTAAATTCAAGCAGCGTGCGTGAATCGTTCGGCCCGAATCGCTCTCGCGAATCGGATTACCCTCGAACACTCCGATTCTTTCCCGGCGACTTCGCCGAATCGTTTCGCCCGGCGAAATTTAGGTATTACGCGCGCATCAGCCGGGAACTTTTTCAGAATTTTCTATTACCGTCGACTTTTTCTCTCTTTCTCTCTCTCTCTCTCTCTCTCTCTGTCTTTCTTTTTTTCTTTCTTTCTTTCTTTCTGACGGATTCCGTCGAGATCGAATCCTTCAGCCGGCTTCAATTCAAAATTGTCGTCCAGCTACGTGCACTGCTTTTTCCAAATTTTCATTCAATTTTCACGTAATTTTTTCTAATTTTCTATGCTGTTCTTGAGAACAGTTCTATTTCAGTATTCGGCAAATTTGGAGGAGATCGAATCTCCCTCCCTCCCTCTCTCTCTTTCTTTCTTTCTGACGGATTCCGTCGAGATCGAATCCTTCAGCCGGCTTCAATTCAAAATTGTCGTCCATCTACGTGCACTGCTTTTTTCAATTTTTCATTCAAGTTTTCACGTAATTTTTTCTAATTCTCTATGCTGTTCTTGAGAACAGTTCTATTTCGTTATTCGGCAAATTCGGAGAAGATCAAGGTAATTTTTCTATGGTAGATCACTGGCAGGTTGAGAAGGTTACGTGGAATCTTGCAGAAGGAAGATTGTATTGTGAAGTATTTTAGCAAGCTACATTTCTTAGCTAGACTTTTTATGTTCGATTAAGAATTATTTTAAATGCAATAGCTTAAATATTAAGTCTGTTCGACTTTCAATGGTTTGCACGATTGTATTATTAAGTATTTTAGCAAGCTACATTTCTTAGCTAGACTTTTTATGTTCCATTAAGAATTATTTGAAATGCATCAGCTTAAATATTAAGTCTGTTCGACTTTCAATGGTTTGCACGATTGTATTATTAAGTATTTTAGCAAGCTATATTTCTTAGCTAGACTTTTTATGTTCGATTAAGAATTATTTCAAATGCAGCAACTTAAATATTAAGTCTGTTCGACTTTCAATATCTTGCACGATTTCATGTTCAGATCGGCGAGATAGAAGATCGGGTTCTATCTCTAATATAATTTATTATATTTCTGCATGAAAAAAAGGACTAATACTTTCTAAAATTATCATTAAATAAGGGTTAATTCCAGATGCTTTTTATTAACCATTTGAGTCCCACGGAGCATTGAAAAAACACGGTCGAAAAATGCCAAACAGCGCGTTTGCCTTAATATGCGTGCTATTAGTTTATAAATATTTCCAGTTTACTTCTATAAAAATTATTGAGAAGATAACAACGAAATACAAAGTGCGTCAGTTGTATCATTTATATTACAAAAAAACAGCTGCGACGTACGTGCGTCAATAAAGTTTAGCGCGCTGATTCGACAATCCGTGAGTGCACCGTCAATTATCCATAGCGTTCAAATATCCTGGGACTTCTTGACAAAAAAAAATAAATAAGAAATACTTTTCTGCACTCGTTAAAAAATTGGTATATACGTAGGTTAGATACAATAATACAGGATAAAAATCAAACTGTTAAACGTTCGCTGTTTTTTCTTCGCCGATTCTCTTTCAGTTCAAATACGACACGTTCCTATCCTGTTATTATAAAAATGAACAATATGGATAAAATAACGCGTATAAATCAGTTGACTGCAATTCAATTCAATTCAATTCAATTCAGTTCAATTCAGTTCAATTCAGTTCAATTCAATTCAATTCAGTTCAATTCAGTTCAATTCAGTTCAATTCAATTCAGTTCAATTCAGTTCAATTCAGTTCAATTCAGTTCAATTCAGTTCAATTCAGTTCAATTCAGTTCAATTCAGTTCAATTCAGTTCAATTCAATTCAGTTCAATTCAGTTCAATTCAATTCAGTTCAATTCAATTCAGTTCAATTCAGATCAATTCAGTTCAATTCAGTTCAATTCAATTCAGTTCAGTTCAATTCAGTTCAATTCAATTCAATTAAGTTCAATTCAGTTCAGTTCAGTTCAGTTCAATTCAGTTCAATTCAATTCAATTCGGTTCAATTAAGTTCAATTCAGTTCAGTTCAATTCAATTCAATTCAATTCAAGATCGAAGAAGAGTCAAAAGATCATCTACAGATGCAACGATTCACTGAATTAACCGACGCAGGAGATCGTGAACGACGACGAACGAACGTCATTGCTTCCGATCAGCTGATCGCGATCCACCTGCGCGGTCCCGTTCGCCGAAGTCCTCCGATTAACATCGATCCGGGCAATAAGAAGCCTCAGAAAGATCGCGGATAGCCTAAAATCGCGAACAATGGTTCGACACGGAAGCCGTGGTCGCGTGGCGTCGCCGGTCGGCGAGGTTAAATCGTTGAAAGACGAATCGACTCGTCGCGTCGGCGTCATTTGCCTCCGGGCCGAACCGGATCCCCGTCCAGACTTCCAGACCGCATTAAATGACATTGACGAAATGATCTGGCCGAGGAGTGGCAGATCAATTTCCCTCGATGGCTCGGTTTCAGATGGAATTCCCGGGGAATAGTTCGCGGGGAGGCCGCCGCGCCGGCCCGATAGAGCCCGATGGAGCCCGAGAGAGCGCCCGAGGGAGAGAGAGAGAGCCCGCGGCCCGCCTCGGATTTTCTACGTCGGAGTTTTAAAAGGGTCTGGAGCTTTTTAGTCTCGCAAGCTTCGCCCCGGCCCCCGAGTCCGACCGTATTTTCTTATTCCCCTGCTCATCTCGCGCCATCCTTCTTCATTCCGCGGGATACCTACTCCTGCAAATCCTCTTGACGAAGACTTTGCTCGTTTGGCCCGTCTGGCTCGCCTCCTCCAGCCTCCTTCACCGCTAGAAGGACACTGCCAGCCAGGATGATAAGTCCTTTTCCGAGTGTTGGGAGTAAATCGTGTTTGCCCAGCTCGTCTACAACACTCTCTTTCCCGAAGGCTTCGCTCGGCTCCCTCGGCTTCCTTGCCCCGCGCGTCCCCGCGTCGCCTCGAGCACCGAAACCTTTCTTCAATCTTCCGTCTTCGTTCCCGGCCATTTTCCACGGCACGGCTTGCTCCTAGCCCCGCCGGCGGCTTACTTTGTTCTCACGGCGCGCAGCGGCTCGGTGTCCTCGGAATTTCTCCTCGAACGGCGCTGATAATTACCGGAATGATCCAGCTTGTTCCAGCGATATCAACCGTCCATGCGGAATCTTCTGTCGCTGACCTGGTCCGAGGACCATCTTTTTCCAGGGTGCCGTTCGGTGCGACACGTGTTCACGGTGCAACGATTCATTCTTAACGCGTTCAGCGCCGACGATCGGTCATTAATGTTTCCACGAATTTGAGGCAATTTAATCGATTAAACGGAAACTAGGAAGTTAAAATTTGTCGCAGTGGATGACATTAGCACTCTTTCGCGTCTGAAACGTCCTAGTCAAATTTAGTTTACACGAATATTGCAAGTGAAAATATTACAATGAAAATGAATCTGAAAAATTGGCCGAAAATTAGCGTCGACGCGACGCGTTGAAACTGCCGCCATACCTCAGCGAATAATTGCGATATCTGTTCAGCGTTAGCATCGATAGAAAGCTCGATCATTTGCCCGTCTAACGAGCCTAAGTTCATGCCAATCGATCGAAGAATGACAAAGTTATGGCTGTTCTTTCTGACAGAGACTTTAATCGACGTTGAAATTGCATCGATTGAACTTCGTAAAAAATTGGCAAAAATGATCGTATCTCTTCTTTGCAAATCGTCCATTATTGTTTACAAGCCGAGGGACAATTTGAGAGAATTTACTGCGCTCGCAGAGCGTTCGCAACAGAGTCGAAAAGCGAGATAATAATTCGGAAGAGGCCGATTTGACGCGTCGAGTCGCGCGCGCTGTCAAAGAATTCGCTTAAAGGCGCCCGCCTCGGCGACAGAGGACCCGATTCGCAATCGTAATTGGTTCTTCGTGCCCCGGATCGATCCGTCAACGAGCCGGTTCGCTTTCATGATCCGCGGGAAATACTCGGCGCGGTTTTATTTCCGCGGGACTCGCCCTTTCGTGCACAAAGGGACAAATAGGCGAATATCCTAGACGCGGGGCTCGACAATAAGCCGCGCCCTCTGTCGCGGAGCACAATGCCGGCCGACTGCGACGGATCTTTTCGAATTAGATCCCCCGGCGATGTACCAGCCGTTTCATAATTCGCTCATGGCCGCGGATCTCTCGCGCTTATCGGTGACCAACAGACGCCCTGCCGGTCGATTCCCGCGCAAATCGCTCGGGAAAGACGGCTTCCGGATGGAACCCCCGCTTGATTTAGGGGTCAGACGTTCTATGGACCTGCAGTTATGGTCCTCGAAACGCCTGGATTATGGTGACCAATATTATTAGAACTACCGAGCTTTAAACACTGTTAACCCCTTGCATTATGATTTCTTTCGCAGCTACCTTGATCAGCTGTTCTTTGTCCTCAATCATTACCCTGATAGAACGAGACAATTTTTGTATTTTTTATACGTCTTCGTTTACTTTGGGTCCTAGATTTTGATAACAGAACAATCAAATTTTATTTTCATTCGGAAGAGACGACGATTGTTTGTATTTAATAGATTACGTATCAAATCTTCATGACGAGTCTGACTCGTTGTTATAGTGCAAAGGGTTAACCTATATTGTTTAATGACGAGATTGGATTCACTTAAACTTCGCATGATTTTTGTTAGATTCCTGAGATCATTTGAAGCAACTTTTTCCTTTACAGAAATTTTCTCCGAGGCATCGTTAACGAGTTATTAACGAAAAACACTGACCAATGAGACGCGAGCTCGGCTCACGCAAGCTCAGTTCCGCTGATTGGCTCGGCCGTCGCGCGCCAGCTGATCTCGTCTCTCATTGGTCACTGTTTTTCGTTAATAACTCGTAAACGAAGCCGCGGATTGCATTTTCGCTAAGGAAAAAGTTACTTCAAATGACCTCAGGAATCACCCAGTTCCGAATCGCGGAACATTTTTGGGACACCCTGTATGTTATATCGAGTCATAAATAACTTCCAATGCAGTTAGGTAAAGTCTATTGTTCGTATCTATAACTTGACTCATCAGTCACCGAGATGAACGAGTTTTTGCTTTCGCTAAAAGCAAAGCAGTTAAAAAATAAATGAAATAAAAAGAAGCAAAAAAAAGATAAAAAAGAAATGTTACATAATGTTTGTGTGTCTGAAAAGAATGCATTCTGCGCATGAAAAGAGTTCCGAACGGATGCAGATCGTCCCGCTCGATTCACAATCCGCTCGCAGAACGCGAGCAACAATCGCGCCAACCCCTAACAAGATCCTTTATCTTCGCGCCGCGCCGCCGGGACACGGAATTTCAGCCCCGGCTTCCAAAAGAATTCCGTCCGGGCTTGTAATAGAAGTGTATCGCCGAATCCGGGGAAATTAATCGGCCGGAGGAACAGGAATGTTCGCGGAATATTTTCCGGCGCGGACCGCGCCGAAAGAATCCCGGGCGGACGATAATCTTTAATTATTCTCGCGGAGGAAAATCCTGGCCCCACCGATAAAAAGAACGAAAAATCGATCTTCCATCGAGATTGTTATATTTTCATACTGTCGTATTTACCGTTCGGTAAATTAAATTTTGAACCTAATTTTTCACGTGAAATAATTGATGAAATATATTGGACGAGTCATATATAACATAATTAAGAAATATATAATTTATATAATATATTTACATGGTATATATGTAGAAATTGTTCAATATTTAAACAATATAGAATATGTATTGATTAGGAAAGAACCTAAATTTTGAACCTAATTTTTCACGTGAAATAATTGATGAAATATATTGGACGAGTCATATATAACATAATTAAGAAATATATAATTTATATATTATATTTACATGGTATATATGTAGAAATTGTTCAATATTTAAACAATGTAGAATATGTATTGATTAGGAAAGAACTAAACGTGATGAAAACAGGAAATATCGCGTACCGTATCTACAACTAGGATTACAACTATTTCACTTAATTCTACAACTCGCAACGCTCCTCACTCGACGACTCTCGAACACACTCTGTCCACTCCCAACACGCTCCTTCGACACACTGTCTGCCTTTTCCAAAAACGTGACAATCGCATCCACCGGCTCTCCGTCGCCAAGGGTTTTTTTCATCTGACCCGGCCTTCACCAACGTTTCTCTTTTAATACAATGTCTTAAAACTACGGTCTCCAAAGCCTAACACTCCTCCTCGTCCTAAACGTACCCACTAAATTACGATACTACATATATAAATTTTTCACCATTTTTTTAACAGCGCGTGCCTCAATAAAGGGAATATATTCGACAATTTTTCATGGAAGCAGCTTTAAGACTTAAATAATTATGAATTATTTTTGGCGATAGCAGGCTCAGTGTTAATTACATATTCGTTGATCACATATTATTTAAATTTGAAATTTTAGAAACGATCTTTTTATTTTTTGAACGCAAACCGTCGCGCTGCGCGGCCATGGAAACGGCCGCAAGTCGATAAAACCACTCCCCTTGCGATATTTTCTTTCCCTCTGTCCGAGGACTCCGCTCGTTTTACCTTTCGAAGATGTTGTTCCTCGCCCTTCGCCGGGACACAACAAAAATAGGGAGTTCCCGAGAGCCGCCGGGTGACCAGTGGGTGGCTCTGACGGCCGGCGAGATTAAAAGAGGGATCGAGATCGTAAAACAGCGGCGCGGAGCACGGTCCCCGTGGCAAGGATTCAGAATTTTTCGGGGGCAAATTTCTCCTCGCCGTTCTTCGGGCTGCTCGCTCCTTTTCGCCGTGATATTTGTGGCCGTCGTAAATATCGGGAGCGACCGTGATCAACGCTGCGCCGTCAGTGTCGCGACGTCTAATTCAAGCCGACTGTAATAAATAGAAGAGGGAAGCTTGATTTGTATAGTCCCTGGACGTCGTTTGCCGGCGAGAGAGCATCGATCGTTATCTCCTCTATCCTCTCGATCCGCCGCTTTCAATCTCCCCCGACTCTCGTTTCACTATCAATTGGAACCAGTCGCTGCTAGATAGTCTCGTTCCAACCCTTTGCCCTCGGAGACATTTTAACTCCGAAAGTCTAGGCGTTTCTTTCGACCTAGAAGCTTCCCGTCCCTCCACGATTTTTATTTTCCTTTCTCAGGGACATTTTAGCGACGCGAACGGTGTCTCGCCACTTTGCGTCCCTTCGCAAAGTTAACCCTTTGCCATTATTCTAGGAATAATTGATCAAGTATAGATGTTATTCTGTCCGTTAAAATTGGGAATAAAATTCGAATCTATTGTAACGTCAATATTTAAGCATTCAAGTAAATTTAGGCACGCGACGAGCATCGATTTTTTACCTTTTCTAAGAAATTATGGCAGTCGAAAAATTTCTAATCGCAATGACTGCGAAGAAAATGGTACGTCAAGGGGTTAATAACGCTGTCATGGTCGTGGAAACTGCTTCGTTCTTGAGCTCTTACGTTGGCGAGCAAATAATTTTCCATACCTCTATATGTTTTCGAGAATCTCTGCGGAAATTGTTATTTCAATTTTAATTTCGCGTAAACCTGTACATTGTGCAATTTTAACTTTAATTTTGCGTAGATACGTAAATTGTGTAATTTAATCTTGAATTTCCTGCGAGTGTGTAAATTGCGGAAATTTCATTTCGAAGTTTAATTTCGTCCGATAGTATCTAAAGAAGTAGTTTTAATGAAATTATAGTAAATGGGTATTGAGTACCTCTGGTCAACAATTTTTATGGTAAAGAAAACAGAAATCATCTATTAACCAGTATCGTGCTCGTTAAAAATAGCTAACTAAATTAATTAAGGAAATAAAAAAAATAATTAAGGAAATAAACAACTGTTAATAATAAAATTAATAAATCGAACAGTCATTCCAATCCAACATAATTCTATATTATAACAATTATGTATACAGTCGCCTCGGAAAGTACGTTAACGCCTTTTCAAACAGAATAACTTTTTTAAAATTGCTTCAAAGGACTTGAATATTTTTTAAATGACCGACTAGTTTTCTTTTTATTTTGAAATGTCTACACAGAAGAGGTTTTGAACAATTGATTGGAACGATAAAGAAAATTAAAAAATGATGTTTTCTAAACTTTCTTATCCGCGCTCGTAACGAACATTTAAGAAATGCATTCTATAGATCACGGTAACTTATACGCTTGCCGAAAATATATATGTACACGGTTATACACAGTTTAAAAATGAAATTCCGTTCTCCGTGAACCTCGAGGTCCTAAAAGTCCTCGAAATTTTCAATTCCAGCCGAGTCGTCTCGAAACACTTCGCCGGCGAGATCACGTTAAACGGAAGTTAAACAAGCCTCCGTGGCCGAGCGGATCTTGGAATCGACGTCAGCCAAGGTATCGAAGTGTTAAACGCAACTTAAACAAAGCCCGCGGAGCCACGTGTGGCCTGGCAAACATCTTCGGTACCTGGGATCGTTCTTTTTCATGTAACTTCTCCCTTCGGGCTTGGATTCTACAATAGGGAGAGTCTAGCATCGCGGTCCCCGTGCTCCATTTTAAAAAGCAACGAGAGCAGCCCAGCGTCTTAAACACAACTCAAACAGATCTATAAATCACGCGTGGTTCAACAAATATCCGGCAGAGTTGGGCCCTCTTACTTTTTCGTTCCTTTGCGCGTTTCTTCCTTTTCCGCTTTCGAGTACCACGGCTCCGTGGCAGGAGTCTATTATCCGAGTCGTATTCCTTTCTTTCCTTCTTCCTTTCTTTCTCTCTTTCTTTCTTTGCGGGAATACCGCCGCGCTGTGTTCCTTTGCACGAAAGCGCAGGTAACTGCGTGTGCACTTCAGGTGGATATTACCTTTGAGTATTGTCTAGCTGGAGCACGCTTTCAGAAAAATTGTCGGAAATCTTGAGGCGGCCTCGCCTTTTTTCCTCTCTCTCTCTCTCTCTCTCTCTCTCTCTTGCAACATTCTTGTATCTGGGCTTATTTTACAGTTATTGCTACTTCTTTCTTTCTTTCTAGCTATTTATCGGTTTTATTTAATATTTTTAATGATTTATTTAACATTTTTTAACGATATTTTGTTCAGTTCTCTCTCTCTCTCTCTCTCTCTCTTGCAACATTCTTGTATCTGGGCTTATTTTACAGTTATTGCTACTTCTTTCTTTCTTTCTAGCTATTTATCGGTTTTATTTAATATTTTTAATGATTTATTTAACATTCTTTAACGATATTTTGTTCAGTTCTCTCTCTCTCTCTCTCTCTCTTGCAACATTCTTGTATCTGGGCTTATTTTACAGTTATTGCTACTTCTTTCTTTCTTTCTAGCTATTTATCGGTTTTATTTAATATTTTTAATGATTTATTTAACATTCTTTAACGATATTTTGTTCAGTTCTCTCTCTCTCACTCTCTCTTGCAACATTCTTGTATCTGGGCTTATTTTACAGTCATTGCTACTTCTTTCTTTCTTTCTAGCTATTTATCGGTTTTATTTAATATTTTTAATGATTTATTTAACATTTTTTTAACGATATTTTGTTCAGCTCTCTCTCTCTCTCTTGCAACATTCTTGTATCTGGGCTTATTTTACAGTCATTGCTACTTCTTTCTTTCTTTCTAGCTATTTATCGGTTTTATTTAATATTTTTAATGATTTATTTAACATTTTTTTAACGATATTTTGTTCAGCTCTCTCTCTCTCTCTTGCAACATTCTTGTATCTGGGCTTATTTTACAGTCATTGCTACTTCTTTCTTTCTTTCTAGCTATTTATCGGTTTTATTGAATATTTTTAACGATTTATTTAACATTTTTTTAACGATATTTTGTTCAGCGAGGCTCCAAATAAATTGTGCAGGGTATCGCATAACTATGTTAACCCCTGTAAAAGGGTGATTTCTGAGGGGCAGATCCCAAATAGAGGGTTTCCGAGGTCATCCGAAGTAACTTCTTCCTTAGCAAAACGCAATTCGCGGCATTGTTTACAAATTATTAGCGAAAAACGGTGACCGATGAGAGGCGAGCTCGACTAGCGCGAGGCGGCACATTTATCGTTTAGAGCGCTGTAACTTCGCGAGAAAAAATCGCAGCGGCATAATTCGGCCCCCGAATTAAAGGGGAATGTCCGAACTTTACCACGTTGTGAACGGCGTGCTCGTAAAAAATTTGTCCAGGTTCGCAGGGAGCGTCAAACTTCGCACTTTTTCGGTATCGCGAACACGCTCCCCGGGGGATGCATGTCTGCACGCATTCGCGGGAACGCGTGATAGTGAAAATTAGAATACGATGTCGTAAAATAGAGATTTCAAGCTTCAATTTAAAAGAATCGTCATAATTTTATGACAGTTTTTCACGGAGTTACAGCTGCTCGAAAATCGATCAATTTCCGGCGAGAAATTAGCGATGCTTTAATTTTACTATCGAGTGTACTTCTTACAATTTAAATTATTATTATTAAGTCTACTTATCACAAATCGCGTCGACTGTCTTATTAACTGTCCTATTAACAATAAGTTCTTCGTCCGCGAAGGATTAAAGGATTCTCGTGAAATCGTTCGAATGAAAGCCAAGAAGAAGATTCCCAAAATGCATGAAATCGCGGCGAAATAAAGCGAAGAAAAGAAAAAAGAAATTGAGAAGCGAAGATCACAGAACTCGCCAGGCTCCGCGACTGCAATCGTCAGAAACGATCGCGATTCGGGGATCCGGAAGCACGGTTGCTCGCGTCTCGATCCTTCCGCCAGAAAATATTGCCCTGCGGCCCCGGATACGCGAAACGCAACAACATTTCGTCGGCGTGAAAAAAGGAAAGAAGGAGCGCGAAGGGAGCGAGGGAATCGCTCGTAAATCTGCTTTTCCTGCCGGTTACGCTTCGGAATACGAGTATCGATTAGCTGTCCCCGGTCATCGGTCCAAGCTATTCCTCATAACGGCCCTCGCGGCGGCGTTACGTGATTTGCATCATCGCCGATAAATGGGCACCGGTGTGTACGTCGATGGCGCCGATAACGTTCCGTCGTGGCTCGAGACGACGGCGACGTCGACGACGGCGGCGGACCTTGGCCGATAATCGAACGACAAACTGCGGCTTTGCCGAACTTCGAGGTCGCGTCGCTCCGTTCGACGCACCGACGCGTCGACGTTGACGGCGGAACGACGTCGACGGTCCTTCGGGGTCGCCGGTTTACGCTTCCCGGTGACGCGACCTTCGACCGACGACGAGGAGAAGCTCGAGACACGGTTGCACAATTCTGCGACTGCAAGAAACGTGTTCTCACTTCCGAGATATCTTTGCTCGAAGATACAAGTCTCATCGTTTTGGTCTCGTTAATCGATTAATCATCATTCATTAACACTATGCCGTACGCAGTTCTTAGATATGATTCTTTTGTTTGACGCCGGCATAATAGCTTGGAAATTTTAGATTTTAAACAGAATTTCGAAGATGGCGGTAATATAAATTCCTAAAATTAAGATAAGTCATCCAAGAATTTTCGTACTTAATTCTTAGTTAGATAAGCACAATGATATAGTTAGTTTGCTGCCTTTTAACACCCAAGAAATATAGTTCAAATGTTATCTCAGTTTTTTAAAATGGCACCAAAGTGGTACCACCGGCATACAACAGATAGTTTTTGCATGGCACCAGCGTGGTGCCACCGGACGGCATAGTGTTAATTAGATATTCATTCGTACTGTGTTTTTTTAGTTTTTATCGTCGGCAGCGTCGAGTGTCAATGTGAGCCCGTACACTATTGGGTTGGCAACTAAGTAATTGCCGATTTGTTCAATGAAATAAAAAATTTTGTTTACTTGGAATGAAGTTTAATCTGTAATGTATTTTCCATTTTGTTCGATGACCTTTTGCCATCTCTCTGACAACTTGAAAATTCCACGCTCGTAGAAAGTCTGATCCTTTTGCGGCCAAAAACTGAGTTAAGTGAGATTTTACAGCGTCATCATCGTTAAAAGTTTTACCACGAAGGGAGTTGTCCAGAGATCGAAATAAGTGGTAATCCGATGGCGCGAGATCAGTGCTATATGGTGGATGTAACATCAATTCCCAAGCAATATCCATCAATTTTTGCCGAGTGGACAAAGACGTGTGCGGTCTAGCATTGTCCTGCTGGAAAATGACACCTTTACGATTGACCAATTCTGGTCGCTTTTCCTTGACCGCTGCATTCAATTTGTCCAGTTGCTAACATTCACGGATAATAAAAAATAACATAATAATAATAATAATAATAATAATTTTATAATATAACATTTACGGATATCATAAAAATGGGAGTGAGAGACATCTATAACTGAAATCGGCAATTACTTAGTTGCCAACCCAATAGAAACAAAGTCGTATAAAAATCATAGCTGGAAAAAAGAAGATTACGTGCGCGGGGATGATGATGATAGATCATTCATCGACGGTGCAGAAAATCCGCGCGTCACCCGGATCATCGTGGTCAGAGAGTTACGGCATGCAAAGCGGCAGGACTTTTTCCGCGCAAGATAAAAGAAGCGTGATTCGAAGTTATTTTTACAGCCGGACAAGTAAAATCTATGGTCCATTAATTAACTGCCGGCGGTGTTCGCATAACTCTCGCCCGCCCTCCGCCGCCGAGGTGCCGTTCTTTCTTTCTTTTTTTCGGAATTTTTAAAAATTTCTAACCGAGCACTCTGTGTTCCTGCCATTGTCAAGCGCGCGCGCGCGCGCGTTCTCTTTTTGTAATCTTCGGATCCGATACGCTGATTTATGTCCGATTCCTTCTCGTTTTCTTGCCGCTGTTTTCCGCCGCGCGAGCACGCGAAGCCGCGAAATGGAAACGGGGAGCGCGACCGCGCTGTGAGTAATATTCCCGCGGGCACGAATATATTGTAATTATGTAAAATTTATATATCGTGATGCCGCCCCCGCGTACCGCCGCGACGCGTCACCGTAATTTCTCGTCGCGCGCGCGACCGGTTTTATTTACGCGATAAACTAATTGCTCGGATTCATCGGTCGTGACATATGAATTTGTTATGCATAAGGATGAACATCCGATTTGTCGTCCGATTCTGCGTTTGTTATTTATTCCGGCGGCGTGGCCCGTTCGCTTTATGCTTTATTGCGACGCGCTTTTCATATTTATTGTCCGGCGACCTCGGCCCGGGCCGCGCCGCGCCGCGCAACGTGACAAATGTCCGGCGCCGTTTCGTTGCTCGAAACACTCTCAGGAACGAATTGCAACATTTTTTTTCCGCCGCGATTTCTTATTCTACAGCGCTGAAAAATTCAGGCGAAGCCTCGTAAAAGTTCGGCTCGATTCGGAATTTTCCGAAACTTTCTGGTGACCGATCGCGCGAAGTCACGCTTTCGCAAGGTACTAAGGGTAGTGCGGTTACCCTGAGGTGACCAATTACTGTGTCTTTGCTTTGTCTTCCGGTGCAATGAATTTTACATTTATCGAATAAGGTGAACTAAATTTTTGTATTCTTTTATTTCGTTTATTTTTTAATAAAAAAGTTCAATAAGGCTTGCTCGATGAATATAAAGTTGTTATGATATTAAGTAATTATTAATTAGTAGTTATTATAGTTATAATATTGGTTTATATTTATATTTTATTATTTATATCATTCGTATTAATATTATTATAATAGTTATTATATTGGTTATTATTTATTATATATTAGTTATTATATTAGTTTATATTATTATATTATATTAATCAAGTTCAATAGGCTTGCTCGATAAATATAAAGTTGTTTTAATATTAAGTAATTATTAATTAGTAGTTATTATAGTTATAATATTGGTTTATATTTATATTATATTATTTATATTATTCGTATTAATATTATTATAATAGTTATTATATTGGTTATTATTTATTATATATTAGTTATTATATTAGTTTATATTATTATATTATATTAATCAAGTTCAATAGGCTTGCTCGATAAATATAAAGTTGTTTTAATATTAAGTAATTATTAATTAGTAGTTATTATAGTTATATAATATTGGTTTATATTTATATTATATTATTTATACTATTCATATTAATATTATTATAATAGCTATTATATTGGTTATTATTTATTATATATTAGTTATTATATTAATTATTATTTATTACATAGTAGTTATTATATTAGTTATTACATTTGTTTAGAACTTACAGTAAACTAACAGAGTACTGAAATGATTTTATTCCATTCATAAAATATCAAATGGTATATTAAACATTTGTCGTTCATAATTCTCTGTCTTATTATTCCGATGCTAATGTTACATTAAAATTTCATTGTTTATAATTCTCTGTCATATTATTCTAATTAAAACAACTGATATTTCGGACAACCTCGGTAATTGAGACCCTTGTCGCAATTGGGACCCAATTCGCATGTTTCCCCGGATCAGCGAGAGCACCGCAATTTTTGGTTAACCGCTCGCAGAATTGCTTCAACGTCCCCAAAAAATCAACAAACAATCAGACTGCCGATCAAATTCAGCATCCTCGGATCAACGCGATTACACGAAGCCCCGGTTTATCGTCTTTAGTATCGGCAACACGTATTCCCAGTCGTAGAAACGGGAACGACCGATTGGCCTAGTCTGAACCTGTGTAACAACATAATTCTAATAAGCTATTGTTCCACGGGGAGAGAAAGAGAGAGAGAGGGAGGGAGAGAGAGGGAGCGAGAGACAGAATCGTACGTCGACCGAAACCTTTTCGAGTCGCAGCTCCTCGATGTAATACTCTTCATTGAATGCTAAATAGAACGGGCTTCGTTATGCAACGCTGCATCGGCAATGCGCGGCGCATTGTCACGGTAATTGCGCCAATAATGCGATTCGTTCTTTGTTGCCGGAAGATCCTGTCCCGCTTTGCAACAGGAGAAAACCTCTCTAATGAAAAGTCAATTTATATTCTACCTTGCCGGCAGCGATTATTACCGTCGGATCGATTTGCACGAGAACCTTCGATTAATCGTCAATTTTGACAAGACGAGGAGGAAAAATTGCACCTTGAATCCGACACGTGTCGCTCGATCATGCGGAAGTTCCATGAATTATTCGCGCGACGGATTCATCAAGCGGGAATAAATTATTTGCCGGCGCGCATTGTGTTACATTTTGCGTACGGATTCGATCGATTTTTCGTCGTGTCGGTGAGGTTCTTGCTCCACGAGTTTTACAGCGGTGGTTTCTTCTTCGAAACATTGTAATGTTGTAATCGTAAAGAATGCAAATAATAGTAATATTATGTAGTAATAATAGTTGTGTTAGTAGCATCATATTAGAGTAGTATATTATATTAGCATATTATATATTATATATTATATATTATATATTATATATTATATATTATATATTATATATTATTATATTATTATATTATATATTATTATTAGAGCAGTAGTAATAGTAGTAGAATTAGTAGTATTAGTATTATTAGTATTATTATTATTATAATTAGTACTATTATTATTATTATTAGTAGTAGTATTAATATTATTATTATTAGAATTAGTACTATTATTATTAGTATTATTATTATTATATTAAATATATAATATAAATATATGTTACTAATAGTATTAATATATATACTTCAACAGTAGTATAATTTTAAATTCATTGTATCAATTGTAATATTTTATTGTAGTTTAATTTACAGTATTCTATTTTATTCTATTTTCTTGTTTCATTGTATCCATTTATTCAGACATTTTTATTAATTCTTTTCAGCTTCTTTTTATCAAAAGAATTATTTCTTGTCGCAGAATAATAAAATGTGATACCGCAAAAAATTGCGAGATGCAAAGAAAGATTTACGTAATTTAAGATCATTATACATATAATACTATACGTACCTAGTGTCGATAAAAAAAAACATTACTTATAAAATTGATGAATGGGACAAAACGCACTTCTTCGAACAATTAAAAATAAAACAAGCAAACGTAGATGAAACACATTGACGCTATGCATTCTTCCAGTAAAAGAACTGATCTTTCGAACGATTCAAACTGTAACCAAATAATTCGTTCACTTTTTTTTCTTATCTCGTTCTAAACGACCGCGTCCCATTCGACGCAATTCTTCCCCGGATACCGAAAGAATCGCATTTACTTCTGTAACGCGGATCGAACCGAGCAACGTCGGGGGGAAGGGGGCAGGGGTCGCCGAAACGATTTAAAATCGCCGGTTGACGAGACTGCGAATTAGTGGCGGGTTCGTCGACGGCCGACAACGGCGCGCGCCGCGGAGTTAATGAGATTCGGGCACAGATGAAAGGGTCTTGGACGAACGTGGAATTAATGGAATTGTCGCGCGACAGGCCACCGAATCGATTCGGTGCCGTCTCTCGAAACGGCGACCCGATTCCGTTTGAATCGGAGTGCCAGCGCCGGGAACGGGACACAGGTGCACACACATGGGTGCACCCGTGTGTATATGTATATGTACCTGCATACCACGCGGCGGCTTTTCCTTCGTTACGGCCGAACATGTCGATCGGTTTGCGAAACGCTTCGGGAACGCGCCGCGACGCTCCGACGGACCGTCCCGCCGATTTGCATCGACGGCGGCCGCTGCCGCGGTGTCTTGATCGATTGATAATAAACGGGACACGCCGGGGATCCCGACGGGCACTTGTTAACGAACAGTGGTCCTTGTTAGCGAAGATTCGGCTCTCGCCGCGGGAACATGGAAATTCGACGCGTTATACGCGACGTCGTGGCGCGACGCGACGCGACGCAGAACTTGAAATTCGGGTCCTTCGACCGACTGTTAATTGCTTTAATACGCAATTTGCATGCCACCGTGTTCCTTCCGGGGCATTTAACCGTGCGAAACAAGAAACGGCGCGGTTTTGGGGGTGGAAACATGCTAGCGTCGCGTCACGCGAGATCGCATGGAGGCGCGTGATCGTTCGAAGAGTGCGAGTTTAGCGACGATAGTGCATCGATTCATAGATGATCGATGCTTTGTTTCGCGAACATCGATGTCCGATTAATGGAGATACAGTGGTAATTTAATGCAAGGTCTGCCGAGCCAGTGAAAACGACCGGTTTCTGGCTTTTTCTTCCACGATTTCTGATGGTAAAGGGACGGCTTTGTGAGACATTTTTGTTGAAATAATAAAGTTGAATTAAATGTTGAAATAAAAGTTGAAGTAAAGTCATGATCGTCGTTGTTGTAAAATCGTCGACGGTATTTACGTGCTGTTAAATCCTCCTTCCTGAAACGATTAGATTAATTTATTGGGCACAGATTTATTTGAACAAATTCTTGCGTTTGGAACGCAATTGTCTTCGAAATTTTCGTCTTGTTATTCACTTATAGTGAACTATATCATCATATTATATTTATTATATATATTATTATATTTATAATATATGTATATTATATTATATATATCATCATATCATCATATTATATATCATTATATATATGATGATATACATAACATATATAACTATATATATATAAATTTATATAATTATAATATAATAATATTAATATAGATAATATATATAATTATACATATTATGATCATTATTATCATATTATAATCATATTTTTCAAAGTCTCCTCTTTCATTTAAACTTTCGTTATCAATTTCGTAAAATATATTACGTATTTCTGACATATAATAATATAATGATATTAATATAGATTAACTAATAATATAGATAACAGATAGATAATATAGATAATATATATAATTATACATATTATGATCATTATTATGATATCATTATCATATTTTTCAAAGTCTCCACTTCCATTAAAACTTTTGTTATCAATTTCGTAAAATATATTACTTATTTCTGACATATAATAATATACTAATATTAATATAGATAACAGATAGATAATATAGATAATATATATAATTATATATATTATGATCATATTTCTCAAAGTCTCCTCTTCCATTAAAACTTTCGTTACCACTTTCGCAAAATATATTACTTATTTCTGACATATAAAATAATATACTAATATTAATATAGATAACAGATAGATAATATAGATAATATATATAATTATACATATCATGATCATTATTATCATATCATTATCATATTTTTCAAAGTCTCCTCTTCCATTAAAACTTTCGTTACCACTTTCGTAAAATATATTACTTATTTCTGACATTTCGGAGCGGTCTGTCGCAAACGAGATTCACTGAAGCACTGGAAGAAACGTCCTCATACAACTGATACCAATCACTCCTGCCATGAACAGGAATGCGCAGTAAATTCTCCCTAATCTCCCTCAGATCGTGCACAAAAATGGACAATTTGGAAAGAGTTTCCCAATCGAGCATCTCTAGTTTCAATGACGAATTAAGTGCACGACGAGTCTCAATCCCCGAATGTACACAAAGGGTTAAAAAACAACTTTCCATCTGTCATTTCTCCGCGTTTCCATCGGACAATTTTGATTCCGCGCGGAGGGCAGGTATCCCGGTAATTGCCTCACGAATCTGCAGACAATATTACAACGACGTTAAGAGAAATGTAAACCGAGTTTTTAAAGAAGTCTTCGAAGCCGGCGAATCATTTAACACGTAGGTACACGGAGTAAATTATCTGTCAACGTTCGGTGTTGATTCTCGCGAAAGAGTGCAGCGTTGGTTCTCCGCTCTTCTTCCTCGGCGAATATACGGGAAAAAGACTCCACGATCCCGGCAATTGAACTCGGAAATTAAACAGCTCGAACGTGTTCGTTCGAGATGTACAAAGAAACGAAGCGTTCTTGAAATGTATACGAGAAAATGAAGGCCACCACCCTGCTCGCCGAACTTCGTTAAACGTTGCCCGGCGAATCTGTCGCGGACTCGGACCGTGCCTCGTTGAACGTGGAACGCGGAAGTACCCGCGGGAGAGTAAACGTAATTAAAATAGTAATTTCATGAAATAAATGACAGTGATTCCGTGAGGGGTGGTTTCAAAGGGCGGCGGCGAGCGAGAAGTCCGGAGTAGCCGGGAGGAGAGCCGCGGAGGAGAGCCCATGGAAATCCGGGGGAATGAAATAACAATGGTATGGCAGGGGAGCATCGGCGTACCCTCGCAAATTTCCTCATCGGGAAAATGGCGGCTCTAAATATTACAGGTAGGCAAATGTCCGCCGGAGTGGGCGAAGCAGCCTCGCGAAGAGGAGGAAAACGGCTGTCTAAGGGGCGAGAGCGTGTCTCACGGGGACCGGAATTTTCCTTCATGAATAATTCTCGGTGTCCCTTCGTGCATTCGTTCCCGCGAACAGCCGGAATGCGTTTCAGAAATCCAGAAGCCGAGTACAGCGTCCGAAGCGGGCAGACCGAAGCCTGGCGTCGATCATCCGCGTCGTCGTCGTCGTCGTCGTCGTCTCTCTCTCTCTCTCTCCCAAATTACCTGTATCTCTCGCTCTTTCTCTCTCAAATTCTCTGTATCTCTCTCTCTCTCTCTCTCTCTCTCTCTCCCAAATTACCTGTATCTCTCGCTCTTTCTCTCTCAAACTCTCTGTATCTCTCTCTCTCTCTCTCTTCCTCTCTCTCTCTCAAACTCTCTGTATCTTTGTATCTCTCTCTCTCTCTCTCTCTCTCTCTCTCTCTCTCTCTCTCTCCCAAATTACCTGTATCTCTCGCTCTTTCTCTCTCAAACTCTCTGTATTTCTCTTTCTCTCTCAAATTCCCTCTCTCTCAAACTCTCTGTATCTCTTACTCTCTCTCTCTCTCTCTCTCTCTCTCTCTCTCTCCCAAATTCCCTTTCTCTCAAACTCTCTGTATCTCTCTCTTTCTCTTTCTCTCTCAAACTCTCTGTATCTCTCTCTCTCTAAGTCGCTCACTTTTCCTCTCTCCCTTCCTCTCTCTCTTTCTCTCTCTCTCTCTCTCTCTCTCTCTCTGTATCTACCACGTTCTCTCTCAAATTTCCTATATCTCTGTCTCTCTCTGCCTCTCTCTTTCTCCCTGTCATCGAAATTCGCTCGACGTACCTGTCCCCAAGGGGACCATGGGGGTGCAAATGGGCTTTAAGAGGGTTTATACACCTCCTCGCGCTAAAACATTGACGCGCTCTCCCGGCTCCTTCGGGCATCGGCGAATCATGGGGACGCCGGAATTTGTTTTTCCTCCCTTTTTCTCCGGACGTCGTACCGACGTGGAACCCTCTTTCCGGGATCCCACCTACGACCAATCATACTCGAGAATACATTGCGCCTTTCCAGCAGATTTCTTCTCCGCGACATCCGCACGATGATTTCTCATCCCGTCCTTACGGATCCTACGAAAATAAAGCTCTCGCGTCGAGTAGATCCAAAGTAAAACTCATTTCCGACGCAATCCCTGCCGACGTTCTTTTGCTCGAACGTTAAATATTAATTTTTGTCGCGATTGTTTTTAGTATAGACGCCTAATAGCGCGACGAACGAACGCTGCTGCGAAATGAAGTCAAATTCAATTCAATTCGTCGATTCATCAATTCAACAATTCATCAATTCATCAATTCAACAATTCATCAATTAATCAATTAATCAATTCATCAAATCAATTCAATTTCATCTTATTAAATCAAAGTGCTACAACGATAGATTATGTTCTCCTTCATCATTTTTTTTACAAGTTTACACACATGTCTGTTGTTTTATAACCTAAAGCCTAAAAATTAGGCGCGCCATAAGCCTCAATTTTCTTTCTCTTTTAAGAAATTATTGCAATCGAAAAATTTATAATCGCAGCAACCGCGAAGAGAATGGTATCTCAAGGGGTTGAATTTTCCCAGGATTTTTATTGTAATGTGTGCTTGGACGAAGGAGTTCCAATAAAAATTTTGCAACAAAAATATTTTTATGGTATCAGGAATTGTAAACAAAGAATCAGAAACCGGTCGTTTTGACTGGTTTGGTAGTTGTTAAATTTAAGCTTGGCGAATTGCATGGTGCAGTGACATTTTTGTCTTTCGCGACGATATGCAGTAAATTCTCCTTAATTTTCTTTCAGCTTGTAAACAAAAATGGACAATTTGGGAAGAGGAGATACGATTATTGAAGTCTTGCACCTCCTTGCATCTCCAAATCGTTCATTTTCGAGTACAATTTATTTATTATTAATATATATATATATATTATATTATTAATATATAATATTATATATTTCGAGGCGCGCGATTTTTAAGGAAATCGAAACCCGAGAAGCAAAATATATTAATAATAAATAATATATTATAATAATATATTATTATAATAAATAATATATTATAATATATTATTTATTATTAATATATTTTGCTTCTCGAGTTTCGATTTCCTTAAAAATCGCGAGTCTATAATATATAATATTATATATTATTTATTATTAATATATTTTGCTTCTCGAGTTTCGATTTCCTTAAAAATCGCGAGTCTATAATATATAATATTATATATTATTTATTATTAATATATTTTGCTTCTCGGGTTTCGATTTCCTTAAAAATCGCGTGCCTCGAACGGCTAAAAAACGATAATAATTCAGTGTCGCCGTATCAGCGACATCCGAGTCTAATAAAAACAATCTCGCCAGCCGATCGAAGAGATAAGAAAACGATCCCGCGGAATCTGATGTTAAACAATCCCGTCGCGGCGCAAAGTTCCGCGAGTTTCCGACAATCGCACAAAACGCGTCCAATATGGCGACGGTTGTCCGTATCTAGGCCGCGGCCGGTTTCCTGGCGGTTTCCCCTGTACAAAGCGTTGTTGTCGATACCTCGATCGTTCCCGTTCGACCGGCGTCTATCCCGACGTGGCCGGAAAGTAGCCGCGCACCGACGCGACGCGCTCTTGAATAAATCATGTCAGCGTCAGCAGAGGAGCCGGCAAGTTTCGCCTGCCGCGTTTCCAGGACGAGGAAGGGGAGGGAGGGGGGCGGAGGGTTGCGGAAGGGTGGCGTGCTTATCGGCCGAACGTCAGGCTAACACAATCGAGGAAACAAAGTTCGTGGGAAGAGCGCGCGGCAATCGCGAGGGAGAGCTCCGCTCGCGGGAACGCCGCGGATCGGACCGCCTCGCGCTCGAAGCGGATTCCTCGCGGAAGAAGAGCCCTCGAGGGTGGCCCTTGCCTCAACCCTCCGCCACGGCCCGTCTTCCCGCCCGTCGCCCCTCGTCCGCCGGCTAGCAGTCCCCCTTAAAGTTCAGCGCGAAGGAAACTCCGAGGAGCGTTCCCTCTGTCCCGGACATTCGAGTTTATGATATAGACTCGGGATTTTTGAATCCGCTGCAAGCTGTTCCGCGACGGATTCATTCAATTGCGGAACTTCTATTGTTTACCGTTGCTTCCTTGTCCGAGTACTCCGTTAGCTCTCCGCGGAAGTCTGCGGAGTGCCTTTTAAAACGACCGACAATGTGACTTTTATTATGGTAGGATGGTTGTCCCAATTACTGTGCCTTGAGGACGATCTTTGCTTTGACGATGCTTTTATTAAATGTTGTGACTCTCTTCGCTGGAAGGTTTGTTCTTGTAATATCTTGATACCGAAACGTTCTATTGTAATTATAATTATAAAATGTAATATAATGTAATATAATGTAATGTAAAATGTAATGTAAAATGTAATGTAACGTAAAATGGAATGTAATGTAATGTAATGTAATATAATGTAATATAATGTAATGTAATGTAATGTAAAATGTAATGTAATGTAATGTAATATAATGTAATGTAATATAATGTAATGTAATGTAAAATGTAATGTGACGTAATAAAATGTAATGTAATGTAATAAAATGTAATGTAATGTAATAAAATGTAATGTAATGTAATGTAATGTAATGTAAAATATAATGTAATGTAATGTAACGTAAAATGTAATGTAAAATGTAATGTAATGTAATGTAATATATTATTGTATCTTATTAGATGTTACATAATTCTATTATAATTTCTAATTTCTATTTAACGCACTGAAACTATATTAATTAATATAGTATTAATACATAAACTATTCTATATCTCTCTTATAAATTTTTGCAACAAATTAATAAAATCCGGTTAGAATGATCCGCGAATGACGATCCACTCAATCCGCCGAGAACAATTCCAATTTCGCGTTGCACGGAGCATGCCGAAATTATAAAGTAAATTCTAATGCGGCGGAGCGAGGCAGAAGTGTTTTTTTGCCCCCGTTTCATTTTCGGAGTATTTTTGTACGCGGGGGAATAGAAATGGAAGTGTTCCACACGCGCGTGCTCGGATACGGCGGATAATTACTTTCGGAGGTGGTGAACGGCGCCGGTGAATGGTCAGGGTTGAAACTACCCTCTTGTTCCGGAATGTGATCGCGGCGAGACCTTATTATCCCGTTTCCCTTCCCGTTCGACCCTTTGAAGAGGACTGGCTCTCGAGGGCCGGAGGGTGGGTCGGGACTCATTCGAGACTGAATAAATGTCGTCGACGGAGAGCCCGGCCGGAAAATCTTTGGAAAAATGCCGGTGCGCGTCCCGTGAGTTTGTTTACGTGACCGACGCTTCGAAGATCTACAGGGTGTTCCACAATCATTTTAACAGCCGAAAATAAGGAGTAGCTGAGGTCATTTGAAGTAACTTTTTCCTTTGCGAAAATGCAATCTGCGGCTTTGTTTACGAGTTATTAACGGAAAACACTGACCAATGAGAGGCGACGGCGCGAAGTTTGAGAGCCCGCAGCACGAGGCTTTGACAGATGGTCGGGACGGACTCGAGCCGCGTTCGAAGTATTGAACAAATCACGAAGCGAGAACTTCCGGATTTTTTTTTACTACGTAATAGTGATATTTTTAAGAAAAACGTTGTTCACCTTTACTATAGAACGTCTGAAGAATATTTACTAATTTTTCGGACCCGAAATAGTAAGTAATTTAACCGTGACGGCCGTTTTCATTTTCTAGTGTGCATGACACCTTGTGCATAACCTTGACATAACCTTGATATGTCAAGGTTATATTCAAGGTTATATTCAAGGTTATGTCAAGGTTATTGATAATATTCTTCATATTTCTCTAACAAACATATCTCTTACGTCCGTTAACACGATTATTATTTATTAAATTAGCTTTGTGAATCATTCGATGAACTGTGTTTGGACACGGAATTATTTATTATTATTATCACTGTACACCTTGCTTAAAAATTTCATATGTTGACCTTGACATAACCTTGACAAAACCTTGACATAACCTTCAATACAACCTTGACATATCAAAGTTATGTCAAGGTTATGCACAAGGTGTCATGCACACTAGAAAATTAAAACGGCCGTCACGGTTAAATTACTTACTATTTCGGGTCCGAAAAATTAGTAAATATTCTTCAGACGTTCTATAGTAAAGGTGAACAGCGTTTTTCTTAAAAATATCACTGTTACGTAGTAAAAAAAAATACGGAAGTTCTCGCTTCGTGATTTGTACAATAGCTACCCCTCATTTTCGGCTGTTAAAATAATTGTGGAACACCCTGTATAATTCTCTGCGAAAAAGTTCGGCGATCGTCGAAACAAAAATACACGGCGCTTCTTACGTCCAAAAGATTTTCGTTTCTTTCCCAAAATTTCAAGAGAATTTTTCTGCATTTCGAACGATATTCGGTGGCGTGCAAAAGCGACCATACAGGAGAACCAAATTTAATTTAATCACGATATTTTACTAGCCCTTTTTTAAAAACTTTATTGATTTTCTTACGAATTATAAATGGTCTATTTTGTCATACTTCGCATTCCACACAATAAAATAAAATGAAATAGATGAAACGAAACAAGAAAATAAAATAAAGTGAAATAAAATAAGATAAAATAAAATAAGATAAAATAAAATGAAATAAAATAAAATAAAATAAAAAAAGATAAAATAAAATGAAATAAAATAAAAAAGATAAAATAAAATAAAAATGAAAAAATAAAATATAACAAAATGGAATGGAATAAAATTTACTAAACTGAACTCAAATAAAATACAACAATCTACACGTCGAATTAAAAATGATTCTATTATTAAACCAGTGAACTAAAATTCGTAATAATTAAAACAAAGTCCGCGATATTTTGCTAGCCTCTTTAAAAATCGCAATTACACATAATCAAAGCAAAGCATTTTCTCTCAAGTACGAACGAAATGAAAAATTTGTTCGGTTCTGTAAGTAGAGACGGTTTATTACGTGGTGCAAATAACGCGTCACAGAAGTCGCAAGATAAGGAACCTCGCTTTAATTACGATTATTAAAAGGACCGTACGCGTTTCAGCGCACCATATTCCACGTAACAAATAATTTGCAAGTAAACCGAGTGTCGCATTCGAGCGGGTCATGCTGCGCGAGATTAATTCCCCGCGTACATTTGCAAGGGGAGGCGTGCGAAGCGCGCGAAACGAGCTGTGAATAAATTCCGATTTCTTCTTTACAGAAGCTTCGCGAAACACCGTGGTAAAAAAAAAGAAAAAAAAAGGAAAAAAGAAAACCGTAGCCAGCGCCGACGGAGTTATGGGAGGCTCGAGGGCGCCCCTAAATTGAAGGGATAACCGTCTCCGGGTATTTTCGTGGGCCGCCACAGTTATCGTTTCGCTCACCTCGTTAAAGAAGCGAGAGATAAAAAGGCATTTTTGTGTTACCGAGGATTGTTCGGGGATCGCGGCGGCGCTGAAATTAATTTCTAGACGAATAAACTGTGCGGAGGAACGCGAGACGGGGCTGTGCGGCGCGGCGCGGCGGGGTGCGGAAAGCGCGGCGGGTACGGGCCGCGAGTTATGCGGCGGCTTCCCGGTTTCGTGACAGCCTTAAATCCGAATACCTTACAAGCGAGCCCCGGGTTTGCTTGGATAGATATAAAATTCCGTGGACGGCTCGGGATATTAGTTGATATCCCCGGCTACCCTCGGGAGATTGTTCAAAAACTGCTGAGAAAGGTAGCAATAACGTCGACGTTGATTTTCGCGGAAAACGCCGCACGGCGGGACCGCGGTTTCTCCGCGAAGTATATAAGAACGGGGGGATGGCGGAGGTGGAGCGGGAGACGGCCAAGGGAATCAAGATGGCGGTGAAGAAGTGCGGGGAAAAAGGGGGAAATAAGAAGGGAAAAAGGTGAGAGGCGAGGGGGGCGAATTCATTCGCGTTTACGACGGTACGTTCTACTTGCGTGGAACTTAATTTCCATCTAACCAGCTTCTCCGGAGAGGTAATTTCTCCGCGTCACCTTAGAATTGAAATATCGCGCTTAAATTAGCGTTAGCCCGAATTATGGCGGCCGTGCGGACGCGACTTCCACCGTAACTTGATTCTCTAATTAGCGGCGCGCGTTGCCCTGCGCCGGATGGCTCAACGCTGCGTTTACGGAAACCGTCGGAACGACGGCTCGCCGATTTTTTCGTTTACGATCGTTCTGATTGTATAGACACCTTTTGCGAGTTATTTATTCGATATATAGTAAATATTCCCCTAATTTTTCTTTCAGCTTGTAAACGGAAATGGACAATTGGAGAAGAAGAGATACGATTTTTTATAGTATTATATCTGATCGTCGACGATTATAAAAACGAGGCGCGAGGCTCGAATAATCGTATCTCCTGTTCTCAAATTGTCTATTTTCTTCGTATAATTTCGTGAATTTCATTGTGATCATGCGATTATTTCCCCTTGCGTTTCTGCATATTTTTGTACTTATTTGCATTCGAAGATGACGTCATTCTGATCGGAGAAGATGATCGAATTATTTTTGACAATTTTTCCCGGAGAAGAACCATTTTCAACGATTGGACTTTAATTAAGACGTGCGGATTTTGCGTTCGCAGTTTATTTCATTAGGTTAAATATTTTCAAAAATATTTGTACATTGGATACATCAAATTCCACCTGCTCATAGAATTAAAATAATATTGTACCTACAAATTGAACGAAAATCGTTTAATACAATTAAATTATAGTTTAATTATATATAGTTTATTATGTTATAGTTATTACAGTTAATTATATATAGTTTAACAATAAATTACAGTTATATTATATTCGCTTTTCGTAAACTCAAAGCGTCAGATTAATGAATACAAAAGCTGATTACTGAATACAGATAAATAATAATTATAAATAACAAATAAAAGAATAATTAATACAAAATATACTAATTTCTCACGATATAAAATATTTGGAAAATACCAAACTGTGTTTCCTGCAGCATAAACCGTTTTCTAATCCTCGCTCTGTTCTTCATCATCTACGCACGCAAAGCATTCCACAAATTCATTCAACATTTCATAGTAAATTAACCAAAGCCCCCAATTTAAGCGTAACAATCTCCAAAAGATCTCGACGAATAATTCTCCATCTTGTTTGCCCTAATTAAGTTAGCTTTTAATAATTCCCGGAATTTTCGAAAGCCACAGACAGTCTGCGATTTACGGTCGACTGTAAACCGGAACGTAGACGAGGGCCGCTAAATTCTTCCAGGGGAAGGAGGGGGTGACTGAGGGTGACTACCACCGCATCGCCGTTGCTGTTTAACTTATTAAGAACCGGCATCGGGATTGGTCGGTCCAAAGGGCGACGATTAAACAAAATCGCGACGCTCGCCGCCGCGCTCGGATCGCGCTGGCTCGGCCGAAATCGGAAAAGTTCGGCCGCCATTTAAACGGGTCGCAATTCCGAAGGTGTCGGTCCCGAATCAGTGTTTATGTACTCGGGGGCTTGTGTACTTCGTTTCTCCCTCGGCTGGCCGAATTATTCGGCGCGGGAAGCGAGGCCGGAAGCCGTCCGCCTCGTAAACGAAGAAAACCGCGGGGCCACGTGCCGCGGAGGAATTCCGGGCTCGCGAAATTATGCGACCGGGACACGCCGGGAATTTTATGTCCCCATTTTCGCGAGGAAATCCGCATTCTCCTTATCTCGGGCCCGCTTCGTTCTGTTTGCCGAACGGCCGCCGTTCGCGACGCTCCGAAATTCGAAATTGTGAACGCTCGAGAGGACAGCTTCGGAATTATTGCAGCCGCGGCGGAACGGGGAACGCGGGCGGGGAAACTGCGGAATAGAAATTTGCAGTCGCGTTTTTGCATTGGAAAGCAACAAAAAGCAACTGGAGAAGTTGCCGGCTGGCGCACCTTCGGATTTTCGCGAGGGCGCAAAAACGGGGAGGTTGTAAAATAGGGCGAACCTGCGGGGAACGTATAAACTGAGAATTTCGGGTGACACAATTTCGTGCGGTTTTATGCATTGTTTTATTTCGGATTTCGATTTTTTCCCCTCTTCGGGATCGTCTCTTGCTAAATATTCTGACGGAATTCACTGTAATATTTTCTCAGCCATCCAGCAAAGTGATAAAACCAATCGACCATTTCACACTGATTTTATCACGTACAGTGTGGCCAATTATTATAAAATTATCTTCCTTAAGGGAGTAAAATTTGCGCTCACCTCTCAAAAACAATGAAAATACATCAGCTTTGGGTGCGTGTAACTTTTGAACGAACGAGTTCCGCGCTCTAAAACTTGCATTTTCGGTGTCTTCTTGTCGATACCTCTGCAAATGTACCATACAAAGTCGACAAATTTTGGTCCCCTAAAGAAAACTCTAACCTAGAATAATGTTGTTTTCGGACTTTGAGAAAATTGATGAAATTAGGTCAGAATATTACCTCTGATACACTAATTACATACACAAAATTTGAGCGCCATATTTCAGATATCTGGAGTACAATTAAACATCAAAAGTGCCTGTTGATCATTGAGCACACTGTATACAGGGTGTCCCATAATTATGTTAACACCTTGAAAGGGGTGATTCCTGAGGTCATTTGAAGTAACTTTTTCCTTTACAAAAATTTTCTACGAGGCCTCGTTAACGAGTTATTAACGAAAAACACTGACCAATGAGAGGCGAGGGGCTGGCACGGAGCAGCCGAGCCAACGAAGCCCAGTTCCGCTCATTGGCTCGGTCGCCTCGCGCCAGCTGAGCTTGCCTCTCATTGGTCACTGTTTTTCATTAATAACTCGTAAACGAAACCGCGGATTGCATTTTCGCTGAGGAAAAAGTTGCTTCAAACAATCTCAGGAATCATCCCCTTCCGGCTGTTAACATAATTACGGGACGCTCTGTATGTACAATCGGACCAATAATTTATTGAAAACGGTTGCTATTTTATCGTCCGCAATTTTAGAAATTTTTTCCTGCTGGAAAATAACAGTCGGACGCGACGTAGTTTCGGAATTTAGCCCGGTCGAAAATTTCCGACGCCAAGTTCGATTGTAAACGCGTCAGTTAGGGCGCTGTGGTGGGAGCTGCTTGACGTCTTAATGGATGCCAATTGACCTTGCAAATGGAGCTTGAAGCTGATACAGTTGGAATAAATTTCGGGGGAGCTTGGCGGATGGAGGCAAATTAGCATTGTGTGCCGGGACGCGGAGTGGCAGCCTCTACTTGGTGTGTACTCGTAGACGTCGTGTATTAATACTCCGAGAGGACTCGGTACTTCGCGAGAATGCGGAATGGTGGCATGATTTCGCCCGGATGCTCGTTTCCAGGAAGAAACACTCTCGCAGATTACTTTCCACTTAGCCCAAGAGAGCGTTCAATTTTCTATCACAACTATACCTAGTTCCTGTTTTAATTCTTACTCGAACAGTTTGCTTGGGGAATTATTTTTCGGACACGATACGGTATTAACTGTGCAACGATACGATAATAAATAGACCGCAGATATTTTATCTACGTTGAATCTATTTGTTATCCATTTATTTATTTTTATTATTGTATATTTTATTTAATTTATAAACATCGGACCGGAGGACAAATTCAAGTTACCATGCAGTAAGCGGTACACCTTCCAAACGAAGTTCAATAAAACGACTAAAAAAGATCGTAGATCAAGTTTTCATGCGTCGTTGTAAAGAGGAGACTTCGATCTTCAAACTCGTGGTAGATTCGATCACGAGAAAAATTTTCCAGAGTTTTCAGAGACGTCCCAATTCGCAGTGTTCTCGAGAGGAAACACGTCTTTAGTTTTCCACCTGCTATATCATTAAAAAAAGTGTTACGAAGTAATAAATGATGTCACGGGAAAATAGAGTCTTCAAGCTTTAAAACGAGCCCAATTTTGCTGTCCTTAGATTGTTTTCAAGAAGCTGACAATTTTTCGAAAGTCAGAAACTTAGCGTCCGAGTACGTCCGCGCGTATTTCACGCAATAAATATTTCACGCAATTGTTTAAAAATCCCTGTACGACACCTTGTACACGTACCTGCACGTAACAAAGGATCAGGACGTAACGTACACGTTGTCAATTGTTTGCGTCTATCGCACAGAATCTCGTTCCCCCGCGAAATTGTGTCCGGTAGTCACGAGAATCCGCGTCCGCAAACGGCTGAATTAAAACGACGATATTTGCGACCACGTTGTTCTTGCTGGCATCGGTTATTTTTAGCGTCTGGCCGGTCCGACGTTAGGTAAAAGATAATATTTAGGCTAGCGCGATCATGCCCCGGAGTCAGGGAGAAGTACAACATCCGAGCGATCCAGCGCCACCCCACAGGATTAACTTACACACCGCATAACATTTCGACCAACCCCTATCCGGAGACCCAAAGTAGCCAGGACCAAGTCAAACAGTTCCGGCAAAGTAAACCAATGATCGTCGGGTCGCGGCTCAATTTATATTCTCGATCGCCGGGGACAAATGCTGTTATCCGAGCTCACGGAGCGGACTCGGCGATCTTCCGAGTCGAAGACCAACTCTGGATCGTTGTCCCGTCGCTAGCAAAAATTCCACGTTTGATAGATCGTTTCAGAGCGATTCGCTTCCGCTGCGACCTCTGCCGACGATGCACCGCCACGGACGAGGTACAAAGAGTAAACTTAGGAATATGTATCTGTACGGCGTTCGAGTCGATAAAAAGTCGAAGGTTGCTTCGGACGACGATAGCGAAGAGTTATCAATAGACTGCGGATTTTATGCTCTTATGGAATAATTGGGTAGATACGATTTAATGTAAAGGATTTAAAAAATTGTTAAACGTCGCTGTATGATTTTCAATCCATTGAAGCGGTTAAATAAAGAAATATGGACTGTCTATTTAGTTTCTATTTCCGTGCAACTGATGCAGACAATTTTTATTTCGCAGAAAAATCCGTAGTCAATTTTTTTATTTGTCACTAGGCTGCGGATTTTATGCGTTTATGGAAAAAAATTGGGTAGATACGATTTAATGCAGCGAGAAGATTAAAAATATTCTTGAATGTTAGCGCATTATTCTTGATCTATTGAAGCAATGAAATAAAAAAGTTGACTGTCCATTTAGTTTCTATTTCGTGCAACTGATGCAGGCAATTTTTATTTCGCAGAAAAATCCGTAGTATAGTTTTTTATTTGTCACTAAGCTGCGGATTTTATGCGTTTATGGGAAAAAATTGGGTAGATACAATTTAATACAGCGAGAAGGTTAACAATATTATTATTGATGTTAGCGCATTATTCTCGATCTATTGAAGCAACGAAATAAAAAAGTTGACTGTCCATTTAGTTTCTATTTCTGATGCAAATAAAAATTGTCTGCATCAATCGCACGAAACAGTAATTAAATGGACAGTTCATTTTTTTATTTAATTGCTTCAATATATTGAAAATAATATACTGACGTTCAACTATTGTTTTTTAATCTTCTCGCTATATTATTGCATATAATTGTATCGGCACAATTTTTTCCACAAATATACTATTGACTTTGGAACTTGCATTGACAAATCTCCGACAAAAATCAATCGTACAAATAATTTCTTTTCGTTAATATTTTACTCCTTAAAAAGGTAGCGTCACTCAACGACAAATCAATCATTATCCTGCTCGATCAGTGCACGATGACCGTCAACGTCATCCGTGCCTTCCAAGTGGACACAGAGAATCCGATTCTTCTCCCAGCTAAAAGACACTCAAGGATTAAAAAGTCGCGATTATTTTGGCTGCGAGGGAACGCGAAATTTGTCTGGATCTCTGCTAGATTCAGCTCAACGGGGAGGTCGGAGGTACCAGCGGAGCTCTATTTATATTCGGGGTATCGGTGTTACGAGCGAATCCTGTTATCCGTCCTCGAGGGAGGTGGTCTTTAGTCAAAGACAAAGAAGAGACGGTGGATGTCCGTGCAGCGTAGGCTTGTGCCAGGTTGAATCGAAAAGAGAGAAAGAGAGAGGGAAAGAGAGAGGGAGAAGGGGTCCATTGAATGGAGGTCGATAAGAGGGCCACTCGGAAGTGGCGAGGTCGTAGAAGGTTCCAGGCCTGGATAGCCGGGGCAAAAAGAGGATAATATTCGACGTGGATGCGCGCGGATACGGAGAGGGAACGAGAGGTCTAGAGAGAGAGCGAGAGGGAGAGAGGGACGCAAAGGGGGTGGGCAAGAGAGAGCTTTGAACTCTGTCGGCCACACGGTATCGTCCGCCACGACGAACGGAACGGAACGAAACGCCAGGGAACGAACGGAAGGAACGAAACGCGAGGAAACGATCGAACGAATGAACGAACGAACGTGCGAACGGATGAATGAAAGAACGAATGAATGGATGAACGAAAGAACGAACGGAATGGAAAGAAACGAAACGCGAAGAAACGAATGAATAAACCAACGAACCAACGAATGAACGAACGAACGAAAGAACGAGCGAACGGATGAACGAAGGAACGAGCGAACGAATGAACGAAAGAACGAGCAAACGGATGAACGAAGGAACGTAGGAACGAGCGAACGGTTGAACGAAGGAACGTAGGAACGAGCGAACGAAAGAACGAGCGAACGAACGAACAAAGGAAGGAACGAACGAACGAACGAAAGAACAAGCGAAAGAACGAACAAAGGAACGAAAGAACGAGCGAACGGACGAACGAACCAGGCAGAATCCTCTCGAGGCCAAGGCGGATCGTTGCAACGCGAAAAGGTCACTGACTGACGTTCCGCAGCGGCTTAAGAACGGCTTTATGAATTTCTCGAGCTTCCCCATCGCCTTGATCCCCTTTACACGCTTGCCTTTCGATTTCGCGTGCGAGCCGCCTCTCGATTTCCTCTCCGTTGCAAATGGGGCTTTGAGGTCGATCGACGGCCGACGAGCTGATTGTGGATCTTAAGCAGCTCGCGAACCGCCCTCCTCCCACGGCGCCCCGCGAAGATTATACGCCGACCGGCCGGGATAACAGCTTCTAATCTTGTTGCCTCTTTGAACCGTTTGATGCGCGTCCCGGCTATTCGTTCGCGTCCTCGGGGAAAATCGGCGCGCGGCGAGAAGCGGCCAACAGCGTATCCTCCTCATTCGCTCGGCCGTTTATCGGGATCTTCGACGCTTTCTACTCGAAACAGCTCCCCTAATCCGTCCTCATCTCGGCCAGCGACACCGTAGCAGCCTCCGGCCGACAAGAAATCCGCCCCAACGACCCGTCCTCGACAATTATCCTCGAGTATGCGCTCCGAAACGTCGCTCCACTTGTCCCGCTTTTATTGCCGCGCCACCGAAAAAGCCGGCGTTTTTATTCGCGTCTTCTTTTACTGCGGGTTTTACGATCTGCCGAGTAACTCCGCTCCGTGTATCCTTTTTCCTTTTTTTATTGTTCCCTGGGATTTTCTATCGGCGCTCGCGAATCGATTTTATGAGTGCTTGTTAAACGCTCCGCGCGCCGGAAGAAGACGCCGTCTAACGACGAACTCCGTGTTGTTCGCGGTTGTTCTACAGCAACAATTTAAGCGGGTCCAGTCTCGTAATTTTTACGAGGTCGCGCCAACCCGGCACTCTTTAACGGAATGTTTCGTTCTGATTTTAAAGCTGCGGCGCGGTCGCCGGAATAATCGCGAGTCTCATTTTTGTCACACAACTGTGTGCTTTACGGAATAGTTTGCTGGTTGGCGGTGATTCGTTGCAACGCGTTCAGTGAATCAAATATTCGTTTAAGTAATGTTATTTTTATTGGTGTGATTGTTGTATCGGTACTGCGAACATTTGGAAATTCTGGGAAATACACTGCTCGAGAAAATTATAGCTTAGACGAATTTTTGATGGGAATTGGCCAACTTTGACTGACGGTAACTCTGCGAAAACTTATCGTAGAATGTTAATCATTTCGTCAAATTAACGCTTGAAACTTCTACTTTAAGATGGTGTGCTGTGGACTTTAAAGTTGACGTACCCTTGTCATTGTGACCCTTTAAATGCGAGGCCCTATGTTCGTCGAAGCCATATTTGTCATACTGAAAATTGCCAAGCTTTACGAAATGCACGGACTTCGTAAAATGTTTTTCGGAGGTGCCATTTACAGTCGAATAAAGTTGGATTCTTCCCCTTTAATTTGAAAAAACAGAAACGTGGCTGCGATTTTTTTTCGTAAAGTTACAGCACTTCAAAGTAACCCTTGTCACGCATCACCATTTTTGTCATGCACCACTTACGTTATCGATAACTTTGCGAAAAAAATCGCAGCCACGTTTCTGTTTCTTTAAATTAAAGAGGAAGAATCGAACTTCATTCAACCTCAAACGGCATCAACGAGACAAATTTTACAAAGTCCATACATTTTGTCAAACTTGGTAATTTTCAATATGACAAACATGGCTTCGACGAACATGGACTCACATTTAAAGGGTTACATTGATAAGGGTGCGTCAGCCTTAAAGTCCATAGTACACTATCTTAAAGTAGAGATTTCAAGCTTCAATTTGACGAAAAAATTAACATTTTACGATGATTTCTCGCGGAGTTACCGTCAGTAAAAGTTAGCCAATGTTTATCCAAAATTTCTCTATACTACAATTTTGTTGAAGAATATAAAACTGAAATTTACCATAATTCAATAAAATCGAAAACCCTAAAAATCTTGCCGCTTATCAGCAGAGAATCTACCGGAACTTTCAAACGGGAATGATAAATTATTACCCGCAGCCTAGAACAGAAAAATTAACGTCCCGTGGCTCGAACAGCGTACGAGGATCGGTGAAACGTCTTGCGCATAATCGACGTATAAAATGCGCATTGTCTTCGCGGAATCAGAATCTATCGCGGGCCAGGTTTTTCCGAACTTTCTTCGGAGGATCGGAAGTTATTGTTTCCCAGGGCGACGGCGTCTCCGTTAAGTGGGCGCCATTAGAGGGTCCCTTTGTAAGGCGCCGAGACAATGAGAGTTCGGAATTATCTGTCTACCGCATTCCTCGAGGATCTTCGGCGGGGCGGCTCGGCAGCCGGGAGGGAGAGGGAGGCTGCCGGGGCGTCGTTTCGGAGGCGTATTAATTACGAGATTTCCTTGGGCGCGGGATCGTCGCCGCGGCGGGGAAGAAACGCGTAACCGCGAGCGAGTCTCTCGCGGAACACGCGCACAATTAAGCCGTCTCGCGCAGCGCGTCGCTCGAAGGATCCTTCTGTTTCGAAATACATTGCCGAGGGGGAAATCTGCCCCCGTCGAGGCTGTCTGCACTTCAGACGGCGAAAGGAGGAACCGTTCGATGCCTGGGACCAATTAAAAGAACGGTCGGCCTCGCCGGGAACGCGCCGATGAACGGTGAGACGAGTAATTCCGACCGGTTAATTGCTCGGCGACGTCGTGCCTTTCATAACGCCGCGCGCGATCCGCGGATCTGTTATTCTAATGCGGCCAACTTGCGTTTACGCCGCGCGATCAACAAGTGGAAACTTAAGACGAGAGCCCGCGGCGAGACATGCCGTCGCAATTTATTGTTTTCTGATTATTTCGTTTTATTCCGGCAGCCGAGAGAGAGAGAGAGAGAGAGAACCTCTGCCGGGAGATTACGTCAAAGAAACGGCTAGAAAGATGTACAAAAAGTTATAGTTAATGTACCAAATGATTACAAAATAATGTACAAAATAATTTCTCAGATGAGAAAGATACTGTATTTATAATGATATTTGTAACTATGCTTAAAACGGTTTGTAATTATGTTTAAAAGGAAACTATATTTATTAAGATGTTTGTAACTACATTTGGAAAGATTTATAATTATGTTTAAAAAGATTTAGAACTGTATTTAAGAAGGAACTGTATTTATAAAGATATTTATAACTACACTTATGAAGATATTTGTAACTATATCTAAAAAGAGTTGTAATAATTATGTCTAAAAAGATTTATAACTGTATTTATAACAATATTAATTACTGTATTTAAAAGAAAACTATATTTATAAAGATATTTATAACCACATTTATAAAGAAATTATATTTGTCGTGTGTTTACATGTACCCGAATGTTTAAATATTAGTGACAAGAGAATAAAATATGATTCCAACTTAAACGACTCCTAATTTTCTGCAGATTTTTAATCGTGTCTGTACGATACTAGTTTCGGCATCGCACATTAAATAACAATTTTCTACCTCTCTAAGCTAATATATCGCCACTTAGACGAGTATTATAAGCGTCGTTAAATTTCCCGTCATAGTTCTAACATTAACTACTGTGTTTACTGCCTAAACTTCGTCTCATGTTGATCATCTCGGGGAAGAGTCTGTTCACGGTTAACTCATCTCGAATTATGTTCGGTGTACCAAGTTTGATTTAGATCTACGAAATCGATAAAAGTTCGAAGGAATATATTATTAAATATAGATTGTATATATTTATTATATTATTACATATTATTATGTTTATTATATTAGTATAGTATAGTTTATTGTATTACTATATTATTATACTACTATAGTTTACTGTATTACTATATTACTATATATTATTATATTATTATGTTATTATATTATTATATTACTATATTATTATATTATTATGTTACTATATTATTATATTATTATATTACTATATTATTATATTATTATATTATTATATTATTATATTATTATATTATTATATTATTATATTATTATATTATTATATTATTATATTATTATATTATTATATACTTATTTAATATATTATTAAACATAGTTCGAAATTCAATTCGCTATCCAGTTCATTCATTTCTCTAAATCATAATTTCATTCGTTAATTCCTATCTCCATTCTATCACCTCTAACAAGATCTCTCGCAAGCTTCGCAAAGCGAAGAGCCCGCGTAGCGTGCGTAAAACGAAACGCAAGAAAACGCCGGCGGAATAAGATACCGAAGCAAGTCTGATTCGATTGTAGGTCATCCCATCGAGCATGCTCGGTCGAAACGATAGCAAGCCGAGGGGGTCAGTTAATCGTATCAGCGTTTCTCCTGTAGGAAAATCGTTATTAGATTTTCTGTCTGGTTGCGGAAAACCGGGGAACAGGTTGTCGGCCACCGATCGCGGCTGCCGGTCAGCGAAAGATTCGACGAGACCCGCCGAGCGGGTGCCTGCGGGGCAGGGGCAGCAGCGTAATTGAGCGAGCCGATAATTATTACGGTGCTCGAGCCGCCGGCCGTGCAGATTCCATCAATTCCGACTGCCCTGCCGAGAAAAGATGAATTTCCCGGCTGCTCCTCGCGTCGTAATTGTTTCCCGATCCCGCGCTCCAGACGACGTCCATCCTTTCCACGGGCTATTAATAGCCCTCTGTGTCTACGGGGTGGTCCGTCGTTGGCGGTGCCCACGGACAATGGGCCTGTTGTGATCGAGGAACAGATGCGCGTCCGCGAAAGTCGCGAAATCTGATCGCCGGAACGCGTCCGAGCTGATTTTCGCGCGTCGGCGGAACATTGCTCCGCGCTCGGTTAATTAAAGATTCGCAAGATGTGATCACGAGATCGCGGATTTCGCGCGGTTGTGACCAAAACGGGAGGGTCGAATATGATCGAATATGATCGGGGCGATATTTAACCCTAGAAGGACCCTCTTTTAATTTTTCGGCGTAAGTGACATTGTGGGGTTGCGTTGAGGTATATATTTATGATATATAATATGTTGTTGTTATTGATATCATGAAATATAACAATATTATATGATATGTTATTATTGTTATATTATATAATATTATATGGTATGTTATTATGGTTGTATTATATAATATTATATGATATATTATTATTATATTATATTATACAATATTAAATAATATATTATTACTGTGTATATTATATATTAAAGGTTATATGATACCTGACCTAAATGTTTTAGTACTAGTTTTTATGTTTGCAGAGAGACGAATTAAAAATTTATAATATATAATATGTCGTTATTATTATTTTTAATATTATATTATATTATATTAATATTATATTATATTATATTATATTATATTATATTATATTATATTATATTATATTATATTATATTATATTATATTATATTATATTATATTAATATTAATATTATATAATATTATATTGCATATGATACAATATTATTATGATATGATATACAATATTAAAAATAATATACTATTATTGTATGTATTATATTACATATTAGAGGTTATATGATACCTACCCTCAATGTTCTAGCATCAGTTTCCAAGTTCGCAGACGAATTAAAAATTGTGTGGGGTCGTCGGCCACACCAGGGTGTCTTTCTAGGATTAACAATGCCGTTCGATCCTTATTTAACGACGTCAATTTTTATTTAACTCCTGTCAGCTGCCATCGAGCTAGAAAATTTGTATTTTGCGCAAAAAGATCGATAGTAATTTCGTATTCCGCACGTGAATAAACGTAAAACAGTGTCGAGCGAAGGAACGTGAAACGGTTTCGAGATCTTTGTCCCAGATCACGCGGAAATCCCGAATGCAAATGAGACGAGAGAGGATAAACGTTTATTTATTGTGCGGAACGAATTGATTGGAAACACCGTAGAACAGAGACTCTGCGAGCTTCGCGCGATGCCGCGGAAGATGCAGTAAATTCTCCCTAATTGACGCTTAGGTTGTGCACAGAAATGGACAATTTGGGAACAGGAGATACGATTATAGTTGTTTTATAGTTATTTTTGTAGTTGTTGACAGTCGGTAATTATGAAAACGGGTCGCAAGGCTCGAATAATCGTATCTCCTTTTCCCAAATTGTCCATTTTTAAAAAATTAGGGCGTTAATTAGGGTGAAATTACTATAAAAATCTGCGCCTCAATTAGGGAGAATTTGCTATAAAAATCTGCGCGTCAATTGGGGAGAATTTTCTATAAAAATCTGAGCATCAATTAGGGAGAATTTACTACAAAAATCTGCACCTCAATTAGGGAGAATTTACTACAAAAATCTGCGCCTCAATTAGGGAGAATTTACTATAAAAATCTGCACGTCAATTGGGGAGAATTTTCTATAAAAATCTAAGCATCAATTAGGGAGAATTTACTACAAAAATCTGCGCCTCAATTAGGGAGAATTTATTACAAAAATCTGCGCCTCAATTAGGGAGAATTTACTATAAAAATCTGCGCGTCAATTAGGGAGAATTTATTATAAAAATCTGCACTTCAATTGGGGAGATTTTTCTATAAAAATCTGAGCATCAATTAGGGAGAATTTACTACAAAAATCTGCACCTCAATTAGGGAGAATTTACTACAAAAATCTGCGCCTCAATTAGGGAGAATTTACTATAAAAATCTGCACGTCAATTGGGGAGAATTTATTATAAAAATCTGCACGTCAATTGGGGAGAATTTACCATAAAAATCTGTGCGTCATTTGGGGAGAATTTGCTATAAAAATCTAAGCGTGAATTAGGGAGAATTTGTTATAAAAATCTGATCGACAATTAGGGAGAATTTACTATACAATCTGAGCGCCAATTAGAGAAAATTTACTGTAAAATCTGAGCGTCAATTGGGGAGAATTTACTGTAAATATAAGGGTTGAAAAATTTCCAGCCGACCATGTGGAGTTTCCCGATCGTTTTCCGCGGCAAAGAGAGGGCAAAAAACTTCCGCGAACGATAAAATCGCGGTGCGCGGCCACACCGTTCGAAAGTTTTCCGGCAGCTGGTAGGATTGTCCGGATAATTAGGCGAAAACCAGACCGGGTACGTCAGCCGGCGCATTAGCCTCTCCCCGGAATTAGTTTAAAATACGGCCTCTCTAATTGGCGGGGTGGCCGGGGCCCTAATCTGCTCGACATTCGCCGGTAATTTGTTTCGATTCTGATTGAACTATTAGCGGATTTGTTGCTGGTCAACGATTCAATCGACCGCGTTGATGGGATGAACGCGCTATTTCGGCTTGGCTAATGGATTAGGAAGATCAAAGACCATCTCGAAAGGGCGCCCCCGCGCCCTGTTGATCCTTTGCTTTCGATCAAAAACCGCGATCTTTAATTACAACGCGCACACTCGAATCTTTGTTTAAGACTCTTTCGGAACTCGATTCGGCAACAATTAATAGAACGAGTACCTAAAGTTTAGAAAAAGAAGAAAAATGAATGGCGAGCTTCGATTACATTAGATTTCTTCGTTAGGCGATTTTGTGGATCGAAATTAAGTTGTGATATGCGAACATGTTAAGGTTATTTAAAAAACCACAAAATAACCACACCTAATTTCCAGGATTATTTTATAAACTCCAGGATGAAGAACAAATCCAACTTTCCAACTAAAAAATTTGTTGCAGTAGAAGTGCACGTATAAGCATGTCGTTAAAATTCGCTAAATATAAATATATGTCAAGGTTATATAAAAACAAACAAAAGTCACAGTAATTGGTCACGCCCCACAGTAACTGGTCCTACCACTCTATTTAATTAGTGAGAATGTCGCACCGATCTTTTTATACAGATCGAAACTATATGCTGCGCAGATCACAAAAATGTAAATTAAAAAAACTACCAAGACCTAGTCTGACCTTGACAGCTCAACAAAGAAAACATTAAAAATAAGGGTGCTGACTTTTCTTTGGATTTCAGTTTATTTCTTGCTGACTTCCATTTAGTATCATCTATTTATTATTCTTACTCTTCGCAAATTATTATTTACTGTCATTTATTAACACATTGCGGATGGGGCTTTGCGCGTTCAACACGCCTTCAAAGACCGCACATTTTCGAACGCTCCAAAAACATGCTTGGCAAGTAACAGGAAGCGGATACGCACATTTCTAATTTGCATTTATTATTCTTAAATAATACTATATATACATAGTTTATATATCTGTTTATTATATAAGATTTTTTACATTTTAACTATTATTTATTATACAAATTTGAATATTGATTTAGAGTGGCTATAATGACTGATCATTTCTACAGCTTGGAATGATTCATTTGTTTCGCTAAAATTACTTAGGAATGCGGGAGGCTTCGTTACCATGGTTACGTAACAGAAATATTTGCGGCTGGTTGCTTGTTGCCGATTAAATAAAAAAAACGTGAAAACGAGATATCTCGTGACCCGTCCGCAACGTTCAATTTGCTAAAAACGAGATATCTCGTGAGCCGTCCGCAATGTGTTAACATAACCATAGTAACTCGCTCCACTGGCCCAGCGTTCCTAGCGAGTCTGCGACATCACCCCCCTTTACCGAACTCGCATAAACGTCTGCGAGAAGCAAATCCATCGGCAAGTGTTCGCCGCTTGACGCAGCTCGAGCTGCCGGACAGCTCGCATAATCCGACGCACGGACAGTCCATCCATCATTTAGGCTAGCTGATTTTTCAGGGGTAGTTCGGTCGATATATCAAAAGTGTCGGGGACAGACGAAGACCGGGCATCGATATTCGGGAGACGAGGCCCGCGCCGTTTTCTTCCCCGGAAACAATGTATCAGGTGTTATCGATCCGAGGTCGAGGGGAGAACCACCCCGTTGATCCTCGCGTCTCCGCCCCGCGCGTCGCCGTTTCGTCGTTATTTTTTTTTTAGCATCCCCCGGTACTAATGCAGCCCGGCGCACCACGACACTCGTTACTGATGACATCGACACGGCTCGGCTCGGCTCGCCGGAGAGGGTGGCGGCTCTCGGGCAGAGGGTAAACGTTCCGTGCCACGTCGCCGGGGGGTGGCAACGCCGATCGACCCACCCTTTCGCGCGCACGCTTCTCTTTTTCTTTCTTCTTTTTCACCGCACGCACGCCGAAGTTTCATCCACGCGTTCGGCCTCCCTCCCTCTCTCTCTCTCTCTCTCTCTCTCTCTGTCTCTCGCCTTGTCTGACGTTCCTTTCAGTGCTCCCTTTTCAACCCCCGCTGGCCCCACGGGGGGTTGCGACATTCCCGCGTGCCCCACGGCTCGCCGGGGAAACAAATGAACAGTGATCACCGTGATCCGAGCTGTCTGACGATGGACTTGGATGTCCTTGGATCGCCGAGATTGCGGCACACTTCGTCCTGCGGGCCTTCGGAATATTAATTTAACCCTGAACAGGATTTTTGACATATTTTTTGTAAAATTATTACACCAGTCAAGATAACTGATTTCCGATTTTTTTCGTTCACGGTTGCTGAAATTATATAAATTATAATAGGAAGAAATTGTAGAAAAAGTTATAAGAAATTGTAGAAATTATAGGAATTTTCTGCAAGAAATTGCTGAAATTATGATGCTATTATAATATTGTATAACACAGATATAATAATTATAATAACAGAGATATAATATTATATAATAATACTCTATAATATTAAACAATATTTTAGGAAATATATAGGAAAATGTAGCGAGAAATTATAGAAAAAATTATATAAAATTATAGAAATAATCCAAAACTTTCTACAAGAAATTGCAGAAATTATAATAATATTATAATGTTGTATAACAAAGATATAATCATTATAATAATAGAGATATAATATTATATAATAATACCCTATAATATTAAACAATATTTTAGGAAATATATAGGAAAATGTAGCGAGAAATTATAGAAAAAATTATATAAAATTATAGAAATAATAGAAACTTTCTACAAGAAATTGCAGAAATTATAATAATATTATAATGTTGTATAACAAAGATATAATCATTATAATAATAGAGATATAATATTATATAATATTATATTTATTATTATTATTATTGCATTATTAGTATAATTATTATATTAACACCCCGTATAATACCGCTTCCCTTAGAATGACAAGTGAAGCACAATGTCTCCCATCTGATGCAAAACTCTGCTAGACATCAGTTACTCCCGACAAGTGGTTCTAATTGAAGAAAACTGTGCGTGGAACGCGGATCGTGCAGTGAAAATGTGGAACAATTGAATCCAGTTGCGACAATGCCATTAGCATAGGCTCTAACATTGACGGGGTCATTCGAGGAGACGTTCAAGTAGAACAGCCCGGTGTATGGTCAGACGGACTTTGATTTGCTGCTGGCAGCGAAACTGTGCTGATGATGAGTGCAACGGTTGGATGTCACTACTATTTTAGAGACAGCATCTGGCTACATAGTTGACGGCGATTAACCTAAACTGCCGGCTGTTTAATACTTTGACTGTCGCGCCACCCGTATGCGGGTGACGGAATTACTCGTTTGAACATTAATTTTTACGCTAATCTGTTCTCAACTTCTCAATTTTATTTAATATTAATTTTTAATGATCACTTACTTACTATTTTGTTGATTGCTATGTTTTATTATATACTGCATTTTATCATACACTGTATTTTTATACTATGCTTTGATACTGTATTTTTATCATTGTTCGAGTAATTCTTCCACTTCCAAATATCATTCAAACAGACAATTAAGCGACTATATATATTTATATATAAACATATATAATTTAATTTATTCTGTTTCGCTTAATTTTCTGTTTGAATGATATTAAATTGAAAGTGGAAGAATTACTCGAACAATAATAAAAATATAGTATTAAAGTACAGTATAAAAATACAATGCACGATAAAATGTAGTACATAATAAAACATAGTAATCAATAAAGCAAACTAAATAATAAAACACACAAAGCAATTCATCGAGCAAAATCTGATCAGAAAGAAATCAATAAAATAGTTCACGCTATTCTATGTATGAAAAAAGTATGCTTATATACGTAACTGAAATATTTTCAAATACAACTTAATTTCTCCATCCTGTTTGGAAAATCAACCCCTAGCTGCGTCGCGAAGAATCTAGTTATTTTGTATGCGACACGTGTTTCCCACGCGATCCCTATGCGCAGCACAAAGAAGTGTTTTCCTTAAATTTCTCGCGGAAATTAGGTTTTACAACTGCTGCCGCCGAAGTTTCGGAACGTTCCTTCCCGCGCGTTTATTTTCGCACGGTCCCAATCCCACCGCGCCGGAACAGCCTCGATAATGACAAGTCGTAACGACATAAATCGCCGAAATCTCGTTTCGAGAATCTGCGCGGCGAAACAGAATCGTCCTCCTAATTTCTGGATTCCCGTGTCCGGCGGTTCGGAGAAAAATCCGCGGTTCCGTATAGGTGTGAAAGGGTGCCAGGAGAGGGGCGAGGGGGAGCGGCGGCGTTGGGTGCGGTAACGTGTCGCGAATCGCAGCCGTCGACTCGCTGAACGAGTTTCCGGGGTGGGTTGTCGTCCGATCAGCGGTTTCGATGGCTCGGCGGGTCCCTCGGGGAGCGGAAAGTCATTAAGGGTGTCGCTCGCGCGTCATCCCCTCCCCGCGGCCCGCCGCCCGCCGTCCGCCGCCGAGAGCCGAGAGAGCCGGGCGACGGCGACGCTGAGCGCAGCTTCATAAATACGGGGTGCATTTCATACGAACTGTCTGCTCTCGGTGTGACGGTTGTTCGTTGCGCGCCGCGACATGACGTACGACCGACAGCGGCCGGACTTCGCGGATTTCCGTTCGAAATAAATATGTATCCGCCTGCGCAGCTTCCGACGTGACGGGCCACCCCGTCGCTCGGACATGCACGCGCGTACGTCACGGATTTCATTTTTTCTCTCTCTCTCTCTCTCTCTCTCTCTCCTGCTCGCCCGCGCGCCCGGAACGCGGCCGCGCGAATTTTTTTTATTTATATTCCATTCACGTTCCGCGCGGCCACGCTCCCGAGGAATAGGGAAATTATGAACGTGCCCGCGGGGGTGGAAAAATATCGCCTCCCGGTTGGATCACGGCCAGGGGATCGGTGAATAATGCCGAGCCGCTTTCCCTCCGATAATATTTACCGATTGAAACCAGTCTGCTGCCGCTGCTACTTGCTGCTTCTTCTTCTTCTTCTTCCTCTTTTCCTCTTGCTCGGGGAACAGCGAGAATTAAGAAGATCGGCGAAAGTCGAGCGGAATTCGATGAACGAGCGCCGATGATCGACGGGGATAATTTCGTTCCCGTCGAACGTGTTTACGCCCCCGGGACCTTTAACTTCGTTCCTCGCTGTTCTTCCACGGATACGGACCTCCCAGTCCTGCTTTCTAATGCTCTGGTGCTTCCAGAGAGCTTCCGCTTGCTCGCCGGCGATTTTTAAACCGACGACACGCTTTCCATGATCCTGCAAATCGCTCCCTTCGTTTCGGTTTGTTTAGGCCGCTGTTTGACCAAGCTTCCGAGCCGATTTTTAATCGCCGCATTTTAATCTGTTCGGTTCATTTTTTTTTCGGGGTACTTTTAATCTGCGCATTTTTTCGAGGTACACTTTAATCTGTTGGGCATATATTTGGAGATACTTTAATTCTGTTGCGATCTAGCAAGCGTAGTTTTTAAGTACTTTAATCTGCCGAACTTCAAACTAAACGTCAGTGGACGTCAAATTGTTGAACGTCTGTGTAATCGACTTTAGAAAATGGTTTTTCCGTTCATTTTTCTTTCGTATTCTTTGTCTTTTGTTCTTTTTTTCGCGACGACACTCTGTTTGTTCGTCTTATAAAATTTCTTATTCATTATATATTTATATATTTGTTATATATTATTAGTATATTTACATTACTATTTTATTATTGTATTATATTATTACACTTTTTTTTATTATATTATCTACACTTTTGCTATAGTTACGGTATACTTATTACGTACACTGTACTTTTTCTTACTTTTTCTTATTTTGTATTTTAAAAATTGTATAATATATAATATATTATAGTAATATAATATAATAATCGTTTATAAGAATACAATAGAAACGGAAGATCAATTTTAGAAATGTACTCAAAATATATTTACCATTATTACCAATCTGTATTGTGGTAATAATAATAAAATTCTTACAGTGAAAAGGAATTTTCGAAGATTTGTTTATAACTGCCACAATAAATCATAAATATCTTTAAAAGATTATATCTTCTCAATAAAACATTTCCGGACGTACGTTCAAACGAACCTTTCTCATCTACCTAACCTCAGTAACGCATAATATCACTTTAGTCCCAATCTTTCTGGACACCCTGTATACATGTATACGTATGAATATTTATGTACACATATATTCGACATTTTTTTATTGTACTCGTGCGACGACCATACAAAATCTTCTTTTTATTTTCTCTTCTGCGACGAAGGTTTCTTTTTACTCGAATACATGAATAAATAAATAAATTATTATTATTATTATTATTATTATTATTATTATTATTATTATTATTATTATTATTATTATTATTATTATTATAAACATTGTTTTCCTACTCCACGAAAATTCTGCTCATTATTCGTCGCCGCGAGTCGCGCGGAAAATCGTCGTTCGGCCAGCAGCGCGGACGAACGCGGAGCAAAAATCAGTAGGAACGGTGGAGACATTTAGCAAACAGACTCTCGGTGTCGGAACGAGCGTTGCCAGGTCTTCGCGTCGGTTGTCACTTAATCAAACACGGCGGTGCCAGCCGAAACGTGGCCCGGGATCGCCGAAAACAAAATTCCCCCGTCGCTGGTCGCGACACACAGCTGGACGATGTCCGGCGAGTGGCCAGCGCCGCCGCTCCCTCCGGTCTCGATTATCGATTATGAAATTGCACCGGATAAAGCAAACGAGAGGCAGCGCGGCCTCGGCCACCCCCGTTCGACCCACTCAACCCCCCCTCCCCCCCGGTTTCACGCTCGTGTGTCGGCGGACAGGTGCGCCGGTTGGCTTTCCGATTATCGGATGACAGACACACCAGCACTCTCTTCCCCTCCCCCCTCTCTCCCTCTCTTCTCTCTCTCTCATTTTCTCTCTCTCTCTCTGTCTCTCTCGCTCCAACAGGTTACATTTTGTCGTTGTTTTGCCGGGACACGAAACGTTTTTCGGCGGCCCCCGCGGCTGCGAGAATTTTCGGTGACGCGATCGAGCCTGTTTATGCGGGTTCACGCCATCGGACGATAGTTTCGGGAATATATAGATCGGAAGTTTGCACGTGGAACGGGTCCGCTGAAAAGTTTGCGAAACGTTGTAGTTTGCTAGGGGAGGAGGAGGGGTTGATTAGGGAACGTTATGCGTCCGTTGCTGAATCGCGACTCGGAAAAGTTCCGGCATAGCAAAGTGTCAGCCTGTGTGTCCTGAATACGGTAAATTCTCCACGATTGTCCGTCGGCTTGCTAGCGAAAATGGACAATTCGGGGAGAGCAGATTCGCGGCTCTTATAGTTATTGTGGTTTTTATAGTTATCGATTGTCGACAATTGTAAAAACGAGGCGCAAGGGTCGAATAATATCGTATCTTCTCTTCCCGAATTGTCTATTTTTGTGCAAAATTTACTGTACAATTTGAGCGTCAATTAAGGAGAATTTACTGTGAATGTCAGGGTTAAAAAATTTCCTTTAATAGACGACCATGCAGAGAGTTTCTCAAAAAAAAAAAAGAAAAATTAGGGGGAATTTACTCGATACAACTTTACTCGTTAATTCAAACGAAGAATTTTTGTTTAATACTAATCAGTCAAAAATGCCTGGTTTCTGACTTTTTTCTTTTACAAATTCTTTTACAATTTATTTATATTTATTTATTATATTTATTTTACAAAATTTTCTTTTACGATTCCTGCCATTGTAAAACTATTTTGATCAGGATTTGGTACATGAACTTCGTCGTTCAATCATATATAATAATAAAAATCGTAGCTTGTTTAAATAAATCCAATTTCGTTATCGTTATTACCAGCTGAGGGTTAATTAGGGAGAATTTACCGTAACGCGAGATCTCTTTTCCATCGACGGAAGATAGGATGCAAAAATGTGATTGTAAAAATTGTTGTCCGAATATGTAGTTGTTTGTTTTATTTAACGTAATATATTTTTCCCTTTTTGGTTTTAAATTTTTGTATCTCATCCGTCCTTGCGTGACTGCTGCCACATTATTACCGTAACAAAGGGTTTATTCCGCTGATAAATAACGTTATTATTATAATAATAATTATTATTATTATTACTTTTATTACTGTTATAATATAATATACCTAATGTAATAATATCACCTGATCCACGCATTGCTTTTGTGTGTATCATATTGTTGAAAATTCGTTCTGCATTGTATTTTCTTGCAAGCCGATATGAATTTCAGGCGAGGTGCTAAATAAAAGCGAGCAAAAACTTCGAACTTATGCAGGGTGTCGTGTAACTGGTGCTGCACCCGGTAGAAAATACATACTATATGTATATTTGCAAAGACAAGTCGAAGAAAAAGAGTAACATATTTTCATTTAAGGCTGCGTTTTCTAGAAAACTGAGTTGGAAGACGCGTCGAATTAGCGTTACTTATTGTACTGACAAAGATGCGATTAGATAATGATGATGTAAGACGAAAAAATGATTAGATAATGACGTAAGACGTAAAAATGATTAGATAATAACGTAAGACGTAAAACTTATTAGATAATAATGTAAGACGCAAAAATGATTAGATAATGATGTAAAGCATAAAAATGATTAAATAACGATGTAAAACATAAAATAGGCATACAATGGCCTACAATGCCATATAATTCCTATTCAACAGTATCATTTGCCTAACCTAATTGTTCCCGAAAACGGAGCCTCCGATAAAACAAATCTTATTCTTCCTTTTTCGACCTATTTTTGCACGTATTCCGTGCGCGTGAAATAAATCCTTTCAGAGACTAGTCGTCGCAGAGCATTTCCCTTCGTATTTCCAGAAGGTGGATCGCGAAGATGTAATAAATGTAATAAACCGTAAATGCAGGTGCAGGATTTCCGGGGAAATTCGGCAAACGGGAAACGCGGCGGGAGACGCGCGGCAATAACAGTGCGTCCGAGATTTGCATTTACCCGTCTCGTCGGAGAGGGGGGAAAAAAAGAATAACGCGGACCCGGCTTATGGAATTTCGCGCGATAGAAATGCGCACGTATAAGCAGGTACTTCCGGCGTGCGGCCGGACGGCCGTCCGCGGCAAAAATATCGCGCGGACACGAATTTTAATAAAATATTCAGCGCCCGCGCACTGTCACCGTGCCGAACGGACAAGGCCGGGCGGAATGATGCGGCCCGCGGCCAGACGCGGTAATTAATTCTATTTCGAACGAAACATCCGCGTTCAAGGCAAATCGACGCTGCACGATCCTGACCGATTGCGGTTGACGGCTCTCGTCCGCGAGAAGAGCACCGCCGCGAAAATGCTAGTTCAACGAAAAGATCAGCGTCGGTCGCGAGAATTATTCAGCTGGTCGCGCGTGACGCGAAGTCCGCGAAATTATTCGTCGCGCTGGGATCAAACGTCGGGTTTTTCTCGAAATTTTCTCTTGACCCTTTGCCCCGCGGAATCGAATTTATTTCAGGGATTTGGAACACGATCTGCTAAGTATAAACGATATAATCGTCTTTTGAATCAAATTCCACTGTGATCTGGATTTCAATGTTAAAGCAATTCTGTCTCGGCCAGGAATTTAGTTTCAGTTTAAATCTTCGTTATGGGCTCCGACAACAATTTGTTGCGAGACATGTGCTTTATTTTTCGCTCTAAATAACAGAAAAATCAGGAAAAATGCCATTAATGCCATCAATTAGTAACGTAACATGTTAATTTCAAGGTTATTTAATTTGGGAAAGGTTATTCCGTTTTAAAAGGTGTCCGAGTATTAATGTTATATATTAATGATTAATGTTACATATTAATGCTGTTAATTTTTAACGTAACATATTAATATCATTAATTATTAACGTAACATATTAATGCCAAGGTTATTTAATTTGGGTAAGATTATTCTTCCGTTTTGAAAGGTGTCCGAGTATTAATGTCATATATGAATGATTAATGTTACATACTAATGCTGTTAATTATTAATGTAACATATTAATGCCATCAATTATTAACGTAACATATTAATGTCAAGGTTATTTAATTTGGGTAAGATTATTCTTCCGTTTTGAAAGGTGTCCGAGTATTAAGGTCGCATATTAATGTCATTAATTATTAATGCAACACATTAATGCCATTAATTACTAACGCAACATACTAATGTCAAGGTTATTTAATTTGGTAAAGCTTATTCCGTTTTGAAAGGTGTCCGAGTATTAATGTCGCATATTAATGTCATTAATTATTAATGCAACATATTAATGCCATCAATTATTAACGTAACATATTAATGCCATTAATTACTAACGTAACACATTAATGCCATCGATTACTAACGTAACACATTAATGCCATTAATTACTAACGTAACATATTAATGCCATCGATTACTAACGTAACACATTAATATCATTAATATAAAATCATAGTGCAAGACCGGTTGAAACGCGACGAATTTTCGGCGAACGCGGCGTTCGAGATACTTTCGTTGGCGGCGTATCTTCGCGGACATTCGGCCGCAGAGTTCCCATTGTTCTTGGTTGAGCGGTGACGCGAGCCCATTGAAAGCAAACTGGCGCGTTACACCGGGCCCGCCTATAAACACCTATTTAATTCCCATTTCCGTAAACCAGTTAATAAACTGGGAATTTACATAAACATCCAGCGCGGCTCCAGCGGACGTCGTTGCAACGTCCGGTCCCCCTGATGCAGCCGGCAGCCGGCAACAGCCTCACCCCTTTTGTGGCGCTCGCCCTCTCGGGTTACACGCGACTCTCGTCGCACACAGGCGCAGCCCCCGCCGCCTCTACGTCATACTCCGACTGTCACTTTATCCACCTATGACGCTTCATGCAGTCCGCCGTCGTTGCACGGGAGGTTATCGTTACCCCTATCCGTTACCCGGAGCCAAAGTGTCTCCGGTGGACTAATTCGCCGCAGTTCGGCCATCGCGTCCTATTAGTCGGTCATTATTGCGTGATTATCCAAGAATCTCCGTCTACCCTGACCACTACCCTTCGCCGGCGTGTTTCCGCTTCGAAGCTGACACCACGCAACCATACCCGAACGAAATGTTGCAATTGTTCTGCGTTTTTCGGTGCGTCAATTTTTTAGTTTCGCTTGCATTCGCATCACTTAGTTGCACTTGCATTGTGCAATTGATGATATTTTTACAGCCCCAAGTATTCGACCACCTTTTAAGATACAATAACTTTTTTCAGACTGGTCTAATTGACTTGAATCCTTTTTTCTTTTTTTAAATAAGACTAGTTTAATTCTGTTATTGCATCAAATGAGAACAGGAGATAATAACACTCGTTTTTTAAATTCTTTTTTTATTTGAACTTGGAACGAATGTGTCGTTTGTCGCGTTAAATGCCCACGAAATCGAAGAGATTTAATTAATGAAACTGAAACTAGAACGTTAAAATTTATCCTAAGAAATGGTAGAAATGGTAGATTTTTAGAGCTTTCGATTTTCTTATAGATTATGGTAAATTTCATTTTTATATTCCTCTCAACAAAATTGTAGTATAGAGAAATTTTTGATAAACATTGGCCAACTTTGACTGACGGTAACTTCGAGAGAAATCATCGTAGAATGTTAATATTTATGTCAAATTAAAGCTTGAAATCTCCACTTTAAGATGGTGTACTATAGACTTTAAGTTCGATGCATGCTTGCCAACTGTAACCCTTTAAATGTGAGGCCATGTTCGACAAAGCCATATTCGTCATATCGAAAATGGCCAAGTTTAACGAAATGCACGGACTTCGTAAAATTTTTTTCGGAGATGCCGTTTGCGGTCGAACGAAGTCTGATCCTTTCCCTTCAATATAGAAGAAAAGAAACGTTGCTGCGATTTTTTTTCGCAAAGTTATCGATAACGCAGGTGGTACATGACAAAAATGCAAGGGTCACTTTAAACTGCTGTAACTTTGCGTAAAAAAATCGCAGCTTAGTTTCTTTGCTTTTGAATTAAAGAGGAAAGACCGAACTATATTCTAATATGAGCAGCAATCCCGAGAAAAATTTTACAGAATCCGTACATTTCGTCAAACTTGGCAGTTTTTAATGTAACGAACATAACCTTGGCAAACATAGCCTCGCATTTAAAGGGTTGCCGTGGTGAGTGTGCATCAAGCTTAAAAATTCGTAGCACACTATCTTAAAGCAGAGGTTTCAAGCTTTAATTGAAACGAAAAGTCATCATCCTGCAATTATATTTTGCGGAGTTAAGATCGATCAAAGTTGGCCAATATTTCTATCAAAAATATTCCTATGCTATAATTTTGTCAAGCAGTGTATTAATATATTTCTCTTGTATTTTAAAAGTCAAATTTAGATTGTTTAAATCTAAAACAGTAGAAAAACACAAATGTTCCTGTCCTCTTGCAATTTATATTAGGGTGTCCCATAAGTTCCTTCCGCGCCGCGCTACGAATGACTTTAACTGGCTGTGTTTATATAAACACGAAGGCTTATCTCTTGGCTGTTTAGGGTATCGGTTGCAGTCGTCCCAGAGCTCTTTTAGAGTATGTTTCGTTGGTGACAAAGTTCCTTATCAAATTTTTTCTGCGCCGTTCGATATGGATAGCCAAAATAAGCATTTGCGGCATGTTATGCTTTATTGCTTTAAGAAAAGTGATAGGGCAAAGGACACTGCAAACGAGATTTTTACTGTTTACAGTGATGGTTCTACGACTATTAGGACAGTCCGCAATTGATTTGAGAGATTTAGAGCTGGCAATTTTGATTTGAAAGACGAAGACCGCAGCGGCCGACCAACAGCGAAGGATGCGGACCTTGTCAAAGATATGCTCGCAGAAAATTCGCGATATAGTGTGTGCGAGATAGCGAATGCCACTAACATACCCAGGACAACGGTACATAAGCATTTAATCAAGATGAGATATGTGAATCGATTCGAAGTTCCACACCGTCGATAGGTGTTGACACCAGCCTTATGAACCGCGTCTCTACGAGCGATTTGCTTCTCCAACGACATGGAAGAAATCCTTTCCTAAAGAGACTTGTCACTGGAGACGAGACTTGGATTTTATACCAAAATGTGCATCGAAAACGAACTTGGTCAAAAGGAAATAGTCCCTCAATTGTTGCGAAGTCAGGACTTCATCCAAAGAAAGTTCTTTCGTGCGTTTGGTGGGACTGGAAAGGCGTAATCTACCACGAGCTCCTTTCTCAAGGTGAAACGATCAATTCGGCTAAATATTGTAATCAACTCGATGAATTGAAAGCCACCATAGCAGAGAAACGGCCAGAATTGGCGAACCGACGCGGCGTCGTTTTTCATCGCGACAACGCAAAACCGCGTGTTGCGTTGTTCGTAAGACAAAAATGATTGCAGTTCGATTGGAACGTTCTACCTCATCCTCCGTACTCTCCAGACATTGCTCCATCCCGATTATTACTTGTCCTTCTCGTTAAAAAATTCTCTCCATGAAAAACGGTTTAAATTCGTAAGCGAAATAAAAACGCACCTTGAACAATATTTTACAAATAAGCCTCAACAATTTTGGAAAGAGGGCATAATGAGGCTTCCTGAGAGATGGAAGAAGGTTATAGAACAGAACGGTTCATATATATCATAATAAATCCATCTTAAACAAAAAATATCGTGTACTCATTTCGCATCAAAAAAAGGGAAGAAACTTATGGGACACCCTAATATTTCATACGTAGACCCGATTTCGCATCGGAACGTTCGATCGGCTGTTTGCGAAATATTGTTCGATCATTGGGACACTTTCGGAATGCAAACAGCAGACGGTGCACCGTCCCCTGGACCAGGCTTTGCCACCCTCAACCCTTTCAACGTCCTCACGGCCACCCCTTTTGCCGGTTTTCCCCCTAATGAATGCGGATGTCGTGAATAGATCGATCTCTGGCGAAGGGGGGGAGACGAGACTCGAATCCGCCGATGGTTTTCGTGATTGCTCGTCGGTTAAGCCGTGTACATGCCGGCAGGGGTGGCGGTTCGATGTTTGCACGGCTATTTTCGAGGGAAATATCGCGGGGACCGCGATGGAACCGCTCGGAAAACGCGAGCCGGCCGGACACGGCCGCGGCGCTCTTCCAATTAACGCGAAGACGCTTCGGCGTTCCTTCGGCGTTCCATCCGCGAACTATAAAAATGTTTGCTTGACACGGCGCGGGGCGCGACGCGAACGAAGCGCGGCTTAATGAGAAAAGAAATTCCAGGTAACATCGGGGAAAATGTTCACGAAACTCGCGCCGTCCGTTACTGTTATTGCCGTCACTTTTGCGTTATTAATTCCATTCTTGCCAGTTCGTGAGTCGCGCTTCTTGCCTCCCCTCGGATATGCCATCGGGCTTCGGGGAAGTTCCGCGGCAGTTATCGAGCAGGACTATCGATTATCGGAGCCTTCGTTTAGTCAATCACGTCTGCCAATAATTTATTACGTCGCTGATATGAAACTTCTTCGGCTGGTAATTCTTGTACGATTTTCTGGCCGAGCCAGCTTTATTATCGCGCGGGTTAGTCAATTTTAGCGCCAGATTCACGAACCGCCGAAAGCGGCTGCTTTATATTAGTTTATAGAAGTAACGATTCCGTTGTTTTTTCTGATTTTTATCTGTTTAGGGTGTACAGTCTAACCGAGTACAGTCGTGACAGGAATAAGAAATTGTTTGGCCAGATTTAAAAGCATCAAATTGACCTTTAAAAATATTATATAAATTAAATTATTATATAAATGAAAATATTGTTAATACCATGTAAGATATCGTTTTATACTGAACAGTTTTGGTGTAAACATTTTTTTCGTTGCTTCAACCCTTTCCGAGATATTTCACTGTAGAGAGTCAGACGAAACACACCCTGTGTAAATAAAATAAACTGAATTGAAAACAGTAATTGTTGTCGAACAACTTGATTTTTCAATTCAAATTTGATTAAATATATTACTTGAATTCTACGAATTTTTCGAGGTTATACGGCGTGACAGTTAGAGCGTTAAGGGTGAAAAGAACCCTTAAAAATAATTTATTTCCGATTTTGAACGAGTGTGATTGCAATATTTTCCGCAGATCACACATGTATTAAACAAATAACTCATCGATGTATCTTTGTAATCAGAATAATCGTAAATTGAAAAACGAAAAAGCCGCCATTTTGACGGAGACTCCGTGAACCTAACATCATCATTTAGTCATTTAGTCATTACGAATTATCAAAGATTCGTAATTCGGAATTGAAGATATGTTAGTTACTTCGTGAAACAGCAGGATCGTTACAAATTTTATTATTAAGTCTATAGAGAATAATTGAACCTCGACTGAAAGAATATGGATAATGGAAACACGAGGCGACGAACGCAAAGGATCGGCGAGGTTTTCGGGTGGAAATTATTCCAGAAAGAAGCAGCTCGCGCTTCTTAGGCGGCGTTGGAAGCTGCACAATAATCTCTGCGATTAAACTGAGTTAAAATCAAGTGCACTCGGACACGCAGCTACTCACGCGTCATTTTACAGCAATTAAGCGAAACGACTTCAAGTAGAGACTCGTCGCCAGTTAAACGCGAACGACCCAGTTTTCGCGAAACTGTAACTGCGTCCGCAGAACCTCTGTTTGCGAACCGGCTTACCCGTTCCAGAAGAATTCATTTTTCTCTCTCAATCTCTCCCTCCCTTCCTCTCTCTCTCTCTCTTCCTTTCTCTCTCTCGTTCACGTTCTCCAGCGTTTCCTCGCCGGCTCTTTTTCTCACTTTTCCCACCGATAAAACGAAGGCGCGAAGTTTACCGAAGGGAAACGACCGATCATTTTTAAATACAGGAATAAAGGCGACCATTATTCCCGGTCTCGTCCTTTCGACCTTTTCTCCACAAAGATCGCGAGCCCGGCCCTGTTTGTGTTCTATTAACGATCGATCGGGGCCCCGGCTCTCCTTTGAGAAGTCGCGTTACGATAATAATCGCGCGCCGCCGACGACGACGACGACGATTATGATTTATTGGCCGCCCCTTTCTGCCGTTAATTGCCCGCCGCGTACTTTGTTGCCGGCGGCCTAGTTCACCGACGCCCTGATAAAACACGGCTGAGTCTATTTCTAGAGGGAACTTCGAAGGTTCGTTTCCACTTTGTTTCTCCCGGCCGATCCGTTCGCGGACGCGCGCGATCTCCTATCTTTAGAGGCCAGGAACCGGCTGCGTGCTCTGCGCGCGGAACGTCCGGCTTCCCGTATAAATATTTTTGAATATTCCGACGGTTTGTTAAACGTAATGTAATGGTTTGTTGAGGAAACTCGACGACGTGATGATTTCGGCGAACGTGACGCGAGAGACGGGATATAATCGCGCGGATATTAAAGCGCGAAATACTACGTCGATTCGCGCGGTTCTAACGTCGTCGTGCGGCGCAAGATGTCGACAGTTTGCTGCTAAATTTTTAACAATGATTTCGACGCGAAGGTTGATCTATTTTCGTTGCTTCGTTGCTTCGTTACAGTGCCGGATCGAATGTCTACCGATTTGCAGAAAACAAATCGCGCGGAACGTGGCAAACTATTTGCGGAGAAAAGCTCAGCGATGTAATTGAATTACAACAGTAATCGAATTGCTTTGCTGTTTAATTCAATGGCGGTCTGAATTACGAATTATCATGTAATCGAATTACAATGTAATTGAATTATTTTGTAAGTTGTTTAAATGGCGGTCTGAATTACTAATTACAATTTCATTGAATTAGTTTGTATTCTAATTCAATGACGTACCGAATCACTTTGTTATTTAATTCAATGGCGATCTTTATTACGCTGCAGTTTAATTCAGTGGCGATCTGAATTGCAAATTACAATGTAATTGAATTAGTTTCTAATTTAATTCAACGGCGAACTTGATTATTTTGTAATTTAATTTAACGGTGATCTGAATTACGAATTACAACGTAATTGAATTAATTTCTAATTTAATTCCATGGCGATCCGAATTACCTTATAATTTTATTCAATAACGATCTTTATTACCTTGCAATTTAATTCAGTGGCGATCTGAATTGCAAATCACAATGTAATTGAATTAGTTTCTAATTTAATTCAATGGCGATCTTTATTACTTTGTAATTTAATTCAATGGCGATCTGAATTACTTTGTAATCGAATCCAATGGCGAACTTCATTACTTTGCAATTTAATTCAGCAGCGATCTGAATTGCAAGTTGCAATGTAATCGAATTAGTTTCTAATTTAATTAGATAACGAATTACTTTATAATTGAACGGCGATCCGAATTACGATGTAATTTAATTACTTTTTGTACCTATAATTCCTTCAGTAATTCAATTGCAATTCTGCGCAATTCTGGCTCGATTACGTTTATCCTTTCTATATTTTCGTTTCGATATTTTTCATTATCAGCAGCATAATTTACGCCAGATTTTCGAGGCTCCGATCCCACTCCGCTACGATCGCAGGATCGACGAAAGAACCGCGAAACCTGCGCGAACGTACCGAGCAGATTCTTCGGAAAAATAATTACGCTTCATGGACGGCGTATCGTGTGATAGCGGGAACAAGCTATCGGAAAACAGACCAGCTATTGCGGACGGCCGGCAAAAACCGAGGAAAAAGGAGGAACGGAAAAAAAGCGCGCGCGCCCGCGCACACGCACGCACACACGTCCTGGCGGACATACAGCGGAATTAATTCGCGTTTCGCCTGGAACGAATATCCGAATTCCGAATGGAATATAGGAAGAACCCGGGATGCAGGGGTTGCGAAAAAATCCCCGAAAAAAATGCTAGGCACCGGCCTCTCGGCGTTTCCGTGGAACGCTAACAAGGCGAACGGTTTTTCTGCAAGACGCAGGTCGAGGTACGCGGAAGTTTCTCTCAGAAATGTCAAAGGTCGGGATCGAAACACGCGGATCTCAGAATACTGAATCGTGATTCTTCGAGCCGGTTTTTACTGTACATTGTAATGTAAAAACAACGACTTAACTTTCTTATTTGTAACCTTTTATACGTGAAAATTTGTTCAACACATTGCTGAGATTCTTCCAATTAAAACGAGTCCAAACACGACATAATTCAGTCTATATTTATTCAATTACTTTCTGACTGATCTTATTTAATCAGAAATCGTGAAACGCTAACAAGGCGAACGGTTTTTCTCCAAGGTGCAGGTCGAGGTACGCGGAAGTTTCTCTCAGAAATGTCAAAGGTCGGGATCGAAACACGCGGATCTGAGAATACTGAATCGCTATTCTTCGAGTCGGTTTTTACTGTACATTGTAATGTAAAAACAACGACTTAACTTTCTTATTTGTAACCTTTTATACGTGAAAATTTGTTCAACACATTGCTGAGATTCTTCCAATTAAAATGAGTCCAAACACGACATGCTTCGGCCCATATTTATTCAATTACATCGCGACTGATCTTATTTAATCAGAAACATTTATCCTAATTATATCAAACTGTAATCAGAAAATATTTGTCCAAACTATATCATGTTTGGTCTCATTCTAACCAGAAAACTGTCAGCAACGTGTCTACAATCAATTCAATATCAAAATGCTAAAATCGGGAAAATTTATGTCACTGAGTTTTCTTGTATCATGAGTTGCCTTTTGGTGATTCGTGTCGAAGGAAACGCGTCGCGTGCCGCAGCACACGTGGCTCCGTCGTACAACGGAGAATTACATCGTCGACGAATTACAGTGCCGTAGCAATATCGCAGCGCGAATTCCAGAATACCGAAGTTCGGCAATTCCCGGAGAAATCACTGTCCGTCCGAATAGAAAGGAGAACAGCCGCGTAAAAATCGTAGAGCGACCCGCTGCGTCGTACGACGCGACAGGCGCGCAGCTATTTATCGTTACGAAATTTCCGCGCCTCGGGCGATTTACGCGCTTCCCGCCGCGATAGCTGTTATCGCGACCGCGAAACCGAGCCGACGCGTGCCCGTTTCTGGCCGCGCGCGGTTCCTGTCCCGCCGCGGTCCCGTCTCCTCGAGCTGTACTCACTTGATTCGATTAGAGACGAGCAGCTCCGCGATGTTCTTGCCCAGCACGGAGTACAGTGTCTCCACGAACACCAACACCTTCGGGTCCGTTCTCAGGCGGGCCTCGCTGCGATGATCAGGAGCCGACGGCAGCCTGGTTGCTCCGCGGAGTGTCGAACACCTTATCGCTGGCTCCGGCCTAGTGTCTCGGTGGATCAGGCTGAAATCCGGCAAAGAGAAATCGTTTGAGATTCGTCGAGAAGGTAGATGAATTTGGAATGCATTCGATGGACATTAGGGGGGCCCGGCGACGGGTGTAACATCGGGGCCTTATTAACGCGTTGAATGTCTCGGAATATTTGGTAGATATTATATACAACATATAAAATATATAAAACATATAAACATTATTTATGTATAAATAATTATAAATAGCCTTTGCATTTGGGTGGCGACACTGAGGCGCCAGTGAAAATTGCTGTACCATTTTTAAAAATAATTGTCACAGTATCAGGTTCGTTTAAATATACATATATACTAAATATATATATATATATATATATATATATATATATATATATATATATATATATATATATGTATATATGTATATATAATATAATATAATATTATATTATATTATATTATATTATATTATATTGTATTATATTATATTATATTATATTATATTATATTATATTATATTATATTATATTATATATTATATTAAATATATATATTAAATATTTAAAAAAAAACTGTTAAAATTTCAAGTATTGTACTTGTCAATAGGCTGAATTTCACACATGCATAAATCGCAATAAATTGCATAAAATGGGAATACAATAGATCAGAAAACATGTTTCGGATTTCGAATTAAAATAGCTTCGACTGCAAAGGGTTAACGCTAGAACTACCGAGCCCTAAACGCGACTAATATTGTATATTATTTTATAACACTGCCAGGACTGGATTTATTTAAGCTTCGCGAATAATTTATATTACAATATATACTTCATCGTTTGAAATTTAACCTAACTATTTTTATTATAAATGCATACAATCCGCAGTCTAGTCATTTATCGCGGTTTTTCAATAGCGTGTCCCTCCATTGCGCGAACTTTATCCAAAAATCTGCTATTCGTTACAAAAGTTGCCACGAATATGTATGTATATATTTCTGTCCAACACACGCAAAATGTGAAAAAGTTCGATCAAACGCGAACCAAATCGACCAACCGGAAATTAAAATCGCAAAGCTTCTGTAATCTTTTAAACCCTCGGAATAAGCTGTGACCAAGAGACGACACTATTGCACCGTATAAAATAGAATAAAAGTGGAATAAAATTGGGATTAAAATCGCATCAAAATACAATTAAGATAGAATAAAAATGGAATAAAAGGAGAATAAAAATAATATAGAAATAGAAGAAAAGTGGAATAAAATTGGAAAAAAAGTAGAATAAAAATCGAGTCAAAATAGAATAAAAATAGAATAAAAATAGAATAACAAGAGAAGGAAAATGGAATAAAATTGACTAAAAATAGAAGAAAAATCGAATCAAAATAGGGTAAAAATCGAATCCAGAATATAATAAAAATCGAATAAAATAGAACAAAAATAGAACAAAAATAGAGTAAAAATGGAATAAAAATAGAATAAAAATAACATAAAAATGCAATAAAAATAGAACGAATCTCCAGAATCACGATCACGATCGCCCTCGCCAGCATCGATCCAGCGATTCCGCCGGATTGGACACGGGGATCGGCGAGGCAGGCGAGAAATCAGCGCACGGAAAATCGTCCGAACTAATGCAATTAAGATCGCGTCCCGATCTCCGTCCCGGACTAATCCTTTTGTCCGAGTTCGGCGGAGAAGAGAGAGGTAGCGTGACTAAAAGCACTGTAAATCGACGTAGCGGCAGTGGTGGCCGGGGCGGAGGGGGTGGCCGGGCCAGGACGTTCTATAATTTCCCCGGGGGGATGCAAGAAGTGGCTCAAGTATTCCAAGTATTTGGAGTTCGCGGCGGTGAATGCGGCCCGCGAAGTGTACGGCCGCATACTTTCCGCGGCGTTTCCTTTCAGGGGAAAAGTTCTGGGCAAGTTCGCGCCCGGGTCCGGACCCGCTCACAAAAGATCCAATTTGAATTTCATACCGGCGATTATGGATGTAGATTTCGGACGGCCGCGATTCGATCCGACCGGCAGCTCTCTCTCTCTCTCTCTCTCTCTCTCTCTCTCTCTCTTGGGCTCCGGCACACGGACAGGGACCGTTCGAGAACTCGCGCGGTTTCCGGCTGAACGCCGCCGAATCGGAAACAACCGTTGCGAACGACCGCGACGCACGCGAGCCAACTTTTACCGGCCAGATTTCCACCCGGCGAACCAATTTTCGGCGACCCCTACAAAATATTTCCGCGGAGAATCGGCGGAACGTCTCCATTCTAGCACGTCTCCGTGCTGGTTCGCTCTTCCGCGCGACGTCTTTCTCGTTTCGACAACTGGATTTTAGAACTGCCGAATTCATTTATCGGTATATACAGGGTGTCCCTAGAGCTGCAGCGTTCCCTCCTGTTGCGTTCGTCGATTCGTAAACGTTCCGTGTCCGTTGTTGCAGAAAATCCAACAGGAAAGTTAAAGAATTTTTACGTAAGCTGAGAATATACAGGGTGTCGCAAAAATGTCTCGCAATCCGGAAATGACAGGTTCCTCGGATCATTTGAAGCAACTTCTTCCTTTAGAAAAATTTTCTCCGAGGCACCGTTAACGAGTTATTAACGAAAAACAGTAACCAATAAGAATCGAGTACGGCTGACGCGAGGCGGTCCAGCCAACCAGCGCGCGAAGCCCAGTTTCGCTCATTGGTTCGGTCGCCCCGCGCCAACCGAGCTCGTCTCTCATTGGTCACTGTTTTTCGTTAATAACTCGTTAACGGTGCCTCGGAGAAAATTTTTGTAAAGGAAAAAGTTGCTTCGAATGACCCGAGGAACCCGCCACTTTCTGATTGCGAGACATTTTTGGAACACCCTGTATATATACGATAATAATTATATTATATATTTATTTAGTAAATCGATCAAGTAATAAATTGTCAGCACCTCGGATCGATAATTTTCTAGAGACTGGAATTCGGATGAATAAGTTACTTGATCGAATAAGTAACGCTAAGAAAGATCGACGATAAGAAGAACAGTGATTACACAATTATCTAAGGAAACAGCTGTCTTCGCGCTCTCGGCACGGTTCTCCGGCCGAGGGAAACACAGCTAATTTCGCAGTACATTCAACGAGCGTACTCGCCGAGGCGATCACGCGAGAGAAGAGAGAACAACGGGTATATTCGACGAAGGGCCGGGAGAGAATCGTGCTGAAAGTTCCGAAACTCCGTCGGCTTACGCCGGACGGGGCCGGTAACAAGTTTTAAGATCGGCGCCGGCCAACTACCATGGGGATCCACCTTAACAATCGGGATTACAGTTTCCTCGGCGCGTTCGCGCAGGTGTAACGCCGTCGATGCATTATGCGCGAGCAATTAACGCGTCGTCGCCGACGAGATTTCGCCCGTGTAAACCGTTGACCGTCGACCCTTTACAAGTTCCGCACGACTAATCGATAACAGACGCCCACCGGTATTTACGATTACACGACGCCGTGTCCCGTCGAGTCGAGTCGAGTCGCGTCGCGTCGCGTCGCCGGCAAAGGGCGAATATAAGGACGAACCGTCGCGAGACTAATCGAGACAGGAACGAGCTTCCGGAGCTGTCGAAGCGCCCTCCGGCTGCGTGGACATCGAAAATTTGTCGCCTCCGTTTCGATTCGTCAACCTGCACCCGTTATTCCTTATCGTCGACGTGATCGCATTGATTAATGCGAAAACGATGTTTATTCATTTATTTATTTATTTATTTAATTATTTATTTACCTACTTACTTATTTATTTACTTATTTATTTACTTCCTTCTTTACTTATTTTTTTACTTATTAATTTACTTATTTATTTATTTACTTACTTATTTACTTATGTAATTACTTATTAATTTACTTATTTACTTATTTGTTTACTTATTTATTTATTTACTTACTTACTTATTTACTTATTTATTTATTTTCTTCTTTACTTATTTTTTTACTTATTCATTTACTTATTTATTTATTTACTTACTTATTTTTTTACTTCTTTATTTGTTTACTTACTTATTTACTTATTCATTTATTTACTTACTTAGTTACTTATTTACTTATTTATTTACTTATTTATTTGTTTACTTACTTAGTTACTTATTTATTTATTTACTTATTTATTTGTTTACTTACTTATTTACTTATTTATTTCTAAATCATTCATTTAATATCATTTATTTAATACATAAAAAATACCAGGTTGCTAACTTTTTAATTTACGATCATTCGGATTGCAAAGATACATTTACGAGTTATTTATTTAATGTAACTAATTAGCGACAAATATTAAAATAACGCTCGTTAAAAATCTAAACAAATGTATTCTTATAGCTTTTATAAACTAACATAAAAACAGCTGCTTTCGGCGCTCCGCAAATCTGTTGTTAAGGGTGTATTTCGTTTCGGCAAATACGAAATAAGATTCACGCGACTAAATTCGGGTACACACACACGGATACGTAAGAGACCATTTTCCGTAGTGGTTGTTCCCGTATTGACAGAGCGAGATGAAATCGTCGAAATTATGCATAAGCATAGAATATGTCGGACCGAAAAACGAATCGGAACCGCGTTTTATAAGCTCGAACATGTATTTCAATAGGGGCGGCCTTTCCTATCAAGCGGGGCAAATAAAATCGTCCATCGGAAAGCATAAAATAAATCAGTTCGAAATGATTGGGATCGTTGTTTAATAAATGCGTAAGTTCGCATTTCTGTTTTCTATAGGGGTGAGTTTTTTTTTTGCTATCGCGAGAGGCAAATCAAATTGTCCATGGAAAAGCATAAAATAAATCCGGTCGGAATGATTGAATATGTAAAATCCAATACGCGTGTTTCTCCTATAGGGGCGGTTTTCTGTATCGGGTGAACGAAGCAGCATTGCCGATCCAGGACTATTCCGCGAAATAAAACTGTCCCGAGTAAATTCATTGTTCTTACGTTAACGTGGGAGCCTAAATAATTGTTCCGCGAATTGTTCCACGAATCTCAGCATCGGCGTTGCACTCGAAATAAGCATCGTTGTTGCACTTCGAGTACGCATCAATTTGCACTTCGAGTACGTATCGTCGTTGCAGTCGAAATGTGCAACGATGTTGCACTTGAAATATGCATCAATGTTGCGCCTGAAATATGCATCATTGTTGCACTTGAAACATGCATCATTGTTGCACTTGAAATATGCATCAATATGCACCGGATACATGCATCAATATGCATTTGAAATATGCATCATTGTTGCACTTGAAATATGCATCAATATGCACTAGAAATATGCATCAATATGCACTAGAAATATGCATCAATTCGCACTTGAAATATGCATCAATTCGCACGAGATCGCCCATGAAAGTGGGCTTATTCTAATGTGATCCTTTAAAAAGTCGACTTTTTTCTTTTCTACACTTTCTTAAAAAATATATAGCTTCGAAAACACGTCCACGAAGAACTGCTGCTGGATTTCTCAAAATTAAAAAAGTTACAGCTGATTGATCGTTCATAGTACGATTGTTACAATAGTTTCTTCATAACAAAGAAAAAATGCCAAAGAGATTTAAATGAAAATGCAATTTCCACTGAAACACCCTCTTAACCCCTTCCATTATAATAACGCATCGGACGCTGAATATTCCACGCATAATCTACGAGAAGCGAGCATTATTAACCCTTTGTACTTGAAGCTATTTGAATTCGAAATCCAAACCGTGATTTCTGATCTATAGTAATTCTGCTGCTCGATTTCTTAAAATTAAAAAAGTTACAGCTGATTGATTGTTCATAGTACGATTGTTGCAATAGTTTCTTCATAAAAAAAATGCCGAAGAGATTTAAATAAAAATGCAATTTCCACTGAAACACCCTCTTAACCCCTCGCATTATAATAACGCATCGGACGCTGAATATTCCACGCATAATCTACGAGAAGCGAGCATTATTAACCCTTTGTACTCGAAGCTATTTGAATTCGAAATCCAAACCGTGATTTCTGATCTACAGTAATTCTGCTGCTCGATTTCTCAAAATTAAAAAAGTTACAGCTGATTGATTGTTCATAGTACGATTGTTGCAATAGTTTCTTCATAAAAAAAAAATGCCAAAGAGATTTAAATAAAAATGCAATTTCCACTGAAACACCCTCTTAACCCCTCGCATTATAATAACGCATCGGACACTGAATATTCCACGCATAATCTACGAGGTGCGCGTATTATTAACCCTTTGCACTCGAAGCTATTCGAATTCGAAATGCAAAACGTGATTTCTGATCCACAGTAATTCTACTTTATGTAATTTCCTGCGATTTATGCGCACGAAATCGTGCCTTTCGGCAAGTACAGCAATGTCTCCCTAACTAATGCTCAGATTGTGCAGAAAAATGGACAATTTGGGGAGAGGAGATACGATTATTCGTGTTTTGCTTCTCGTTTTTTATAGTAGTTGTCGATTCGTGACTATAAAAACGAACCGCAAGGCTCGAATAATCGTATCTCCTCTTCCCAAATGGTCCACTTTTGTGGAAAATCTGAGCGTCAATTAGAGAAACATCACTGTACAATGCAATTTTAACAGTTTCATGTTTTAATTACAAACGAGTCCGATGCTCTTGCAATGATCACGAAAAATAGTATAGCAATTTGGCGCCTCGGAGTCGCCTCTCGAATGCAAAGTGTTAATCTCTTCTAAATACAGAAAAAGATTTCGATTGTTTCGTTATCGAAAAATCAAGGAATAAAAGTGCACGCAGAAATGCAGAAAAGAAAAATCATCCGCACTATTAGCATGATCGTTACGGTGGAAGAAGCGCGTTAATCGAGGTGGCCGCGAAAGAAATCGCGGCCGCGATTCGGTTGAAACGATAGCGTCGAAAACAATGAAGCAACTTCTGCCACTTTTCAGGGACGAAGCGAGGGGACGGGCACCCGTGAAATCGAGGAGCCGATTCGGAGTTTCGCAATTAATCGGAGCCGGTTGATCTGGATCTTCCGAGGGAGGAGAACTATCGCGAAACGATCTAGAGACCGACGCCCGAGGGCGGTCTCCCCTAAGCCTGTGATCTCGAAGGTATATCAGAGACGTTAATTCCACCTACGCAGCGGGATTAAGCCTGAAAGGAGTGGTCTAAAGGGGCCAGATGGGAGGGAGGGGGAGGAAGGGCTGAAAAGAGCGCATTCCTGCGAATGCTTCCGGTTACACGGGCGCGGGAACAGTGTGGGGCCGGAACAGGGTTCTTTGAAATCGTCTTTTAAAACGGATCCTCGTTCTCTCCGCGTTCTTTGGGACACTCGGATTATCGGTAATCGTAAAAATACCGTCAGATTTATGCCGAGTGGAGCAATCCGTCGCTTTGCGCCGCCCGGGAGAATGAGACGAGCTATCTCGTCCTCGGCGACAAGGAGTTGATCCTCATTATACGAAAAAACGTCCGTCCCCGGAGCCGGCGCGGCGTCGACGCGCTTAAATTCCGCCTGACCCCGGGGAAAAACGCTTCGGCGATCGCAGAAAACGAAGAAACAGTTTCAGAGCTGAATGCCCCGGTGCCCCGGGATATCTGCCGGATATCTTGTAGATCTCTCCTAGATTGTGTCCGCGTCGCACCAGGGTGCAAGAAAAGACCGAACAGCGAACGAAATATGAAATCGTTGCACGATTCTCGCGACGATTGGTATATTGGGCCCTTTTATTCCGGGTCGCCGATTGCGAATCTAAAGTCGGATCACAATGTGTAGCTTAATCGTTCATTAAGGGCAGACGTTTTTATTAATGTTTTTGTAATATTGTTACACGATGTAACGAAATTGAGCAACAAATAATTATATAATAGATTGAAACGAGACTAATAGATGATATTTTTGTTAATATTTTTATAATAATATTACACGATGTAACAAAATTGAGCAACTAATAATTACATAACAATATATAACATATATTACGATACATAACAATAGATAATATTCTTATTAATGTTTGTATATAATATCATTACACGTTATAATGAAATTAAGCAACAAATAATTACATACAAAATTAAAACGATAATAATAACGATAATAATAGATAATATTTTTATTAATGCTTGTATAATATTATTACACAATATAAGGAAATTGAGCAACAAATTATTACATAACAAATTGAAACGATATTAATAGATAATAATAATAATAATAATAATAATAATAATAATAATAATAATAATAATAATAAATATTTTTATCAATGTTTGTATAATATTATTACACGATATAAGGAAATTAATCAACAAATAATTACATAACAAATTGACACGATAATAATAGATAAAATTTTTATTAGTGCTTTTATAATATTATTACACGATGTAACGAAATTGAGCAACAAATACTTACATAATAAATTAAGACGATAATACATAATAATAATAATAATTAATATCTTTATTAATGTTTGTATAATATTATTACCCGATACAACGAAATTGAGTAACAAATAATTACATAATAAATTGCAACGATCCCCCTAAACTCTTTCTCTCTTCGCAGACTAATTGTCCTCGCAACGATCATAAGCGCGTGGACCACCAATACTTCCTCATCCACACGAGGCAACGACTTTCTTTCGAAGCGTCGCGAAGAGCTTCCTCTACCGCGGCAAAGAGACTCACTGATCAGGCCTGCTCTCCGTGAATGACCACTGTGCGATGGTTCTGCATGTTTCACGGCGCTAATCATAGCACAACAGTCGATACACGACGAACCCGACAGGCCTTCCCCCGTCGAAGCTTCTCGGGCGAAGCTAATCTCTCTGAAGATCCCGTGACAGCAACCTATTGAATTATAGCTGGAGATCCTGGAGGATCTGGAGAGGCAATCCGCTAAATTCGTAGATCAAACGAGCGTGCGCGGGGAAGGCGGTCTAAAACGTGGTCCGGCAAAAGGTGAATCCTAGGGATCATCGAGATCTACGATCGACGCGCTCGATCAGAATGGGACATCGCGTTGGGATTTATCCGTCGATTCCCGATAATTACGCAGGCTTTGGGATTCGAAAGGTAAAAAGGTACAACGCGTGGTTTCTATTCTAGAACGCGCGAAGGAGAAAGCCGTTTTATTAATTACAAATACAGGGTGTCCCAAAATTATGGAACTTTCAGGAAATACTAGGTTTCGTCAGGTTATTCGAAGTAACTTTTTCCTCAGCGAAAATGGAATCCGAGGCTTTGTTTACGAGTTATTATTATTATTATAAACAGTAGCCAATGAGAATCACTTATCACTTATATCCCAAGCGTTTGATGCTATATCATTTGTTTCGCATGGATTTGTAGCTAAACCTTCTACATCGCATTGATTTGAAGCTAAATCATGTGTTTTGCTTGGATTTGAAGCTAAACCTTCTACATCGCACTGATTTGAAGCTAAATCATGTGTTTCGCATGGATTTGAAGCTAACTCGTTTGTTTCGCCTGAATTTGAAGCTATATCACTTATATCGTAACTATTTGAAGCTAAATCATTTGTTTCGCGCGGATTTGAAGCTAACCTTCAATGAGAGGCTAATTTCGTTCATTGGCTCGGTCGCCTCGCGCCGATCGAGCTCGCCTTTCATTGGTCACTGTTTTTCGTCAATAACTCGTAAACAAAGCCACGGATTGCAATTTTGGAGTCTCAATTTTCGGACCTCAGGAATTCCTCATTTCCCGGGACTTAAAATCATTTCTCGACACACGGTATATTAGATCGAGTCGTAAATAATTCCCGACGCAGCAAATAGTAGAGCAAATAAATAAAAATAGAGCAAAATACATAATGTTTGATTAAAAGAAACGGAGGTTATTTATGACACGGCGTTCGAACGCGTTATCCTAACCTATGAGTCAAGCGAGATGTATTATATAAACTGTACGGATCGGGATCGTGGCAGAAGTTCCGAGGGATGATCTAGGAGAAACTGCAGGATCGAACGCAAAAATGCCGGATGCCGTTCAAGGTCGTTAAACCGTGGTGGTCGGCTGGTGAACCGGACGCGCGATGTACCTTAAACTTGATTAACGGCCAGGCGACAAGCTCGTAAAACCGAGGCTGCCTCTTTTCTCCCTCTCTCACCCTCTCCCTCTTTTTTCTTTCTCTCTTTTCTCTCTCTCTCTCTAGCTCTCTCTCTTTCTTGAGCTCTCTCTGTCTTTTCTTCCTCTCATTTTTTCTCTTTCTCTAGCTATCTCTCTCTCTCTTTTCTTTCTCTCTTTTTTCTCTTTCTCCAGCTCTCTCTCTCTCTCTCTCTCTTTTCTTTCCCTCTTTCTTCACTCTTTCTCTCCCTCCCACCCACCCTCTTCTCTCTCTCTCTCTCTCTCTCTTTCGGCTGGCTCGCGCCCGGAAAGATCCATGGCGCGTGTTCTCACATATAAGCTTTCAAGTACGCTGGTAATCTGGTCCGAGAGATACGGAACGTCATCCTATCGTGCATCATGGCGTGGCCGCATGCCCGAAGTAAGCCTATTAGAGCGCGGGCTTATTAGAGGATGCCATCTGACCCAAATTCCGCGTTCCTATTGGCCAGGGGCGTAGCGACGCGCGGATAGACTTAATACGAATTTATGATAACGCTTCGGGGCTCGCAGCCCGGCTATGCTCGATAATCTTCCTGCAGGAATAGCGATGCCGGCGACCTGGCTGATTCTTCCCGCCTACCTGTCCACCTGTCTGCCTCGCAGATATCGCGAGGATATTCCACACGGAGTCTTGGCGATGGTTACAACGTGGACCAGAGCCTGGGACCTGATGCTGCTAGAGGATCGGCAGAGACAATGGCGGATCATCTTTAGCGCGGTTCTAGGGAAACGCGTTCTAGAGCTGCAGCGTTCCCTCCTGTTGCGTTCGTCGATTCAGAAACGTTCCGTGTCCGTTGTTGCAGACAATCCAGCAGAAAAGTTAGAGAATTTTTACGCAAGCTGAGAATATACAGGATGTCCCAAAAATGTCTCGCAATCCGGAAATGGCGGGTTCCTCGGATCATTTGAAGCAACTTCTTCCTTTACAAAAATGTTCTCCGAGGCACCGTTAACGAGTTATTAACGAAAAACAGTGACCAATAAGAATCGAGTACGGCTGACGCGAGGCGGCCCAGCCAACCAGCGCACGAAGCCCAGTACCGCTCATTGGCCCGGTCGTCTCGCGCCAGCTGAGCTCGCTTCTCATTGGTCACTGTTTTTCGTCAATAACTCGTTAACGGTGCCTCGGAGAAAATTTTTGCGAAGGAAAAGGTTGCTTCAAATGACCCGAGGAACCCGCCACTTTCGGATTGCGAGACATTTTTGGGACACCCTGTATTGGGCAGATTGTATTGCGAGTTCCGACAAGGTACAGGAAAGACGACTGAGACGAGCTGACTGACTTACAGATTGGTTAAATTATAGTCTAATTAGATAGTATTAAATTATAAATAATTATATATAATTAGTTATATTTATAATATAAATAATATAATTATTCATGTTTATGTATAATAATTATATATAAACTAATTATAGATAGTATTAAATTATATAAATAGGTGTTTAGAGCATACGTTGATACATTCTTCCGTCAACAAGTTTGCTAATGACCGGAAGTAGTACAATGTGTGTATTCTAAAACGAGGAGCTCGTTACGAAAACAGATCACGATAATTTCCGCAGGAAAGAATTTTAAAAGTCATATTTTTGTCGGAATCGATGTAAATTGCAGTAAGTAGTGTTCATTGTTTCGCAGATATCGCGCATACATTTTGCATACGTTTGCATATATTTTCCATATTAATTTTGCGCGATGATCCGCTATCTACTAATAACGCGAGCGAGTCGGTGCGATCTTGAACGCTAAATTAGTAACGGCAGAAGGAAAAAGGTTGTCCTCTGTTCGACCAAAAATGCCTGCGTTTACAGCAGCCTCCCTCTCGCACGCGCACCGATCTCGTCACGACGTAATGACACGAAGATACTCGAATCTGGCCACGATACGCGCTAAATGGGACACGCGCGTACACAGCGTTCCACCCCAGCGGAAGCTCTTTATTACCGTCGATGATCGATCGCTCCTGCTTTCTACCTTAATCGATATTTCCTCGAGAGCCGGCGTTGTTCTGTTCGCTTTCTCCCTTTCGGCCGTTCTCGGCCGAACCGTCCCCCGCGATCGTTTAACTCTTTAGGGTTCACGTGGGTTGGGAATCGTGTAATGTGGCCTCCGAATTGCTTGCGAATCGTTGTACATATATGTATACATATATGTATATGATACACGTGAAAAGGTACAAGAGAAAGAAAACGTAGATTGAAGGACGTGCAAGGGTTACTATAAACTGCTGTAACTTTGTGAGAAAAAATCGCAGCCGAGTATCTTTTTTTTTATATTATAAGGAAAAGGTCGAACTTTGTTCCAATGTAAACGGTATATCGGACAAAAATTGTCCAAAGTCCATGCAATTCGTCGAACTCGACGAGTATGTAATATTCAATATGACGAACATGGCCTCGCATTTAAAGAGTTACAGTAGCGAAGGCGCATGGAACTTGAAATCCGGGTACATTATCTGGAAGTAGAGGTTTCAAGCTTTAATACAAAAAAAGAGTCATTGTTCTAAGGTGATTTTTCACGGTGCTATCGTCAGTCGAAGTTGACCATTCGTCAAACTTGGCAATTTTCGATATGACAAACATGGCCTCGCATTTAAAGGGTCACAATGGCGAGGATGCATCAGACTTAAAATTCACAGTACAGTGTCTGAAAGTAGAAGTTTCAGGCTTTAATTTAAAATAAGAGTCATCATCCTAAGGTGATTTTTCACGGAGTTATTGTCACTCGAAGTTGGCCAATTTATATCCATTTTTCTATGCTCGATGTCACGTGGCCTTCGAATTGCCTCCGAATCGTGGCAAAAAATTAGAAATAAAAAAGTTAAGTCATCGTTTTTATTCTAGCATTACTATGTATTCGTATTAATGTACACCGGCATGCTGGCGCCGCTGCCTCTTTTGCCGACAGCCCCAATTTCTACAAAAACGAGCCGCGAGGTTCGAAGAATCGTGTCTCAGCGCGACTTAGTATTCTCGGATCTGCGCGTTTCGATCCCGACCCGAAACATTTCTCGGAGAAATTACTGTATTCTGTGCAACTTGACTTTCATTTCCCTTGAAATCGCATGCCCCGATGAGTCAACGGAGACCCATTCCGGCCGTGATTCTGGCCATTCGAAGGCTCGATCGCCGGGATCGAGAGACTCCGCTACCGTAATCTTCGTCCCTCTTCCCGTAAGCGTTTACCATAACGATTACCGACGCTCGAAATTGGGTCGACGCGCGGAACTCGAGCCTGCGGCTGGTGCTCTTTCCCTCTTTATTAAAACTTGATAACAACAATAACAGTGAAAGGAGATTGCCTCGGTCATCTATGCCCGGACCGGGACGTTTTAGGCGTATTCGGTTTCGAGATTGCGAAGCCAACGCAATTCTGGATGCTCTCGGATCAATGTCGGTCCTCATCTTGTGCTCAGATCTCCAAACACTAAAAAAATGCTCGCTACTACGAGTTAGAATCGAGTCGAAATTTGTGCGAACCCTAAAGTTGCGATCGAGGGGCAGCTGCAGTAAATTCTCTCCAATTGTCCTAATTCGCGCTCAGATTGCGCACAAAAAATAGACAATTTGGGAAGAAGAGACACGATTATTCGAGTCTTCTGACTCGCTTTTTTATTATTGTTGACAATCGGCAAATATAAATTCTCCCCAAATGAAAGAATCTCCCAAATTTCTGCGCGCATTTTTCTTCCCATTTTAGTGCGCGATCTGAGCGCGAATTCGGGAAAAATTACCATAAACGGTAATGGACAATTTGGGAAGAGGAGACAGGATTATGCGAGTCTTGCGACTCGCTTTTTTATTATCGTTGACAATCGGCAAATATAAATTCTCCCCAAATGAAAGAATCTCCCAAATTTCTGCGCGCATTTTTCTTCCCATTTTAGTGCGCGATCTGAGCGCGAATTCGGGAAAAATTACTATAAACGGTAATGGACAATTTGGGAAGAGGAGACAGGATTATTCGATTCTTGCGACTCGCTTTTTTATTATTGTTGACAATCGGCAAATATAAATTCTCCCCAAATGAAAGAATCTCCCAAATTTCTGCGCGCATTTTTCTTCCCATTTTAGTGCGCGATCTGAGCGCGAATTCGGGAAAAATTACCATAAACAGTAATGGACAATTTGGGAAGAGGAGACAGGATTATTCGAGCTTCGCGGCTCGTTTCGAATCGTCGCCGATTGTCAACAACGATAAAAACGAGTCGCGAGGCTCGAATAATCGCGTCTCCTGCCCCGAAATTATCCATTTCTGTTTCCACGTCGAGTGACGATTGGAGAGAATTTATTGCAGCGAGTCGACAAGCCGCGAGCAGGCAGAACGAAGAATTTCGAAGATGCCAGGGAGGTGAACGAGCACGATAGTCGACCGAACGAGGGGTTAATCGTCGCCAGTTCGAGCGCCGAAGCGCTTTGACGAAGCCAATGGATGAGGCCTAATGGATCGCTGGAATTATTCAGAGCGTGGTTCGCGGAATTCGACGCTTTAGCTAACGACATCGACCTCAATCGTATGATTATTTAAGGCAAGGTACACCGTCGCTGTACCTGGGTCAGGCTACGCCAATGCGCCTGCGAATCTCTGCGAAGTGTTCCCCCGCACCCGGCCGCGCCGAGCTGCATCTCGTGAATATACAGACACGACCGCGAACGGATACATGCTTCTTGAAGGAAAGGAATTCTTAATCGAGCGGTGCCGGACGCTATCAAAATTTTAGGCCGCCGACACTCGCGCTTGCTGCCCCTTGCTGCAACCATTTCGCCTCGATCTTCGCCGACTGTTTCTCGTTCAATAGTAATTAGTGGATTGCGGATTTTCATGCGAGATCAAAATTATCTGCATCGATTGCGAGAGAAAGAAAGCGACCTGCAGGTTCACTGTTTCTTTAATAATAATGCATTTAATTAATTAATTTAATTTAATTTAATTTAATTTAAAATAAAGATTTTAATTTAATTTAATAATAAAGATAATGCATTGACACATTTGGAATTCTTGACGTCTTTCTGCTACCGTAAATTGCGATTATATAACTAGTAGTTATTTCTAATAATTATTTTCAAATGGCTCTGCAGCGTTCTCTTGAAATTTATTCAAGTGTCAATTTATTTTTCTTCAAAAAGAAATTTATGAAATTTTGATGCATTTGATCATTGGCGCTTTGGATCACTCCTGGATTGACTATAGCTTGAAAACATGTGTCCGAGGTATAATTATGTTCTACTATTTTCTGCTATTAGGCTATAAACGACTGCACTGATTAAACACTGCCTCAAAATGTCTCAATTTTTGTTTTCGAAAAAGTAATATTACCACCGGAAAGACTGAAATAAACAATTAATTCAACGTACTTGAAACTAAGATATCGAGTTCCAGTAAAGAAAATAAATTTCTAGAACGTTCAAATTGTATTCTCAAATTTTTAGGTCCCAATGGCACCGTCACTTTTTCCATGACAATTGTTTGAAAACTGAAAAAAATCCGAGTGGCCCTGACACACGCGTCTCGCACAGCGAGCGCGACACTGTAGGGTTAATTTCGAGCACGCGATCCCGATCACTTTATCTCCATTCGCATGATCTCCTTCGTCTAAAAATGTTCGCCGCGGGACCGAAGCGCGTAAACATTCTCCGCGGTGCAATAATCGCGACACAGTTGTTGAGCAAACGAAAATCAAATTTCGCGGAAACTGCGGAGCCGTTTGCTTCGTTCCGAGCGAACTGCGGGACAAGGAGGCGACATGCAATTTTTGCGAAGCGAACGACTCGCACGGTTCCTCGAATCGGGTTTTCTTGGCACGCCGCGTCCCCTCCCGACGACACCACCACCTTCCATCAAATATTCTAATTCGAGCGTCGCGGAAGAGGACACGCGTAAAGGGAGTCCCGGAACGTCGGGGCGCTAATAAAGGCATTCGCGGGGTGACGCGAGCCCCTCGGAAGGCAATTTTAGATTACGGTCGCCATTGTCGCCTATCAACAGCCGATTAAATTACACCGAGAATTGGCTGGAACGTGGCACCGTGAAAGAGAGTTCGAAAATGAGCGGGACGGGGGTGGGAATCGCCTCGAATTACCGCCTCGTGTGGCACGGGCCTCGTGCTTTTCGTGCGGATAATCGAATTACACCCGAGGCGGTTCCCTTCTCCTCCCCCTCCTCCCCCTCCTCGAGGCGATCGCAAGCTTCTCGATAGGTGAACAGGATGGTGGGTAATATGGTAGGTAAAAGTGCACCTTTTCTTGACGTCTGCGTTATTATTCATACTTTCTTGCTGGAAGTTGGCTGCTGTTCCTAGCGATCCAACTAGAAACTTCGAACTATATTGTTTCCGGTGGATAAAAAAGAAAATGCGATACGAATGAAATTGACAACGAAATGGATAAAGCAGGAGGAAGCAGAAGAAACGAAGGGAAACAAATTCGATGCAAGAAGAAGGAAATTGAGAGGAAAGCGAGGTACGAAGAATGAAAGAAAATGTAAAAGAACAATACAACAAGGAATTTGTTAGAATAAGCAAAATAAATTTATTATTTTATTTTATTTTACTTTATTTTATAGCATATCAGATTTCTGAAATACGCGAAGATAGATTTACTATCTTACTTTATTTCATTATATTTCACTTTATTTTATTTTGCTTATTTTATTTCACTTTATTTTATTTTATAGCATATCAGCTTTCTGAAATACACGAAAATAGATTTACTATTTTACTTTATTTTATTATATTTCACTTTATTTTATTTTGCTTTATTTTATTTCGCTTTATTTTATTTCGCTTTATTTCATTTCACTTTATTTCATTCATACAGCATATCGGATTTCTGAAAATGCATATTTATATTCCTTTTCATATTTTAGTCGACGGAGGCAATTTTTCTATAACTTTGTTTATTCCTAAATAATGTACGAAAAGAAGAATTTGCGTGAAATCCGCAGTCCAGTGATAATTCTTTAACCGTTACCCTATTGCAAGTTCGATATCGAAACTCATACGATGCGAGACTTTCAGAATATTTCCGTCGGAATTCCTATAAATTCTTAACGTGGCCGCAACCGTTGCGTCTACGTTCGACGAAACAACGTTTCCGGTCTGCCGGATCGAAGATCGCGCGGATTCCGCGTACCCTGGGGCTAAGGGAACTCGCGGATACGCGATCAACAGCTAACTCTATTCGCGGAACTACTGTTTCGCCGAGTTTGCAACCCCTAAGAGGCCGAGCTTGCTCGCGGAATCGCAGAGGTGAAATATTCCAGGACGATACGTCAACATCGCTGAAATCTCAACTCGAATCGTTTCCATTATCCTTGCAGGATCGGAGCTTTTAACCGCGAAAATTTCATAAAATCGAAGTATTATATCTTATTCGATTAAACGAAAATTTCGAAGCGAGGTTATTTAATCTTAATAAAACCAAAAAAATCGTCGATCAGCGTAAAAATGAATTTTTGGAAATTAAATTTGAACATTTGAAAATTCTCACCTCATTCTCACCTCTCGTCCGGTTCGCTGAGTGTTAAGAAAATTAGCGAGATATTTAAGCTGACCATAAGAACGGAACAACAGAAAAACGTTCGACGCTATCGGCAATTATTCGGTTAATATCTCAATAACTATTTATTATAGACCCTATTTAGTGTAATACTTTTAATCCGGGACGAAATATAAACCATTCTATTTAAAAAATTGAAGATGCCGTTCGCATTTTGCTGAGAAAAGCAAGATAACGTTAAACTAATTACAATTGCGTACGAACCGTCGAAAACCGTGCAACTTCTATCCGAACCATTTTTTCGTACGACGAATATTTTACGAGACTGGCCGCCCGTATACGTATTTAACTCTTTAAAATGTCTCGCAATCCGGAAATAGCGGGTTTCTCGGATCATTTGAAGCAACTTGTTCCTTTACAAAAATGTTCTCCGAGGCACCGTTAACGAGTTATTAACGAAAAACAGTGACCAATAAGAATCGAGTACGGCTGACGCGAGGCGGCCCAGCCAACCAGCGCACGAAGCCCAGTTCCGTTCATTGACTCGGTCGCCTAGCGCCAGCCGAGCTCGCCTCTCATTGGTCACTGTTTTTCGTTCATAACTCGTGAACGGTGCCTCGGAGAAAATTTTTGTAAAGGAAAAAGTTGCTTCAAACGACCCGAGGAACCCGCCACTTTCGGATTGCGAGACATTTTTGGGACACTCTCTAGACGGTGCTGCTTGTGAAAGGATTAACAACGATTCGACTCAGGGTCATCGGTAATATTCGATTAGTATATTTCCTAAGCACGTGATAATATAGTTCGTCGAAACACAAAGAAGCAACAAGTGACGAGCGATATTTTCTCGAACGCCGAGCGCGACGATACAACCTCTGAAAATAAGTCCCCGGTTGTGAAACGGGCCGAACAAAAGTTAATTCGCCGGTTAACGGGTTAACAACCGAACGAGGACCGCGACCAAGTTTTCGGAGCCTCCGAGATCTCCAGCCGGCTTTCAACCCTTTTGTTCAGGGCCGGGCAGGTTTCGGAGTTTTAGCGTTTCGCCGTTTCCACGGAGTTCCATGCGGACAAAGTGCGCTCGGATGATGGATAGGTCGCGGAATAATGGCAGCGCAAGCGGTTCCCGCGGATCCAGGTAGCTTAGGAATTGACGGGGCCCGAAATGCGCTGTGAATTTGCAACATCGCGCCGCGCTGGGGATTATTGATCATTCGTACGCGGCGGTGAATAAACTACGAGCCCGTATGCAAATTCATATTTTAGCGGATTAATTTACACCGGTGTGTAACGGGAAGTTTCGTTTCGCCGACGGTTTTATTGAATTCGAAATAATTGAAGCATGGTGGCACGCGCGCGTCCTCGCACGTTCCTACCGGCTCTGATAACATAATGTATATCCGCGACCGTTCTAATTCGCGATTCTGCTTTTGAAATTACGATCGAGCCGCACAATGCACGGACATATATTTAAGGGATTTAAGTCACTTTTTGACCAACAATTGATCGGGCAACAAATTTTGCAAAAATTCTGATTTTCCTGGACGAAGTCGAATTGAAATGAAAATCATTGGACCGCTGAGAAATTTCATAGAAATTAATAAATAAACGATTTTGTGTTTTCATCGATATATTTTACACGATTACTTACTTTGCAGCGTGCAAAAAAGATAATTGAAACAGTAGAGACGAGATACTTTCGAATCACCTCGAAGGTCGAAAGTTCAATTATATATATATATATAAGTACGAAGACAAATAAGTTCAAGTACAAACGAGAATTTGTGTAAATAATTTACGAGAATATCGTGACGATATGAATTTATTTCTATTTATATAATAATATGAATATAATATAATATAATTAATATAATATAATTATAATATTCATATAATAATTCATGTAATAATATGAATATAATAATTCATATAATAATATGAACATAATAATTCATATTCATATAAAAATATTCGTATTATTTATATATTAATAAAATTAATAATTTTAATTATTTAATCAATTAAATAATATAAATATTTATATGATAAAATATTATAATTCATACAATAATCAATAATAATCCAATCGAGTTTCTGCCTGGACTTCAGATATATTTCAATTAATTTCGCCGATCCGTTACAATCAGAAAAAAATTAAATTATAACATTCAATTTTCCTCCAAATATATTCAATAAATAATTTGATTTTCCGCAAAGAATTCGCCGAGAGAGCTCAGTCCTCGACAAAACAGATACACTAATGTCTCCCTAATTGACGCTCAGATTGTCCACAAATATGGACAATTTTGGAAAAGGAGATACGATTGTTCGAGCCTTGTGGCTCGTTTTTTATGGTTATCGATCGTCAACAACTATAAAAACGAGTTGCAAGGCTCGAATAATCGTATCTCCTGTTCCCAAATTGTCCATTTTAGTGGACAATCTGAGCGTCAGTAAGGGAGACATCACCGTACTCCTTAGAAAAAAGAAAAGGACACGAACGAACATTTTGGGTTCCGACATCCGACTGCAAAGGGTTAAACAATTGGAGCAGGCACCCTCGCTTCCGAACAAATCCTCTACGAATGAGCAGGCGAAGCTGATTAAAAGTTAACGAGCTCGGATAATCAGGCTTCCGAAATCGGCTCACCTGCCGAACCGACACGAGACCCCATTAACCTTCTCCGAGGAACGCCACGAATGGCTCCGAGAGATCGGCGCGGAACAGCCGCGTCTATTTTGCGGGACGCCGAGGCTCGCGTGCGCCGTCCACGTTTCCTCGATCTTCCAGAAGCGTAACAGTCGGCGTGCGTTTCCTGGCCTACGACTATCGACGCCAGATATAAAAAGAAAGGAAGAAAGGCGCGGCCGCACGAACCAGTCCGACGAGAAAAGGCCAGCTCGGGGCTGGCGCCCTGCGATCGAACGGAAAGGGCGCCTCCCCCCCTCCCCCACCGCTCGGTTCTTCCGGTAATTTGCTAGGGCCGCCCGCCGCGCGAAACTTTTCCGCGTCTGAAAAATTGCTCGAAGTTTCGCCGTTCGACCGGTTCCGGCGCGGCGGCTCGCCCGGCCAGATGAAACGATACTCGGTAAATATCGTCGTGCCGCTCCTTTTTCAACGGCCCCGCTTTTTCATTATGCGCACTACGATAGCCTTGACAGATTCCCTGGAAGCTCCTATCATTTTCCCGGGGTACTTTGATACATCCGAGAGCGTTATCGCCGCGCTGCGGATGCTCGTTGTACGCTCGCCGTTTCCAGCAAGCTACGTCGCCGGAGGATTTGATCGCTCGCGATTTTTACGCGAGGAAAATGTCTTTCCGCGCGCGACGCTTCGACTGCGAAAAGGTCCGCGCGATTAAAGTAATCCGTCGGGATGGCGTAAAATCATTAAGCAGCCAGTTTATTTCGCGCCGGATTTATGCAGCAGTAAAAACAGCTGTTTCGTGTTGCCTCGTGAATGTGAAACGCTGCGTATTCGTGCAAGCTGTTCGCTACTTTTTATTGTGATGTTCGACGAGAGGAATTTTATTGAATAAATTTCGTATAAATGTATGAATGTACTTTTGTAAGTTCGATGATCGCCGATCAGAAAATTTGAAACGTGTCGAAGCGACACCTAATAATGAACCTAATGATTATGCGATCTGATTTTTCTTTAAAATTTATAATGGTAATTTGGACAAGCAATCCTTGAGGGACGTTAAAGAATATAAATTATAAATAATATAAATTAAAAACGATATAAATTATGAATAATATAAATTAAAGACGATATAAATTATGAATAATATAAATTAAAGACGATATAAATTATAAATAATATAAATTAAAGACGATATAAATTCTAAATAACATAAATTAAAGACGATATAAATTATAAATAATATAAATTAAAGACGATATAAATTACAATCGATATAAATTCTAAACAACATAAATTAAAGACGATATAAATTATAAATAATATAGATTATAAATAATATAAATTAAAGACGATATAAATTATAAACAATATAAATCACAAATAATATAAATTATAATATAACATGAATTAACAAGACCTCCAACACTTTTTCCACTACAACGCAAAAATCGAAGCACGATATTCCCGGAAAATCTTCGCAAACGAAAAGCGGCGACGCGACTTTTCGTCGAAAAATTTCGGTGAAACCGGAACCGGCTGGCCTCCGATGAAGTCTCCGTAGAAATGAGAAAGAAATTGCGCGAGGTTTCGCGGCGTTCTAAGCGAAGAGCGTCTGCATAGTGTTGCTCGGGCCGGTTACAGGCTGACGACATCTACTCATGTTACACGGGGCAAAACGTTCCGCGCGGAAAGTACCGATTAGGATCCATTAGCGTCGCCGTCCCGGCCGAGAAATTCCCGCGGCTCTAGCGAGAAAGCATGCATACGGAAAACAGTGCCACGCCTAGCCGCGTGCATTCGGATGGCTCGAATAATTAAACGCCGCGATCGAAGCACTACTTTCTCTTCGCGTGAACCGTTCACGTGTATACGATTAATCGGCGACACGTACGAAACGCTCGGTGTCGCTTTCTTTCCGAGTTTATCACGCGAAGACGCATTTTGATATTCTTGAAAATTATTGTAATTATTGCAATTATTACGATTATTCCAATCATATATATTATAATTATTTCAATTATTACGATTATTAAAATCATAATTATTACAATAATTGAAATCATTACAATTATTGTAATCAGTATAATTATTTCAATTATTACAATTATTAAAATCATTATAATTATTACAATTATTTCAATTATTACAATTATTGAGATCATTACAATTATTGCTATTAATACAATTATTGCAATCGTTATAATTATTACAATTATTGTAATCAGTATAATTATTTCAATTATTACAATTATTAAAATCATTATAATTATTACAATTATTTCAATTATTACAATTATTGAAATCATTACAATTATTGCTATTAATACAATTATTTCAATTATTACAATTATTGAAATCATTACAATTATTGCTATTAATACAATTATTGCAATCATTATAATTATTTCACAATTATTACAATTATTAATATCATTATAATTATTACAATGATTGAAATCATTACAATTATTGCAATTGCCGAAATTACGAAAACTCTAAATAAAGAAATTCTAACGGACTTCTAAGTTTAAGTGAAAGTGATTCTAGCTAACTTCCAAGGTTAAATAAATTCTAACTAACTATATTATTGCTAAGATTTCAGGCATTAAATGTATTATTTTTATACATCGATTACTGCTTGTTATTATTTGTTGCAGTTCTTCTACCAATACGTATTCGAATTGCAACACTTTTACAACAATTTTTTGGATAACATATATACATACTATATGTATATAATAAGCACACAATTTTTGCAATATTCTTTCACAAGTTTCACGAAGCATTAACCTCTTCACATACCATTTTCTTCGCAGTTACTGCGATTAGAAATTGTTCGATTGCAATCATTTCTTCGAGGAGAAAGAAAATCGATGCTTATTGTACGCTTAAATTTACCTGAATGCTTAAACAATGATTACAAGAGATTAGAATTATATTATATTATAGAAATAATTGAATTACTAGGAATGATAAATAATAATAAATATTACCAGAAATAATTTAACTACCAAAAAACGAGTCGGACTCGTGAAAGTACGGCAAAGGGTTAAATAATCTCCGCGTTCGTAATCCAGCGTACAAATCTGGCGCCGCTATCGCGCAACACTCGGTACACAAGAAAGTTCCGCCGGTGTTCCGAAAGATCTCGGTCCATAATTCAAGTAATCTGTCGTCGCTACAAATTGAGTGGCCCCGGAGCGATCGCCGAGCAATAGTGCAACATTGAGCCTGCAGCAGGCCGCCGCCGCCACCGCATTCATCATTAATATTTGCCGGGGTAATATCGTCCGCCACGGAGCCAGGAAGGCGATCAATCCCGGTAGCCGAGCGGGGCCAATCGGTGGCCCCTGCCGACCGAATTCGTCGTCGTATTAACCGGGGGATCGATGCCCGGGAACGTCGCCGTACAGTTTCATTTTTCTTAGTCCGGCCGCGCGTTTCCGTTCCGCAGCGTCGCCGGATCGCGGACGACAGGGAATCGCCGCATCGTTTCCCGATCGCAGGAACGTGACCGGGCCCGGCCACGCGACGCCAAATTGCACCGACGGTTTTTCCTCGAGGGTGGCCGGTCCTCGGCGGAGGTCGCCGGGGGTCGGTCGGTTCGTTGAGAGGGTGAAAATCGCGGCGAAGGACGGAGGACGGCCGGCGAGAACGAAACGTCGGGGAAAGATCAAGGGAGCCTTGGGGGACGGGGTCGAAGCGGGGGTGGGGGTGGAACCCCATCAGGGATGGCGGTCGGCATCCGGCAATTTACGGACGTCCGGCGAAACTGATTTTCGAGGCGACAGAAATTACTTCTTCGGAAGTCGCGGGCGCTCGGCGTTTCTCTCTCGCGCGCACTCGCACTCTTTCTCTCTCTCTCTCTCGCATGCTCTCTCTGGCGCGCTCTCTCTTCTGCGCGCTCTCTTTTCTACGCACGCTCTCTTCTACGCGCGCTCTCTCCTGCGCCCTCTCTCCTACGCGCTCTATCTCTCGCGCTCTCTGTCTCTCGCGCGCTCTGTCTCTCGCGCGCTCTGTCTCTCGCGCTCTCTCTCCTGCGCGCTCTGTCTCCTGCGCGCTCTGTCTCCTGCGCGCTCTATCTCCTGCGCTCTCTGTCTCTCGCGCTCTCTCTCCTGCGCGCTCTGTCTCTAACGCGCTCTGTCTCTAGCACTCTGTCTCTCGCGCTCTCCCTCTCGCGCTCTCTCTCGCTCTCTCTCGATCTATCTATCGTTCTCTCTCTCTCCTAATCTATCTTTCTCTTCCTCTCTCTCGCTCTCTCCGCCCCGCGACACCTCCGTTTCTTCCTCCAGCAACTTCCCTCGACCCTCTTTCAGCGACAGGGTCGCGCCGCCCCTCGAGGGTGCCGTGCCTGTCGCCCGGCGAATCTTGGCTTCTCGGTAAAAACGGGAATCGAGCTTTAACCCACTGGCTCTCTGGCTATTGGTTGGCCCGGGCTCCGGAGCACAGTAATCCGGCAAGCGGTAATTCCTGGTCAAAAGACGATGCTTCAACTTTTATATTAAACCAAACTTTTGCCTCCGTCGAGTCGAGAATCTACTGAAGCTTCAAAAGTATAAAATATTCGTTCCTTCTGATAACTCTGTTAACCGGTGCAACATTGTTAAACAGCGGAGCTTTATGCAAAATAAAAACAGCCTCTGTCGTTCGTAGAAAACAGAAATCGTGTAGAAACTTCTTTGTTTCTTAAATCATTTCACGAAAATCAATTTAATACATTGACATTGTCCATTATACTTTTAGTATACTTGTTTCAAATTACACGTTAATTGACTTTTGTTACAGATACATCAAATCTGCCATTCTTACAGGATAAAATATATGAAAATTTTGCACAAAATTTTTACCATAGTGTGTGTCTGAACGAAGAAATATATTCAACAACTTTTAACATTGGAACTTGCAAATGGAACGACTGGTGTTTTATTTATTCTTTCACAATTCCTGAAATTATAAAAACGTTCTCACGGCAAAATTTCTAGATAAAGCATAGATCAAAGCATATATTACCAAAAAAAATCATACGAATTATAGACACTTGCCAAATCTTGCCGTTCTCATAAAACGCTCCACACCGGTCCCGTCAAGAGCTCGGAAGCAGCTGCGCGACTTCGACAATTATTGAGTAAAAAATGTGGTCAATTGACCGGCGGTGGTAGGATTAGCGTTAAGAACAATTGCGGCGGCACAATGCCGTCTGAAACGAGAGCCAGCCTAGTTCTGGTCGCCAGAGGGTGGGGGGACGGAACAGGTTGGCGCCAGTGTCGGTCGACCGCAGCCGTTGAATAGCGCGCTAAACAGTCGCCGCTCGAAATTTCCCGATCGGTGGGACTCTTGCCGGCTGTTTTCGACTCGCGGGACCGTGAAGCGGCGAGCGATCGCGCCAGCGGCAGAGAGTGGAGGGAGTAGAGTTTGACTTGCGGTGATAACGTTGACCAGGTCGAAAATGAGTCCGCGCGTCCCGCGCGTCGGCGATCCGATCGCTCCAAACGGCGGCGAGACGCGACGCGGCGGGGGTGATTCGCGCTGGCAGCCGGCGATTCATGCAACGCCCGTTAATTCGATCTTTTGTCGAAAACGGCAGAACGCCGCGGGAGGCCGGCCGGTCCAGCAATTCCGCGCGGCGCTCGGCAATGCTCGGTGTAATTCGGTCGACGAGCACCGGCTCGACGCTGTACGCGGTACCGGTTCGGTTCTGTTCGGTTCCGTTCGGTTCTACTCGGCCCGGTCCACGCGCCCGTTCCAGCGCGGCCGCCGCGCGTTTTCCTATAGGCGACTCTCTCTCCGCTCGAGTTATTGGATTAGGGCATTTGATCGGCCGCCGGAATTACTTGACTATTTGCGCACGCTTAATCGGTAATGACCCCGTAGAATTTGTCGGGCCGGCCCTGCTCTGGCAGAGCCCGCGTTAATACCCCGGGACAAAAGAGCCCCCGGGCCGGGTACACGTGATTACGATTGGTCGATCCTACAATCGATCCCGCGGCCGTGAAGCGTTCGGAGAACCCTGCGCGAGATTGCTTACTCCCGATTCTACCGATTGTTTCGATCGCGCGTTCGTCCGCGATACGATTCGGAGAAATCGTTTCTATTTTTAGCATCGAATCGAGGCGTTTGCTAAGTCTTTAAAAAAGAGGGTTAATTCGCAACGAACAAGTGACACTTCCGGTCGAAATGGCCGCTTCTTATGTTTCGTATTTTCAAGTTGTCGAAATTACGGGGACTATTTTTGAGGGACGATTTACTGGATTTCCTTCGCGCGAGAATTATAGTGATTTCTCCGTAATGGACAATTTGGAGAGAGGAGATACGATTATTCGAGCCTAATGAAACAATATATGATAACTCTAATAAATAAAACTCGATAATTCTAATAAAACTGGCGAAGAAATAAATTCCTATAAAGCAACGCGCGTTGGTCATTTTTACGGCGACGTTGAATGATTCGAAATCGAATAGATCGAAGCAGTAAATCGCGGAGCAAACGGAATACACATACATACAGGGTGCCCCAAAATGTCTCGCAATCCGAAAATAGGGGATTCCTGAGGTCATTTGAAGCAACTTTTTCCTTAGCGAAAATGCAATCCGCGGCTTCGTTTACGAGTTATTAACGAAAAACAGTGACCAATCAGAGGCGAGATCATTTGGCACGAGACGGCCGAGTCAATGAGCGGAACTGGGCTCCGCGCACTCGTTGGCTGGGCCGCCGCGCGCCAGCCGAACTCGCCTCTTATTGGCCAGTGTTTCTCGTTAATAACTCGTAAACGAAGCCGCGGAGAACATTTTCGCAAAGGAAAAAGTTGCTTCAAATGACCTCAGGAACCTTCCATTTCCGGATTACGAGACATTTTCGGGACACCTTGTATACACCCGGTAACATCTAAATAATTAAACGATTTAACCGCAGCCCGAACGAGCAGGTACAGAAGCTTAACGTTGCCAATGAAACGGCATTTAACCTAAGCGATGGTTCAACGAAACACTGTTAACTATACGTTTCGAAGATCAACGCGAAACGATCGGTGTGCACGCGCGCGTTCGTCAAAGATCGATAGGCTGGGAGCAACAGATTTTAAAGCAGCACAGGCAATTTGTCAATAGCCGAACACTTATGCGAATGCAAAGTTAACGCAACACGGATCCCACGCGATTGGATTTCAAATAATTGAAAAATTACAGCAACACACGACAGAGCGAACGCGAACCACGAATTAACCAGTCTTCCATGGCTAATAGATTAAATTGCATATTTACACTTCGGCCGGCGGACCGGAAATTATTAAACTGCATTACACGGCACGACTTGTACGTTTACGAGCGAAATTGCTACCGCCGTTGAAAAGCGGACTAAAAAGACCGAACGAACGACCATCGCATCTGCGGATCGCTTCTCGTCTACGCGAGACAGGCGCAGATATTAGCACGGATATAAGCACCGTTTGAAACGATAAGGGGCCAATTAACCCGCGATTTCTTTCGCAGCCACGATGATCAGCAATTCCCCGTCCGTGATCATTTTCTTAGAACAGAATTGGACAATTTTTCTTTCTTCGGATGCCCGAATTTTCTTACGTTTTCAGATCTCGACGATTGTTTTCAGCTCTGACTTGCAGAATTTAGGTCAATATTAATTTAGAGCAAATTTGGGTGAGCGAAATAATGAGCAACGAGGACATCGGAGGAACTTAAGTATGTTTTTATACTACTTTCAATTTACCGGAACTATCAAATCTTTTGTAGAGGCGACGCGGACAATTTTTATCTCGCGTAAATGTCCGCAGATAATTGATAATAAGATAAGAAGCAAATTTTGCCTCGATTTAGAAGAAATGAATAATATTAATTCATTGTTATAGCGCATTGTTGTTACGCAAACAAATATTTCGCGCGTTGCCGCATGTTCTGTGACCGGGACATTTACGTTATTTTTATTTTTCGTTCTAATTGTACGATTAGAAAACGAAACAATATGAAATACAAGATAAAGTGAATTTCTACATAAATTTATGCTGAATATACATTAATATGTATAACAATTAATTAATAAATAATTAATATTACATAATATTAATAATATTAAATTAATATTACATGATATTAATTATAATATATAATAATATAATAAGAGAGAGAGAGAGAGAGCAAAATTATGCAAACCAAGCATATGCATAATTAAGCAAAATCACGCTTAATTAAGCACAAATGGACCCAGGCTTCTTCAATTATTCCAAAATTCCCGAACATGGCTGACATCAAAACCAGCGTCGCCGTGCAAAGGATTAGCCAAACAGCTTTTGCGAGATCCCATCGAGCGGAATCTAAGAGCGAATTCGACGGGAAGCCGTCGCGGCGACGCGACGCAACGCGCGGCGTCGTCGGGCAGCCGGCGCGACGAACAAATCCGCGAAAGAATGGCAGGGCCCGAAAAGCCGCGGCGAGACAACGGAATTAAAACTAATTCGGACAAATTCGCCAGGCCGGAACGAATCTCATTCGTTCCCATCGGGCGCGCGGCGAGACGGCCCGGTTTTATCAGCGGCGAGACTGCGAGGCGCGCGCGCGGAGCCGCGGAAACAGCGCGGAGCGGCGAAAAATCTCCGCGCGGAAGAAGAGAGCGGTCCGGGTCCCCGGCAAAGCGGATATAACCGGCGGTTAAGTGACTGAATTAGAGACGAAAGATTGCGGCCATTTCTTTCTGTTAAGTGCTCGTAAGGCTGATATATGGAAGCCCATAAACAAGCCCCGTAGAATCCGGGCCGGTCGCCGGTGAGTTTCGGTACAGCTGCCAAATGTAATTGGACGAAATAAACGTTGCAGCAAAATGCTTTCACTTCGTTACACCGCTTCGCTCCGCGTCCTCGTTCCTCTTCTTCTTGCTCGTCCTCTCGTCGCCGTCACGCGCGCGTCGCGGCGTTTTCGCGATCTAGCGGAGCAGAGCTCGATCGCGACGATGATCCAGACGTACGGAATCGCATTAATAGTCGATAGTGGAATGTCCGTTTAGCAGGACAATATAAAAATTATCGCGATATGTAAGTTGTAACAGCGCATGAATAATATTTAAAAGTTCAGTTGACTTCGTTCGACTGCGCCGGTCCTGTATTATCTTCCTCAAATCTGCATTAATTGCGATGCACCGTGGCTAGCAATATTAGTATTAAAAGTACAAAAAGTATTCGACCACCTTTTAGAACGCGATAACTTTTTTCAAACTGATCTAATTTGTTTGAATCTTCTTTTAAGTGTTAAAGGGACAAGTTTACGGTGCAATGACTGGCATACCTTTTTTCAAAATTATGCTATTACATAAAACGACAACGAAAGATAAAAAAAACACTCCTTTTTAACTTTTTCATCTGAACCTGGCACGAAAATTATAATAATATAATTTTATATATTATTTTACATATATAATATAATAATACAATTTACTCAGGTCTACGAAACGCATTTTTTAAATTTTCGTTGCAGGTTTAAACAGAAAAGTTGAAAGCCGAGTGTTTTGTATCTTCTCTTGTCATTTTATCTGATGACAGCATTGTTATAATTTTAATCGTTTTAATCATCGTTGTACCGAAAACTAGTCCCTTTGACGTTTAAAAAAAGACTCGTGTCAATCGGACCAGTTTGAAAAAAGTTATTTTAAAAAGTGGACGAACACTCTTTGCCTGGGATTGTACTATTAATGAATCGCATTTCCGACAAATTAAGACGTTCAGATAATTTTTAATATTTCCCTCTTATTCAACGCACGAATATTCGATCATTTGATAAACATACATCGCTTTTCAATAAAAAGCTAAATATCACAATTTTTACGATATAAGATTAAGGAATTCGCTGACCCCGCAGACTATTTCATAGCAATTTTTCCGTCCAGCGCCGCGCCCCGCGTCGGCCAGCATCGATCGGCCTTCAAACGGTCTAATTGCAGAAATGCAACGCGGCCGTGGCGCTCGTCGAATTATCGCCGAACAATTGCATTCTGCAGCGGCCGGCGCGGCCGGGACACGCTCGCCGGCGCATTTCTCACGGGCCGCGCCAGGTGTTTCGCCCCCGAGACTGTCATCTATTAGAAAACTCGGAACAATAGCTTCTAGCTTCTTCTATCCGCCCTCCGGCCACCCCGCAGCCCTCCGCGCCCGACCGTTTCTTGCTCGTAAATCTTTGCGAGCCGCTTCTCGCGCCGCTTGCAACCCGCGCAAAAATTGCATCTCGCGAAATTCGACCCCTCGCGCCGAGAGAAGCCGCCACCCTCTTCCCCCCCCTCGCGCCGTTCTCAGGGAGCTCTTTCCTCGCCTTCCTTACTTTCTTCGGGCCGATGGAAAACAATGTAGACTGCCGCGGATTTTTATTAGCGTTCTTCCAGCCGTATGACCTTTTTACCGCATTTGTCGCTGTCGCGGTGAAACAGAGGGTGCAGTTTTCCGCCGCGATCTCGCCGTTCATCCGGCTTGCAGATTGCGAAACGAGTGCCGTTTCGGATGTACGGGAATTGCACGCGAAAAATGTGTACGTGCGAACGAATTCTACGGATTTAGGAATTAATAATTTAGGAATCAGGAATTAACCCTTTGCACTCGAGTGGTGACCCTGAGGCATCACTAAAAAATTGTTACATCACGTTCCAAGATAATTTTTATATTGTAAAAGCTTAGGTACAAAAAATTGTTGAAAGTCTAATCGTTGTATGAGTCACAAGACTAAATTTGATATGCATAAAATGCACTTTGTCGTATAAAACAGAAATAGCGTAAGTCAGAGGAAGGAATTTAGATTTATAGTTAAAATGGCTTCGAGTGCAAAGGGTTAATAAATCAATGATTTTCTGTTTTTATTTATGTATTTCACGCGATTGCCTTGACACTAGATTTACAGAGTTTTACAAAAAGACAGCTGTTTTATGTTAGTTTGTGAAAGTAACAATAAGACATTTATTCTGATTTTAAACAAGTACAAATTGAATATTTAACACATAAATTGTATATTTAATATATAAATTGAATAAATAACTCGCAAATGTATCTTTACGATACGAATAATCGTAAATTAAAAAATTACTGACCCGCCATTTTGACGGGTTCCGTAAATCCAGCGTTAAAACACGATAATTCGGTTGTTATTATTATTAAATAAGATTTAACCAAAGTTCCAGCCTTTCATAATTCTCATAATTTATAAATTACAGTTTAAACGTTGGTATTAAAATAAAATACGAACGGAACTTTTACATCCGCTTTTCGTTCTATCATTTGCGCCACTTTGTTCGAAGAAAGGCTCGCGATCGCGGTGTTTCATAATAGGTGCTTTCACCTCATTAACGCGAGTCGCTGTTACGCGGAACACCGGAAAATTCGCAACGAATCGTTTCCCGTTTCCCAGCGCAAACAGCATTTTCGCAAGCGCCCGCCGCCGCCGCGATTGCTCCGAAGGGTGTCTCCGCGTAAACGATCTGTCCAATGATCGCGGCCCGTGGCCGATTCGGCGGAGTTCTTCGGCAGTGTTTGCACGGGGTCCTGCCCGCTGGCCGAAACATTCTTTCTCCGCCGTTAAATTTCAAAGGCGTAATAAGAACGTAGCGGAGCGCGAGTTACGCGGCTGTGTTATTACACGAGTCGCGGGAGCGCGCGCGCGCCTAATGTTCCCCGAGGAACGACCGTGTCATTATTACGTCACGCTCGTGTTTATTCATGCTGTCATGGTCCGCGAATCCCCCGACGGAGCTAATGGCAGGCTGCCGCGCGGCTCTCGGGGCCCGATCGGACCTTTAAAGCCCGACCGAATCGCGAGCGAAACGTGAAATTCGTTGCGCAACGGCGCCACTCCCCCCTTCGCCCCGGTCACGGTATCATTACACTCGAAATCTCGTTGAAGCGTGAAGACGTCGAACGGAGATTGGGAAATTGATACCGAGCAATGCGATTTACGGAACGCGACGCAGCGAAAGTCAAATCCTTTCGAACGCCTAGCATTCGGCGTCGCGTCTGCGACAGATGTCCCGATTTCTGGGTCCCGCTGATCGAAAAACGTATGGGAAAAGAAAGGTATGATGTATACAGAGTGTTTCGTAATTACTTTAACAGCCGAAAATGGGGAGCGCCTGAGATGATTTGAAGCAACTTTTTCCTTAGCGAAAATGCAATCCGTGGTTTCGTTTACGAGTAATTAGCGAAAAACATTAACCAATGAGAGGCGAGCTCGCCTAGCGCTAGGCAGCCGAGCCAACCAGCGGACTAAGCCTAATTCCGTTCATTGGCTCGGCCGCCTCGCGCCATCTGATCTCGCCTCTGATTGGTCACTATTTTTCGTTAATAATTCGTAAACGAAGCCGCGGATTGCATTTTCGCTAAGGAAAAAGTTATTCTAAATGACCTCAGGTACCCCTTATTTTCTGCTGTTAAAGTAATTATGGAACACCCGGTAGAATGTGCGAATCATTCGGCAATAATTTCGTCTTCGGTTTTCTCTTCAATTTTCTCAGATTTCTCTTTGGGAAAGGCATTGAACGATCAACGAGCTAAGTGGACATTTCTGAAATCTTTCCGACAGATGGCGATTGTTTTGTCACTGATTTTTAAAAGCGTGTACAGTAATTTCTCCCCAATTCGCGCTCAGATCGCGCACAAAAATGGACAATATGGGAAGTGGATTGTCAGCAATGATAAAAACGAGGTGCAAGGCTCGAATAATAATCGTATCTCCACTTCGCAAAATGTCCATTTTTGTGCGTGATCTGAGTGCGAATTAGGGAGAAATTACTGCACCACGCTGCAATGATTTTATAATCATAATCAGAATGATGAAATCAGAATTTTCTTAAATCTTCATCTCTCTCTCTTTCTCTCTCTCTCTCTCTTTCATCTAGTATCATAAATTGTAATTTTATTAATTATGGATTATTATTATTAATTTGATACATATATTATACATACAATATTTACAATAGTTACATACAATACAAATATATTAATTTACATATTATTAATACAAATAAATTGTATTTTTAAACCCACAAAAGCGCGTACATTCCAGGAAAAAAAGAATCCCACGATCGTTCTCCGACCGTTCGCCTAATCGACGTTCGATGAAGATCCAAATTAGTATTAAGAATTAAACGCGAGTCATCATAGAATCAAGAATCAAACGTATCAATAGAATGCACATCCGATGGAAGAATTTCAGGGCGCAGCGATGTCGAAAAGATATTCGGGGATCAGAAGAAAGACAAGTCGACCGTAGTCGCGGAGAGAAGGGTGCGCGATAAAACAGCAGAATGGGCCGGGGTGATCGATCAATCGGGGAAATAAGATGGCAGGAGGTGTGGCTGGATGCGCGAGCTATCGTTGGGAAATTAATCGTCGGCCGGAAAGGCGACAGACAGGGTGAACCGGGTCGCGCGTGGTTTTCGGGTCGCCTAGCGCGCGAGACCTCGCGCAATTGGAGCCCGTCAAAACCCGGGCGCACGGCTCACTCTGGCTTTGGCAGGTAACGAGGTGCGCGGCCGGGGGAAATTCAATGAGAGAAACGTTATTACAGTGCGGTTGAGCGAGATGTATCAAAGTCGAAGCAATTAATACGTCATCAAAGGAGAGAGCGAGGCGCGGCGGAACGCGCGCAATTCCTGAGGCCAGGAAGACGCGGGACCCTTAGCCGAGCCACCGTTGTCGAAACCGAGAGCAGCGGACTGGTTAGCCGAGAGAGAGAGAGAGAGAGAGAGAGAGATCCTAGTGCTCGGCGTTGAAACAATTAGGCAGAAACGCCTCTAATGACGTAGCAGCTGCTCAAATTCGGCTAGCAAAATTCCACGGCGTGTTACCCCTTAATCTTCCTCCGTGTCTAACACGCGCGCCTCCGCGCCGCGGCCCGGCCCCGACTGACGGCCTGCTTCGACCCGGTTATTCATGAGGACAATTTGCAAACCAAGGTCCCCGTTGTCGCTGTCTTCGCCGGGAAGAAACGCGCGGTTCCTTGCCACCGGGACCCGACAATCCCCGAAAGCGACCACGGATTTCACCCTCTGTCGAGCAGTCGTCGAGCACAATCCACGATTGCGAATTTTATTTCGAACGTTAACGCGCCCCCGCCTCGCGAGCCACCCAATTCCCTGAAAGAACGATCTTTCAGCGTTAATTCGAGTCCTCGAAACTCGAAAAAGTCCCACGGGAACTGGTTTCAAAATCCATTCGAAGTCCATTCGAAATCACCTCGTCCGATTCAGTCATTCATCCCAAGCAGTCGATTTTTCGAAACGATTTCGACATTTTCTTGCAAACTAAATACATCTGTCGAAAAGCACGATCTTTCAGCTTTAATTTCACTGCTTGAACATGAAAAAATTCCTACGGGAATGCATTGTAAAATTGATTTGAAAGGACGTCGTAACATTCACAGATTCTTCTCCGCGGTGACGATGCAGATTCGTCAATTTATCCGTACCAATTCCGAATTGTTGCTTCGATCAAAGTGACCCTGTCGTCGAGTGCGAACTAACAGCTTTAATTCGAGCTGTCAAAAGTCCCAGAATCGCCACGGGAACGCGTGTCGTAGTCGAAAGAAGCCGAGGCTGCGGCGACAGCTGTTGCTCGCAGTATACCCGGAGCCTCTTATTCCAAGAAACAGACTATAATCACAGGGTATTCAATTGATGATTGATGCACAATGGCGCTACCAGTATGAGAAGCTAGTATTTCAAGGACGTTTTAATTGGTTTACGGTTCATCTGATTCGGCAAGCAGAGAGAGAGAGAGAGAGAGAGCGAACACGTTAACTTAGCTGCTTATCGAGTTGCTTGTTCAACTCGTTGCACGGGAACCATAGATTGCAGCAGAAAAAGAACTACACGCGATTGCATGCTGCGGCTGCACTTTTGTCGCGTTATCGCGGAACCGAATTGTTTCCAGCGACGGGATCAAACGTACGTCCGACGATTCTATTCGATAAAAATCGTGGTCGCTCTTTGAGAACAACGAGCGATAACATTATCAATAGATCCAGGTCTCCCGCACCCAGATTCGATTTTCGAAAAATTCTAGTTTACTCGCCGGCGCATCTAACTGCACCGATCTGCCGATTCTTTATCTCTTTCTACGGAGGACTGTACCGGATTCATGCCGATTCAGAATTAATTCAACGAATCATTGCACCGGTCTACATTGATTCGATTGTAGGAGCGCTAAATTATTAGTGAAAACTGGTCGAACTTTGAACAAGTGTAATTTTGCATAAAAATATCTCAGAACGTTCTACATGTGCTTGTTTTAAAGAGCTGAGTCTCTACTTTCATGTCCTAGGCGCACAATATTTTACGATCTTTTTAGCCCAAGTGACGCGAGTTCGAAGATCTGCAATCTTTGGGTAACAAGTTGAGTTTGGTTACAAATAGGTTCAACGATCAATGTTTTATTGAATTTAGCAAAAAATACCAAAATTTCCAATGTCATTACCATTCTTTTTACTCGAATATATCATTCGAATTATTCTATTTCTACAAATAATTATTTATTCGAGTGATTTTTTATTTGAATAATTCCTCGATCGAATCTTTATTTGAATAATTTTTCGAATGGTCCGTTATTTGAATAATTTTTCGAATGGTCCTTTATTTGAACAATTCTTCGAATGATCTTTTATTTGAATAATTCTTCGAATGATTCTTTATCTGAATAATTCTTCGAATGATCCTTTATTTGAATAATTCTTCGAATGATCTTTTATTTGAATAATTCTTCGAATAATTCTTTATCTGAATAATTCTTCGAATGATCTTTATTTGAACAATTCTTCGAATGATCCTTTATTTGAGCAATTCTTCGAATGATTCTTTATCTGAATAGTTCTTCGAATGATCCTTTATTTGAGCAATTCTTCGAATGACCCTTTATTTGAACAATTCTTCGAATGACCCTTTATTTGAATAATTCTTCGAATGATCCTTTATTTGAATAATTCTTCGAATGATCTTTTATTTGAATAATTCTTCGAATAATTCTTTATCTGAATAATTCTTCGAATGATCTTTATTTGAACAATTCTTCGAATGATCCTTTATTTGAACAATTCTACGAATGATTCTTTATCTGAATAGTTCTTCGAATGATCCTTTATTTGAGCAATTCTTCGAATGATTCTTTATCTGAATAGTTCTTCGAATGATCCTTTATTTGAGCAATTCTTCGAATGATTCTTTATCTGAATAGTTCTTCGAATGATCCTTTATTTGAGCAATTCTTCGAATGATTCTTTATCTGAATAGTTCTTCGAATGATCCTTTATTTGAGCAATTCTTCGAATGACCCTTTATTTGAACAATTCTTCGAATGACCCTTTATTTGAATAATTCTTCGAATAATTCTTTATCTGAATAATTCTTCGAATGATCCTTTATTTGAACAATTCTTCGAATGATCCTTTATTTGAACAATTCTACGAATGATTCTTTATCTGAATAGTTCTTCGAATGATCCTTTATTTGAACAATCCTTCAAATGATTCTTTATTCGAATAATTCCTCGACTAATTTTTTATTCCAATAACTCGAAGTATTCTTTATTCGAATAATTCGAAAAAGAAATATAAAAGAAATGAACCGACAAACAATAAAAAACCACTTTACATCATTCTCATTCAAATCAATTATTTTCCGCACGAATTCCTGCACGAATCAATTCTTACTCTACCAAAATCTAATTCGAATGAATTCTCATTCGAACAAAATTGTACTCGAATAATTTATAATTTCTATTCGATCGAATACTAATTGGACAGCGTCGAATCAAATTGTACTAGACCTTTCTCTTCGATCCATCATCCGAAGATAATTTTCCCCGGCTCCGGGGCTCGTGCCGGTTCCCTAAATGTTCGGTTCCGGGTCGCGGCAGACCCGGCGGCGGCCGAAGCGCGCGAGGCAACAGATAAATCAGCGCCGACAAGATTAAAAGTCTCCGGGGCGAGTAATGCCTTTACATAAATTCCCGTTGAATGGCCGCCGCATCCGCGCATTCTTGCCGCGTCAGTGGCCCTTTGGTATCAAGGATGCATCGCGTTTCCATTGCGCGCCGTTTACGGGGAACACGCCGCGGCACCGTGGTCCCCCGACAATGGGGGCGGTCGGCCGGACTTCTTGCCTCGGAAAACCCGCGACGCCGGTAATCCACGGCCAGCCGTATCTGCCGGCCATAAATATTTCGTACAATGGTAACGATGTATCCGTCCCCGCTGTCCGGCCACGGATTTTCCGAGTCGGTTCCTTTCAAAATCCGAGATCGACCGGCTCTTCGGCCGGCCATCGTGATGAATCGGGAAGCATGGGACAAGCGGGGGCGGGGCGGGGACGATCTATCGCGAGGAATCCAGAGGGAAAGCCTCTCTCTGCTCGAAGAATCTATCGCCGGGTCCAGATTATCCGTGCGGAAGCAATGGTCGATGGGACGGCGACCCGAAATCTGCCGATTCTTCTGCACCCCTTCACGGGGATCTACGAATAATTAGACCGGTCGGCTCTCTGTTTTCGACGAGTATACTCGTCGCGCGTAAGAAGTTGCCGTTTGAATCGTGCGATCTCAGTGGAAACGAAATTATATTCGTAAATTGTTTAATTGAATTTATTCGTTGCTTGAACAGGGTGGACCCTTTTTTGACGAGTTCAATGATATCGAGTACGCGAGTACGAGTGCACAATAACAATAATAATAATAATAATGATGGTAATCACTGGACCATGGATTTTTATGCAAAATAAAAATCTGCATCGTCTCTTATGTGAAACTGAAATTAGATAAAATTAAAATAAATTCCTTTTGTAATAACGTTAATACAGTGCATTAAATACAGTAAAATGAAATTAAAATAAATTATTTAATTCTTCTTTTGCCTTCACCGTTCTGCGTTTCGTTCATCCAGTTTTGTTATAAATGCATAAATATACGATGCACGCGTTGTAACTGCGAAGATAACGACACGGCAAGAGGTTAAAAAACAGTCGTAATTCCCGGGTGTTTCGAGTATTTGGAGGCCGAGACGAGATAAAACGAGCAAATAAAAAGGTGTACGTAATTATTATGAAAAAAAAAACTGAATGCATACAGTGTCACGGATTAGATAGCGTACTCGTTATAGTTCGCTTCAGCGACACATCCAAGCCGCGCGGTCTTCAAAGAGGTCGCGAAATAACCTTAACCGGTTAATTAAAAAGCCTCGTACGAATTTCGAGCAGCATTTACAGCACGCCGAATAGAATGTTGTTTAATCTGGTTGCCGTTTCACGTCCCGCGGGGAACGTAATATCGCGCGCATACCGCCGTTCTCTCCCGAGGAGCGAGCAAACGTTTCCCGAAATTCTGAAATCGTGTTGCAGAAATTTCGGTTGCCCGTAACGATGACCGCGCGGACTTTTCTGTGAGATAAAAAATGCATACATTCGCGCCTGTGTGTACACGTTCGTTCGTTCGTTTCTCTCGCAATAACGTTGCAAAGGCGGAACCAAACGCGAAACGTTTCGTCGTCTTTAAATTCTTTAAACGTTTCGCAACTGTTTCGCACGCGATCCGGCCGTTTTTGCCGCGAGACGCGTAAAAAAATCCGCCCGTCGCGTCGAAACGAACCGCGCGTATCGTAGGTCGACGCAAAAATCTGTAACGTTAAGCTCGCGCGGTTTCTCCATTCACGGCGCGCGCGAGCGGCGACGGAATGAAACAGCAACGGTCCGCAAACGCGTAAATTATGCATCGCCGGGAATTAATTTTAATAAGCTATCGTTCCCGCGGATTTCCATAAATATCGCCGTTGCGAATGTAAAATGTCGCGGCGCATTTGCATGAATATCCGCGACGGGGCGGGGGGAGGCCACCGGTAAATGCGGGGATTTCAAGATAGAATTCGATGAAAACGACGCCGCGGACCGGGCCGACGTAAACGACAGGCGCATGGTGCATCGAAACCGGGGACAAACGATCGAAAATTTTTGATCGTTGTTCGCGCTACACGAAATCCTCTTACTGTAATACGTTTCGTTCCACGTACGTCGCATTGGTAATTCAATTATACGGAATACTGCAAGCATTTCTTACGATTCTTGACAAGCCACGTTACTTGAGCTTGCTAGAACTGCTGTAGCAACAATTGGAATATGTTTCCAACATTTTTACACGTAAATAATGTAATACTTCACTTTGAATCTTTAAACGTTGCCTAAACGTAATAAAAAGAATACAAATCATCAATTTATGTGTAGGTAATCCTCCTATAACACGGTAGATAGGTTCCTAGAAAATATATAATAATAATATATAACTATGTAGTGACATAATAATAATAATATATAATATATACTAATAAATAGTATACTATACTATATAACATATACTATACTATAATAATAGTATACTATATAATATATACTACACTATAATAATAGTATACTATATAATATATACTATACTATAATAATAGTATACTATATAATATATACTATACTATAATAATAGTATACTATATAATATATACTATACTATAAAATAATAGTATATTATATAATATACATATACTATACTATAATAATAGTATACTATATAATATACATATACTATACTATAATAATAGTATACTATGTAATATATACTATACTATAATAATAGTATACTATATAATATATACTATACTATAATAATAGTATACTATATAATATACTAATATATACTACTATAATAATATAAGTAACCTGAACTTTTATTATAAATATAAGCGAAAAGAGATCCTAAAAAATATAAGAAAACAAAAAATATTATTTTCGTTTAATGTAACCTTAATTTAATAAATTTCTTGTTCGTCAATTCAACTTCAACAATTGAACGAGAACTTTTTTTCGGTCGAACGATATAACCTTCACCTTCTGAACCTTTTTCTACCCTTTTTCTACCCCTTTAAAAAATCTGTAATTTTGTTTCGCTTGCTAGTTCTTACAAGGTCATTGTAGATACCACGGTACGAAGATAGACAATTTTGCAGCACCCTTTTGAATTTTCGGCCCCTTTCAGCGGAAGAGTATATATATTTATACACCCTTAATTACAATAATTATCAATAATTATATTCTCATGTAAAGACACTATAATTCATTATTCCTTCCCGTCATTATTTCAAGGTAACTTACTTTCTAATTATGTTAAACAAAAATCATACTATCCAGCGCCATAGAAGTACAGTATCCTACAAAACTCGTAAAAAAAGGTATAAATGTATAAAACTTTTCCTTTTGCGCACGTTTTCAATCCGGCGCCACAGAGCTTGGAATATCTATCCTAAATAAAGAAGAAAAAGACCACCCTTTGTCTCAATGTTTATCATTGAGCAGAACGAAAGCGATCGAATACCGTCCGAGGAAAAAACTGGCGTTCCGGCGGGGCGCGGTGCGCGGGAACCGACGAATAAATTCAACGAATTAATGACCACGATCACGATACTTTCGAGGCGGCGTCGAGTTGATCTACGACGACCGGGTTCGCGGGGGTGGAACTAAGCGGGACGGACAGATGCCGTTGGTGGCCGGGGCGCGGAATGGAGTCCAATAATTCTTTGTGCCCAAGTGGGCCACACAGGGGATGCGCGGGCGTGTGTTGCGAGCTCGGAGCAATACCGCGCGCGCCTCCGGATAAGCGTGTGCGGCCCGAGATAGCGGACGCATCTATATAAATTGCATCGTTTCCTTTGAACGGTTCATCATGGTTGACCGATCGCGTTCTATTGATTAGAAGTCCAATTATTGGCTCCGGGTCCGGCTATTTTTATTTCCGTTCCCTCCCCGTCCGCCGTCCGCCCCGGCAGACTCCGCGCGCGAGCTTTTATTTGCGGCGCCCCTCGCGACCAGGACCTTTTAATTCGATACCCGTCCGACGGTTCTTTCACCCTCCGCCGGCGCGGCGATCCTTTTGTCCGCCGACTTACCGCGCCCAACGGCCTCGCGGACGGCGATCCGCGGATTTCCCATTATTTTTGGTCGGCCCCTCGTTTTCAATCCGCCCGAGGAATCATCGAGTCGACACTATTAACCCTTTGCGCTCGAGTCGTGACTCCGAGGCACCGCTAAAAAATGTTTATATCGTATTTCGAAATAATTCTTACATCGACAAAATTTAGGTTCGAAAAATCGTTGAAAGTATAACTGTTGTATAAGTCGCAAGACTCAATTTCATACGCATAAAATGCGCTCTGTCATGTAAAATAGAGACAGCGTAGGTCAGAAAAATCATTTTAGATTTACAGTTTAACACGTTCAGTGCCACGTCGGTCAAATATGGGTGACACTAATTTTTGACCAATTGAAAATACATTTTCATTGTAATATATTCGAACAAACTGAATTTGATTAGAATGTTTCGGATGCGAAGGAGTTGTAATATCATCCACTATGATAAATTTTAACTTTCTAGTTTCGGTTTGATTAATTAAATTGCTTTGATTTTGTAGGAATTTTTTAGTGATCGAATGTGGGCACCGAATGTGTTAAATGGCTTCGAGTGCAAAGGGTTAAGAGCGAACAGCGAGATGAACGTGGGTCTAAGGCGCGTTGAGATCCCGTTTGAGGATGCTCGGAAGTTTTGAGCAAAATATGTTTGGCATAAGTGGAAGCAATAATGGATGCACCGTTTCATAACACCGTTTAACCCTTTGCACGCGAAGCTAAAATAACACAAAATTTGAAATAGCTTTTTTGACCCATGGTATTCCTATTTTACATAACCTAGTGCATTTTGAACGTATGAAATTGTTACGCTTTCGACAGTTCTTTAAATATAAACAAATTCGATTGATAAAATTATTTTGAAACGAGTCGTAACAGTTTTTAATGCCGCTTTGGAGTCGCCGCTCGAGTGCAAAGGGTTAAAACGCAGTAACTCTTTCAAAATCGAACTAAATGACTTGAATTTTTTTTTAGATGGTAGAAGGACTAGTCTATTAGACGGCTATTATTATTATTATTTATAGTTATTATCGACTGGATGGCTAAAAAGTTTTCTTTTAATTTTGCCATTACTTGGAACGAAAAGAAAAAATTGAAAACCCTTATGTTTTAATTTTCTTATCTATATCAATAACGAAAAATTATTATTTATTATTACTATTATATAGTAATACTATTATTCTGACGAAGATTTAAAAAAATATCTTTTGTAAATCTCGGTAAATTATATGCGAGCTGAAAATCTGATCGGTGAACCCAGAGTCGAGCTACAAGCGTTGAAGGATTAAAAAAAGAAACTGCAGATATTTTCCAGTTTTTGGTCAAAATCGCGATGAAACTGCGATTATTACGATCTTTAATTTGTTGTAGCTCATCACAACGTGAACGATATTTCGATAAAATGTTCAACATGCATACGAAGTTAGGTCAAAACAGGCCGCGAAGAAGTCGAAACGCCCGAAGAATCGCGACTCAGTATTCTCAGATCTGCCGGCTTCGATTCAGCCTTTTGGACATTTCTGGGAGAAATTGCTGCATTCAGATGCCCGTTTGCCCAGCACAGATGGAATCTTTACAGTCAAATTAATCGTTTCAGATAGCACTTTGAGCGCGTTCGAGCCGCGAAGAAGTCAAAACGCCCGAAGATTCGCGACTCAGTATTCTCATATCCGCCGGCTTCGATTTCGACTTTTGAGCATTTCTGGGAGAAATTGCTGCATTCGGATGCCCGTTTGCCCAGCATAGATGGAATCTTTACAGTCAAATTAATCGTTTCAGGTAACACTTTGAACGCGTTCGAGCCGCAGTAAGAAGCAGCGATCAAGATTCGTTGCGCGGAGGGCTGCTAGACCGCGGAAAGATCGCGTGCGACTGAGATGCTTGCTACAAGATCTCGCGGATCGGCTCTGCCGATGGAAGGAAAATCGGCTCGGCGACACGGAAAACCTGTTAGGCGTCGCGAGACTGGTGTCTCGCGAGTCCAGCGTTTTCCCGGGAAATTACTGCATCGTCGCGGCGCGGCGCGGCGCGGGCGCGGCGTATGCAGCTGCTTGATAAGCGGTATTCTGCCAAGCGACGCGCGACGGGGGGCCGATAATGCAAAGTTGCGCTCGAAACGCGAAAGAGAACGGCTTATCGGTGGAAAGCCCCCTCGACGGCGCCGCATATCGGTCGCGTTTACATCGATAAGTGCTCGATCGCGGCGCGGGCCCGATCGCCGTTTCAACGCCTGAAGCACGTAATCGTCGAGCGGAGCAGAGCTGACTGGCGTGTACACGCGTCTCCACACCCCCGTTCTACACCCTCTCGCACACGCTGCTCCCGTAAGAAACTGTCTTTTCAGTCGAGATTCTTGCGCGGAAAGCGTTGCAACAGCGGGAAATCACTCGCGCTCGAACGACGCGATCGACGCACAGCGATCGGTTTCCGTACAAAAAGCGGAATAAAGTCAGTTTGAAAAAATATCCCCGTAACGCATATTATTTACTGTGATCTTTTTTTAGCGTTTGTTCATTTCGGAAACGGCTGAATAGCTACAAAGTAGCCCATTTTCAAAATCATCTAAAAATATCATCGTTTATTTCGTTCTTCGAAAATAAATAATTTTTAACTCAATAACTCGATGTACATACTTGGTATGTACTCAAATTACGCCACAGGACACTTTTGTATCTCTCACATTTTTCGAGTTACGTTCGATCGAATGTATTGAATTTTTATTTCATTTTTTAATGAAATGAGTTTGGTGGAGTTCGGTGTTCGCTTTGATCGGATTTCGAACAGCGACGCTTTGCATTGATGACAAAATAAAAATTGGCTGCTATCAGCTTGCTATCGGAGGCATCGCCTAATAATCTATCTATAAAAGGGACTTTCGAAATGTTTGTTCTCGGCTCGGATAACAAAAAAAGAAAGAAAACGAACAGAACGAGACAATAAGTCAGCGCGACTCGGCGGAGGTGCGTCGACGTAGAACGAAAAAACATCGACAGTCTGCTCGAAAAATCTGGCGAACGGGTGAATATACGCTGAAGATTCGTCTACGATCGTCAAATATGATAAAGCCGTCCGTAAAATACGCTGAATCCGTCCTAAAAACATAGGTCGGTTTTTAGGAATTTATTGCAGGAATTTATTATTAGGAATTTATTGTTTACGTTCAGGCACGTTTAAACGTTGTACACAAATTTTTACAGCATCCTGTACCGGAAGTAGAGGATACTGTTACATTATTAAAGGATACTATTATATTGTTTCTAATTTATTAAGATTTTTAACAGAGATAACAGATTTCTTTTCATTTAATTCGTACATTAAACAGCAAAATTGAAGCATCGCTAATTCTTGACCGAAAAATGGTCGATCTTTGAAATGCTGTAACTCCGTTAAAAGTCATCGTAAAATGATGACCTTATTTTTAAATTGAAGCTTGAAATTTCTACTTTATGACGCTATATCCTAATTTATAATATCACGCATCCTCGTGACTGTAGAATTCTAAATCTGAGGGCATGCCCGTGATACCGAAAAAGTGCACTGGACCGCGAATTTTATGCTTTCCATTTTTTTTAACCTTGACAATAAGTCAACGCGACTCGGCGGCGACGGTGCATCGACGTAGAACGAAAAAACATCGACAGTCTGCTGGAAAAATCTGGCGAACGGGTGTCGCCGGACGAGAGAGAAATGGAAGGAACGGTGCCGTTAAACCGGACCGGGAAAGCCGTTTAGGAAATTCGCGCGGATAGGACGGGCGGGGTTAAAAATGTCGCGGCGTTATCTCGTTAATTTATTTCTCCATTTGGTAATCCGTTGCGGGAGGCGCGCGCTTCAAGATTACAAGTTGCCGTCGCGGGGGGTGCCTCCGCTTAAAAACCGACGTATATATTGTATGTATATATATATATATGTAGAGATCGCGTCGCAGTGCTGCCGGTGCTCTGCTGGCCTGCTGCTGCTGCTGCAAGGTTTCACGGAGATCAGCCGGGTAATTCTTTCCGACGCTAATCCGCTCGCAGCGTCGCGGAAAAGAAGCTTACGGCAACATCTCGCACATTGAGAGCGCCTCGGCCTTTAAACGCCGGATTAAGGGAGTCATCGCGATCCGAACAACTCGGCTTTGTCATTTTCGATTACGATCATTACCCGGCGCTGGCCGGCCACGCACGCACGCGCGACCCTGTAACAAATTGCGACCGTGCACCCTGCGACGTAAGAAGAACGGAACTTGACACACGAATAGGGTAAGTGTAGGTGTTACCGCGGTTTCTGAATGAAGGTGAGCTTTGACAGAGAAAATGAGACTTTTGAGATCTTCTTACGCGAATAAATTGACAACTTGAGCTGTATCTATTATTCCTTAACACGTTGACTGCCGCGTGACCAGTATTCGGGTGACAGCAAAAGTTCTCATCAGGCCACGTCACCCGTAATTCGGGTGACGCTGATTTGACTACTTACAAAGGATTTCCGAAAATATTTCGACAAGTATTCTACAAGAGGTAATGAAACTATTGAATTCTTATAAAAATGGTTTATTAACAAAATTATTCGCAGTGTATAACATTAAAACATTCTCTGCAAAGTTGAGGTTGATCAGGACAGCTTGGACAAAAAGTTGTTTGTTTTTTCAGATATGCTCGTGCCTCTGATCGGTCCATTTCGTATCTTTTATTTGAACTGTAGCTTCCTCAGTATCATCAACATTTCTTTCTTCTTCCATGACCAATTCTCGTAAAATCTCGTCACAATAGTATCTTCATAACATTCATTATCACTAAGATTATATTTATCAGTATCCAAATCAGAATCTGACGATGTAATTTTATTTATGCTTCTCCTTCCGGGCAATCCGATCTCTTTTCATTACTGAAAAAAGATAAGGGCAGAGATTTTAAGTTATACCATTCGGTACTCGGCAAAGATTCCAACTGTTCATGCAGGAACAGAAACAGATATGAATTAACAGCGCACGCTTCCTATAACGGCACGGGTGGCCTGTAGGAGATTTTGTTGTAAATACGCGTGGCAGTCAACGTGTTAAATTGTATATTTAGTTTTCTCGAAATATTCGATCTCTGAAAAAACGAATTTCATTGAAAAGCGTAATAATGTAAGTAATAATGTAATAATAAAGCGCAAAGAAATCACACGTATGCATATATTACTGTGGTTATGTGCCTATTACCGCGTGCCAAGTACTGGTGCGTCATAAATTATCGATATTAACTCTTTACACTCGAAGCTCTGTCTTAACTGTAAATCTAAAATCATTTTTCCGACTCACAGTATTTTCATTTTATACGACAGAATGTATTTTATGCATACCGTGTTGAGTTTTGTGACTTGCACGACGGTCACGCTTTCAAGAATTTTTTAAATCTGAACTTTGTTGATATAAAAATTAACTTAGAACGTGACGTAACAAATTTTAGAGGCGCCTCAGAGTCACCGCCCAAGTGCAAAGGGTTAAACGTATAAAAAATTGTGAGTTTCGTTTTTAAGAGATTGCACACTGTACAATGTTAGATTTTATTACTTTTGTAAAATACCGCAGTATTTGGTGCGTCCACAGTAATACCCACACTTACGGGAAATTAGATTAGAAATCGAGAAAACACGCGCGAATCGATATGCGTTACACGTATTTTACAACATTTTCCAAGTGAAATTTTGTTGTACGCATAAGTTATTCTCGTTTCCGTTTTGTAAATAAGTTAAAAAGTGTTTTATTTTAGTTATTGCATAGATATTCGAAAGTTGTTGTATATCTATAGTTATGGAGCGAGTTACAGTTATTTATACCACTTTACATATTCATTGAATTTTCCAACATTCGGGGGGGGGGGGGGGGGATAAAAAAAGAAACGAAGGATATCGATTTTCTCATCTTTTTCCTTTTAATTAGTTAATCCCCTATTTCCTTTACTCTCTCTCTCTCTCTCTCTCTCTCTCTCTCTCTCTCTCTCTCTCTCTCTCTCTCTCTCTCTGCTACGCGTTTCATTTCACGAGACATTTTACTTATTTAAAATCTGTCAGTAATAACGACCATTTCCCCTGTTATTTATTCACGTTCGAGTATATTAAGAAACACATGAAAGTTCGAACGAAATGCCTGAAACTAGACAGTTAAATAACAACGTATTTCTGTTGCGCGTTACGTGCACCGCACCGGCCCGACGTTGCACTGAAACGGTTTAGCAGAAAGAAAGTTGTGCGGTGCTCGATTATCGCGGCGTGCATTACGACTTCAAATTACAGTGCATATAAAATTAATTTGACCGTAAAGATGCGAACCGCGAGATCGGGGACGCGGCGTACATACATACTCCGCTGTAGTAATAACAAAGCCGTGTGTGGTAAGAGAGTTTTACAAGCATATTTCGAATGTGGAACATTGGCGCCAATCTCTGATCATTCTGCCGGAACAAGCGGCAATTACATAAACGTAACATTTTCATAAGCATGCCCGCGAGAACTCTGTGCATCGAACATCATTAAATCGCGACAACAACATGGATCGTTACGCGAGTAGGTTCGCCGACCTTCGCTTTCGAATGGAGAACAATTATTTGTTCTCGTCGAAACCGCGATTTGTCGATACGTTAACACTAAACCTACCAAGCAGTAATACTAACTGGCATGTACTGCTTCACGAAAACGAGAAGACCGAATTTTTTTTATTTACAGTTCAAATAGCTTCGAGTGCAAAGGGTTAACCATTGACTGCCAACTACGAGATATCTCGTAGTGGGTGCTGCAAGTTTAGCTTGGCTACAAGTGGCTGTTTGAGTTTAGGAACTATTAGGAAGGATGAATGAAAAATGTATACAGTGTAGAGAACATATTGATTATCAATAAAAAAGAATACTGTAAATGCCATTGCAATATTATATCAGTAACTTAACACTAAACCTACCAAGCAATAATACTAACTGGTATGACCTGCTTCACGAAAGTGAGAAGACCGAATTTATTTGGAATTTGTAAAGTTTTCATTATAAAACTTGCTCCAATAATATAACTTATTCAAGCGTTTTCCACGAAAGAGTCTCGGAACTTTGCAGAATTGCAAAATAAGAAAGCGGTCACTTTGACCGCGGTAGATTTAGCGTTAATCATATAACTCGCCGTTCGTTGACGATTTTATGTTACTCGCGCGGGGCTCGCTCGAAAGCTTCGTGTACACGCGAAACTCGTAGGCCGGCTCGAAAGATTTCCGCGATGTTCCTTTAAAAGAGGCGTGCAAGTGTTTTTACTGTACAAAAGGGATTCAAGGGATTCGCAATGCAGAGAGCCCCGTGGACAGCGTCTTAAAGCTTTAAACGAGGAAAGAGTGTCCCAAGAAAGCTTCCATAAAATTTCATGACCGGACTATGGACTTCTCGCATTTATAGGATACGGTAAAAATAAGAATTTCGATACGGTGTTGTAAAGCAGCTTCTTGGCAGCGGCTTCAGGGAACTTTTTGATAGAAGGGGAACGTTCTGTTTATTTTTTCAAACGCTTGGCATTTATACGCTGAAAATTCGTCTACGATCGTTAAATACGATAAAGTCGTCCGCAAAATACGCCGAAACCGTCTCGAAAGTTTCAATTTTTACCGAGAGTACTGTACAATCGGGCTGAAAATTATTCAGCGAAATAAAACTTCCTAAAAACATGGGTCGTTTTTTAGGAATTTATTGCAGGAATTTATTATTAGGAATTTATTGTTTGCGTTCAGGCACGTTTAAACGTTTTACACAAATTTTTACAGCATCTTGTACCGAAAGTAGAGGATACTGTTACATTATTAAAGGATACTATTATATTGTTTCTAATTTATTAAGATTTTTAACAGAGATAACAGATTTCTTTTCATTTAATTCGTACATTAAACAGCAAAATTGAAGCATCGCTAATTCTTGACCGAAAAATGGTCGATCTTTGAAATGCTGTAACTCCGTTAAAAGTCATCGTAAAATGATGACCTTATTCTTAAATTGAAGCTTGAAATTTCTACTTTATGACGCTATATCCTAATTTATAATATCACGCATCCTCGTGACTGTAGAATTCTAAATCTGAGGGCATGCCCGTGATACCGAAAAAGTGCACTGAACCGCGGATTTAATGCATTTACGAGATGGTAACGCGAAAAACAAAATAAGAAGAACTGGAAGAAGTATAAAATGACGCAGAGAGAGAGGAGACACACTCTCAGTCAACTAACATTTCCCGAAACCGATGGAGACAATTTTTATCTCGCCCAAAGATCCCGCAGTCTAATGATCGAATCCGGAGCACACCGGAACTTCGGCCGCAGCAACGAATCACGATCTCGAACACCGCAAAAGCCCGTCGGACTCTATCGGCTACGAAAACATGACTTATCTTTGCGAGTGATTCGTCGATAGAGCACACTCGACGTCTAAATAAATCGATGGGACGCCGCGGGAAGAGCTCTTTGCCGCGTAGTCCGCGCGGTAATCGGCGGCTCTTTCGCGCGGCTCTATGCGCTCGGCGAATCTCTCTCTCCTCTCTCTCTTTCTCTCTCTCTCGAAGCCAATTCTCGTTAGAGGCTTGTAGAGCACTCGCGCTAATTTCGTCGCCTATTTCCCCGGGACGCGGAATGGTCGGAAGTCGGAATTATTCGGGGACAATCTCGCGGCGCGATCTTCCCGCGTCGCAGCATCCGTACAGGTCGGTTTCGGTCTACGCGGCGCTTTCGTTCCCTCTCGTTTCGCTTTGCCTCCCCTTTGACGAGATATAATCAAACACGCGATTAGACCGCCTCGCGTACGAAAACCTTCGCCGTCGCGCGCCGTGTGTGTATGTGTGTGCACGCTGCTCCCTGTGCACGCTGTTCCCCGCCGCGCGTTCCTCTGCGGAACACGGCACAGAGCCGCGAGTTTCCGCTGCTCGCCGCGATCTGATAACGGATACACACGAGAATGCTGGGCATGCACTAATTCACGTGTCATTGCTGAGTCGAGCAGACGTGTTCCACTTATTAGAACGTCGGCTATCTTCCACGAGCGCTAGCCGCTGGCGAAGACACGTAACGCCTCGCCGAAGTATTTGTACTATTCGATAAGCTGCACGCCGGGCACACATGATTTCTGTCGGGCGCGTAGATAAGGGAGCACCGCGTCTACGATCTTATCCGGCCACGTGTTTGATTAATAATTAAGTGCCGGGGAACCGTCTCTCCACGGTGGACGAAATTTGTGTAGGGACGTTAACGTTAACTCGTTGGCGAAACGAGTCAAATTTACTGTCGAGGAAATTAAAAGTCTGTCGAATACATCCGGGGATAATTAGAAATAAAAGGACTACTTAACACTAGAGTCAAAATGACTCTAGAATCAAAATGACTCTAGAGTCAAAATGACGCTAGAATCAAAATGACTGGTTCCTGACCTTTTTCTTTCATAATTGCTGATATTATTAATGATGTTTCTAGGAGAAATATTTAGTAGTTTTAGTAGTTTTAGTTACTATACCTTCTTTATCCTAGCACATATTATGATAGAAACCGCTCGAAGTTTCAATAAATTCAATCTTGACGTTGTTATAAAACAATGTAAATTAGTCTCGATAAGAGCTCGGTAGTTTCAGTGTTAAACAGAGAGATTCCTTTTTTATTTGTGTAAACGATATGAAATAATGAAACGCGTGACTGTACAGTGAAATTTGCATCGGGAAAGTCGGCTGAAATGTTATAAATAAAAGACAAGAATGTTGTATACTAATATTTAATATTTCCAGTTATTTAATATTTCCAATTATTTAATATTTCCCATTATTTTAATATTCCCAATTATTTGATATTTCCAGCTATTTCCAAATAATTACTTCGAATATTCTATTCTTTATAATGCGAACCAACTGCTGCAACGTTGCAGTATCAATTTTATCGCATTTTCGCATCGCAGCATTTTCTGGCACTTTAACGTTGACGCATTGCTTATTGGTTTTATGAACTGCTCTTGACGAGATTCCCTGTAAGTTCTCTATGGGGTCCAAGCGAAAGAGAAAGAAAGTGAAAGAAAAGTTGTACATCGAGAGAAACAGTCTTGCGATCTGTTAATTATAAATTAATCTATTCTTGTACGTTCTGGGAAATGTACAGAGAGCATCCTCGAACCTGCAGACATTCTTTCTAAATTCATCGCACTCACCCACCAGACACGCGTTTCTAAAACTATCATAAGTGGAGTATAAAAGAGTTCTCATTGAAACCGTCACGGTCCACGTGCCAGTTTTCTATTTAAAATTAACGTCGTTACAAACAGAACTTGTTTAACTCGTTACAGCAAAACTTGTGCTTGTCGAAAGAGATTTATCACGTCCCATTTTTAATTTAGTTTTGTTAAAGTAACACGTTTTCATGCAGATTTCATCTTTAACCCATTGCATCACGATTTACACGTATGACATAACCCTTTGCAATCAAAGCCATTTTAACTGTAAATCTAAAATAATTTTCCCGACTAGCAGCATCTCCATTTTATACGACGAAGTGCATTTTATGCGTACGAAATCGAGGCCCGCGATTCATAAAACAGTTACACTTTTTAATAACGTTTAAAATCGAAACTTCGATCACATAAAAATGATCTTAGAACGTGATGTAACAATTTTAGTGATGCCTCGGAGTCGCCGCTCGAGTGCAATGGGTCAACAATTTTATCACTGATATTTACTTGTTCGCTTAACGTTAACATACACTGCATACACAATAAACGAAAAACGCGGGAAAAATCAAATACTTATAAGAGTTAAAAATTCAAATCGCTGCTGCAGAGTGGTATTCGGCGAAGCAAGGAACGATGCGTAATGGCGCTTTGCACGTCGAACACCGACATCGCGATTCTTTTCTAACCTTATTTTTATAACAACGTAAACACCTTCGCGTATAGGACCGGCCTCAAAATATTCTAATCATCTCGAAGTTTGAGAATACGTTTTCGTTTCCGCTAAAATTGCAATTTAAACAGCCAATGGTCGCTACTTTTTACGCGCGACGAGTGTGCTCGTCGCGACACGAAATACAGTAATGTCTCCCTAACTGACGCTCAGATAGTGCAGAAAAATGGACAATTTGGGAAGAGGAGATACGATTATTCGAGCCTTGCGACTCGTTTTTATAGTTACCGATTTTCAACAATTATAAAAACTAGAGTGCAAGTCTCGAATAATCGTGTCTCCTCTTCCCAAATTGTCCATTTCTGTGGACAATCCGAGCGCCAATTAGAGAGACATTACTGTACCGCCGCTTCTCCGCGACGAGTATACTCGTCGAACACAGCTAACTGGTTAATCTGATTTCAGAATATGTTTTTGTTTCCGCTAAAATTACAATTTAAACAGCCAATGATCGCCACATTTTACACGCGACGAGTATACTCGTCGCGACACGAAATACAGTAATGTCTCCCTAACTGACGCTCAGATAGTGCAGAAAAAAAATGGACAATTTGGGAAGAGGAGATACGATTATTCGAGGCTTGCACTCTCGTTTTTATAATTGTTGAAAATCGTTAACTATAAAAACAAGTCGCAAGGCTCGAATAATCGTATCTCCTCTTCCCAAATTGTCCATTTCTGTGGACAATCCGAGCGCCAATTAGAGAGACATTACTGTACCGCCGCTTCTCCGCGACGAGTATACTCGTCGAACACAGTTAACTGGTTAATCTGGTTTCAGAATATGTTTTTGTTTCCGCTAAAATTACAATTTAAACAGCCAATGATCGCCACATTTTACACGCGACGAGTATACTCGTCGCGACACGAAATACAGTAATGTCTCCCTAACGGACGCTCAGATAGTGCAGAAAAATGGACAATTTGGGAAGAGGAGATACGATTATTCGAGACCTGCACTCTCGTTTTTATAATTGTTGAAAATCGGTCACTGCAAAAACGAGTCGCAAGGCTCGAATAATCATATCTCCTCTTCCCAAATTGTCCATTTCTGTGGACAATCCGAACGCCAATTAGAGAGACATTACTGTACCGCCGCTTCTCCGCGACGAGTATACTCGTCGAACACAGTTAACTGGTTAATCTGGTTTCAGAATATGTTTTTGTTTCCGCTAAAATTACAATTTAAACAGCCAATGATCGCCACATTTTACACGCGACGAGTATACTCGTCGTGACACGAAATACAGTAATGTCTCCCTAACTGACGCTCAGATAGTGCAGAAAAATGGACAATTTGGGAAGAGGAGACACGATTATTTTAGACCTGCACTCTCGTTTTCATAATTGTTGAAAATCGGTCACTACAAAAACGAGTCGCAAGGCTCGAATAATCGTATCTCCTCTTCCCAAATTGTCCATTTCTGTGAACAATCCGAGCGCCAATTAGAGAGACATTACTGTACCTTCGTCGCTTCTCCGCGACGAGTATACTCGTCGAACACAATTAACTGATTAATCTGGTTTCAGAATATGTTTTCGTTTCCGCTAAAATTACAATTTAAACAGCCAATGATCGCTACTTATCGCGCGCGACGAGTATTCTCGTCGCGCGACACAGCAAACTGTTCAGCTTCGTCGCCGCAATTTCATTAGCAAGATGCATTCACGGCCGAGTTGCGCGGCTCCTCGTGCCACCCGGTTCCGAAATCCTTGAGATGTTAGCCACGCGGAGCAGATTGAACGCGGCCGCGCGCGCTATCTGACGCGATGAAACTAATGCGCAGCTTGATACCGAAACTGCAGCGGCCGTATCCGCCGGATCTTCGATGCTCCGCGCCCGTGGTAATCAGTAATATATGCGAGCGAGCGATTCTGATACGGGCGGATGGATACTGGATGGTGTATCTGTCGCTCGAGCGATTTCGTGCGTGCATATGCTAGACCAAGAAACCACGCGTCGCTGAGTCATGCCTCCAATTGTTAACACGCTCCATACGTAACGTTAACTCGATGCTTTCCCGCCGGTTCGTATCGATCCGAAAACTTCCGCGCATCCATTCGGTGCCGAGTACATTAATAGCACCGTTTACAGTATCCGTCGAAATGACGTGTCACTGATCCTTTAATTCGCGATTATTCGGATCGCGAAAATACATTTATACGAGATACATATTCGATATACCCGGTGAGCCGAAAACTTTGTCCGCTTTGAATATCGCCGTTGCGCAAGGTGCTGTGAAAAATCTTTTCAGGACAAGGTTACACCGTTAAACAGTCACACTGTTAATAGCACCGTTTACAGTATCCGTCGAAATGACGTATCACTGATCCTTTAATTCGCGATTATTCGGATCGCGAAAATACATTTATACGAGATACATATTCGATATACCGGGTGAGCCGAAAATGTTGTCCATCTTTAATATCCCCGTTGCGCAAGGTGCTGTGAAATATATTTTCCGGACAAAGTTACACCGTTTAATCATTACACCGTCAAACAGTTACACCGTTAATAGCACGTTTACAGTATCCGTCGAAATGACGTTTGATATTAGTTTATACAAGCAACAATAAGACATTTATACCGATTTTGAACAAGCGTTATTGTAACATTTGCCGTGAGTAGCATATAAATTGAACAGATAACTCGGAAATGGTATTTTTACGATATGGACAATCGTAAATTAAAAAAATTACTGACCCGCCATTTTGTCGGGTTCCGTAAATCTAGTGTTAACGAAATCGCAAAGTCATCGATATTTTTCTTTAAATAGAATGCTATTCTTTTCTTTAATTCGACGCGATCGCCGCGATTGAGAAAGGTACTGTACAAGATCATTCGAGATCGACAAATTCGAGATCATCATCTTGCTTTATTACACGAAAAAACGAACGATCAATGAACTTTTCAGCGCACATATAACTCACCGAGGTCTACAAAACGCATTGCTTAAATTTTCGTTGCAGGAGACAAAGTTTGATGAAATAGTTAAAAAACGAGAGTTTTCTATTTTGTTTTGTCATTCCAATTAATATAAAAATTGTGACAAAGAAGTTCAGTCATTGTCTAGTATACGAATCTCGCTATCATCTAAAAAATGAAGATGCAAATCGTTTATTCAATTTTCGTTGCAGTTCAGATGAAAAAGTTAAAAAACGAGAGTCTTCTATTTTGTCATTTCAATTAATATAAAAACTGTGACAAAGAAGTTCAGTCACTGTCTAGTATACGAATCTCGCTATCATCTAAAAAATGAAGATGCAAATCGTTTATTCAATTTTCGTTGCAGGTGAAAAAAATTCAGATGAAAAAGTTAAAAAACGAGAGTCTTCTATTTTGTCATTTTAATTAATATAAAAACTGTGACAAAGAAGTTCAGTCATTGTCTAGTATACTAATTTCGCTATCATCTAAAAAAAATGAAGATTCAAATCGTTTATTCGACTTTTAAGAGAAATTATCGCGTTCTAAAAAATGCCCGAATTTAAGTCAGCGTAGATCAGCTGAAAGAATCCATCGCGCGGAGCAAAATCGCAACGATCATGAGAGAGAGAGAGAGAGAGAGAGAGAGAGAGAGAGAGAGAGAGAGAGAGAGGATCACGAGAGAAGCCAGGATCGGCGACAGTGGTTGCGTTGGACTCGCGATCGCTCGCAGGATCATAGAGCCACCAGCATTCGTCGATGTATCGGCGCGTGATGGATGCCCGTTGCCAGTCCGCGCCGCATTCACTGCGAAATTTCTCTGGACGTCTCCTAATCCCGCGATGATTTAGCGCGACGCTGCTTTGCTCTGCTCCGCTTTGGCCGACGCCGCTTTGACTCGTCCACTGGCTAATTCATCAAAGTCCCCGGCGAAAGCGTTATCCGGGTCGGATACAAGACACGCGGTGCTCGCTGTTTCAGATGCACCGCGCGCGTCGCCGAGCTTTTCAACGGAGCTTTGCCGATAGCCGGGTCGCGATACAAACCGTGGCTAATTCGTCGGACTTCGCTGAAACCAGACGGCCTTCCTCGGTCTCGAATCGCGGCGCCGCCGCACACCGGCGTCCTGCGGCCCGTGTCCGGACCGAGAACCGGGGATTAGCCAACTACGACCGGCTTCCAATCGGACCCGCTCCACGCCCGATAATCTCCGGATCGCCGCTGCCAACAGGATTTCCCAATCCCGTCGCCTAATCGATCCGGTTTTTAACCAGTCAGACTGTGTTCGACGAGTATACTCGTCGCGGAGAAGCGGCGGTACAGTAATGTCTCTCTAATTGGCGCTCGGATTGTCCACAGAAATGGACAATTTGGGAAGAGGAGATACGATTATTCGAGCCTTGCGACTCGTTTTTATAGTTAACGATTTTCAACAATTATAAAAATGAGAGTGCAAGCCTCGAATAATCGTATCTCCTCTTCCCAAATTGTCCATTTTTCTGCACTATCTGAGCGTCAGTTAGGGAGACATTACTGTATTTCGTGTCGCGACGAGTACACTCGTCGCGCGTAAAAAGTAGCGACCATTGGCTGTTTAAATTGTAATTTTAGCGGAAACGAAAACATATTCTGAAACCAGATTAACCAGTTAACTGTGTTCGACGAGTATACTCGTCGTGGAGAAGCGGCGGTACAGTAATGTCTCTCTAATTGGCGCTCGGATTGTCCACAGAAATGGACAATTTGGGAAGAGGAGATACGATTATTCGAGCCTTGCGACTCGTTTTTATAGTTACCGATTTTCAACAATTATAAAAACGAGAGTGCAAGCTTCGAATAATCGTATCTCCTCTTCCCAAATTGTCCATTTTTCTGCACTATCTGAGCGTCAGTTAGGGAGACATTAGCGTATTTCGTGTCGCGACGAGTATACTCGTCGCGCGTAAAAGGTAGCGATCATTGGCTGTTTAAATTGCAATTTTAGCGGAAACGAAAACGTATTCTCAAACTTCGAGATGTTTAGAATATTTTGAAGCCGATCCTACGCGAAGCTGTTTACGTTGTTATAAAAATGAGATTAGAAAAGAATCGCGATGTCGGTGTTCGACGCGCAAAGTGCCATTGCGCATCGTTCCTTGCTTCGCCGAATACCACTCTACAGCAGCGATCTGAATTTTTCACTTTTACAAGTATTTGATTTTATTTTATTTTGTAGAAATCTGTCTATAAAGATAAAGATTTGTCCGATACGGTATATATTGCGATTCGAAGATCGAGATAATTGATTCGAGAGATCGAAGTAACCCTTGAACCATTTTCCGAGGATTTCTCTAATCGGTCAAAAAAATCATCATCTGTTTTTATTCTATTTTACTGTGGACAAACAATCTTTTTTACGTCGTTCTGTAACTTAATCTTATTGCGATCGTAAATCACCTCTTTTAGATGCTATTGATAACAAGATTGTAAGTAATTGATCGCATGATTTGGAATTACGACTAACGTTTGACCAATTTGACGATCGCAATGAATTTGTTCAGACATTCGAGAGTTTTTTAATTGTTCAAATAAAATTTTCTTGACTGTAAATAAATAATACTGGTCACTGAACTTCTTCGAATTTAAATGCATGAACTCTCAGAATTTAAATGCAATTAATGTTTTACAACTATTACGATCATTCTGTATATATACTGTATAATTTTTGTAAAATATAATAATAATATAAAAATATGTATAATATAATTTTTGGTACACTAGATATGTGTATACTAGATAAGTATATGTATAATATACTTTTTGGTACGGTCTAGAATCCGTATATATAAATAAATTAAATTAAATTAAATTAAATTAAATTAAATTAGACTAGATAAAACTGAATTAAATAAAGATGCAAAGAATAACAGCTCGTTCCAAACTAAGAAAACATTTCAACAAAACAATGATCAGAAGGAACAGATAATTCAAACACAATCGTGTGCCTCCATCTTCCCGCATATTCAAAAAATCGATGACAAAAGAACAGAATTTTGTTCTCCCTTAAAACAAAAGAACACCATTCACGCGTAGCAGCATATACCACTAGAAATCACCATATCGCGATTCAGACACGTCAAAATCAGGCTAAACAACAAAGTGAACAAACACGATGCAACGAATGAAACGACACCCAGCCCCGACAAAAAGGACCAAAGAAGGGAAACATCGCAAGAACCCAGCAGACTTCGAGTACGTTCGCCAAAGAAACCACTCCGGCAACCATGTTCCCAAGCAACGTATACATCGCGGAGAAAAATCGTATCCCCGTACACGAGCTCGTAATTAATATTTCCATCGACGCGACGCGGCAGACGGGCCGAGGTGGCCGGTTACTCGAAAAACCACTTAGCAGCCCTAAATCAGCGAGAAAGAGAGAGAGAGAGAGAGAGAGAGAGAGAGAGAGAGAGAGAGAGCGGGGCTCTAGAACGCTGCCCGGGCATCGTACATGCAGAACGAATAGTTCCCAATAGTGGTGTTTGGCGCTGGTTGTTCCGGCCATTCATCCCCATATTCCCGTGGCAATTTTATTTACAGTCGTCCAACGAAAGTCGGAGAGTGACCCCCTCCCTCGGGTGCCGGCGTTGGCCACGATAAAGCACGCGGCGAACGGAGGACTTAATATCGCGTAAGTAATATTTTTATTCCCGGTATATGGCACGGCGCGGTTCCCTCCCTCCGCTGTCCCCCCGCCGGGAGGAGGGAGAGGAGGGTGTTCGGGCGAACGGGTGGCGTCGCTGCCGTGCATTAACGTCCCCCGGGCTGTATCGGCGCCGGCCGCTTTCATAACGGGGCTATTAATTCTTCGAGAGGGTTATCTGCTTCCCGTGAAACTGCATTTCGTGTTTCGAGGGCTCGGCCGAGGGCTGGGCCTATACGTTCGGCCAACGGCGTTCAACCCTTTGTATGGCCGTTTCTCGGCGATTCGTGTTACGCGCGGTATATCTAGCGTAACGGAAATCCTGCACGGTCGTATACATGCCCCGGGTATATTTACACCGGAATCGATGAGAGTTACGAGTTAACATCGCCGGCCGCACCAGAACTCTCCCCCTCTCTCCTATCGCCCTTTCGCGGTCTCTCTCCGGCCACTCTCGGGCTCGGGCCGACTCCGCACAGGCCCGAGGACGCCCTCAGGATTGACAGAATTAGGGTCGCTTCTCACGCACTCGCCTCCCGCCCCGCGGCGAGCAACAGGACAATGTTAATGGCCCCGATGCGCATGCCACATTGTTTCGACGGGGGCAGAGCAGGGCCGGGCCGGGCCGGGCCGCCGCGCGAGTCGCCGCACTGTTATAGTTACGTGACCAGTCTGCGTCGTTATTTAATGGAGAAACCGGCCGGAATCCGACGCCGGGATTATCAAAGCTGGATTACCGCGACGGGACCGACTCGCAGACTGCCAAACAGACGCTTTACTGCCGATCCTCTCGTTCCCTCGATATCGGCCGGTTTGGCTGAACGCTATAAACCCCGGAACAAGCCTTTGGCAAACGGGCCGTTGAACGCAAAAATAGGCGATGCCTTAAGGTTAATCTTGACATAATCTGTGAAAATGACGGATTTCAAATTTTTCGATTCACGATTATTTATTTTAATTAATGGATGGTTTTTAATTAGTGGATACATACATCTATTTGTTCGGGTGCATTTTGTTATGAACATTGAGCGATAGCTTCGCAAATGTACTCTGGACGTCACGTTAGGTTGCATTACATTGCATTACATAATTGCATTACGTTGCATTACATAATTGCATTACATTGCATTACATAATTGCATTACATTGCATTACATAATTGCATTACATTGCATTACATAATTGCATTATATCGCATTACATAATTGCATTATATCGCATTACATAATTGTATTACATTGCATTACATAATTGCATTACATTGCATTACATAATTGTATTACATTGCATTACATTGCATTGCATAATTGCATTACATAATTGTATTACATTGCATTACATTGCATTGCATAATTGCATTACATTGCATTACATGATTGCATTACATTGCATTACATTGCATTACATGATTGCATTACATAATTGCATTATATTGCATTACATTGCATTACATCTTTGCATTTCATTGCATTACATTGCATTACATCATTGCATTTCATTGCATTACATTGCATTACATTGCATTACATTGCATTACATCTTTGCATTTCATTGCATTACATTGCATTACATCATTGCATTTCATTGCATTACATTGCATTACATTGCATTACATTGCATTACATTGTATTACATAATTGCATTACATTGCATTACATTGCATTGCATAATTGCATTACATTGCATTACATGATTGCATTACATTGCATTACATTGCATTACATGATTGCATTACATAATTGCATTATATTGCATTACATTGCATTACATCTTTGCATTTCATTGCATTACATTGCATTACATCATTGCATTTCATTGCATTACATTGCATTACATTGCATTACATGATTGCATTACATTGCATTACATTGCATTACATTGCATTAAATGATTGCATTACATTGCATTACATGACTGAATTACATTGCATTACATGATTGCATTACATTGCATTACATTACATTACAAAATCATCAATTCCGATAATTCAGGATAATCGCCCAGCTTCCGATTTATTCCGAATCGCTCTCCCATCGGAGAATAAATTAAACGACCGCATAAATCTGCAGCATAATCGCCCTGTAATTATTAAACAAATTCGACTATCCGAATTCCCGAAGCTGCAGCACACTCGTCGGTCAAATCTGTCGCAGTTACCAGGAAGAAGCTGCGAGCGGACGAGTTTTCGCGGAAGGACCGGCCGGAGAATTTCGTTTTTTGCGAATTCGTCGGATTTTTCGAATCAATTTCGCGGATCCCGGTCGCACGGTGAAATTCCATCGTGCGTTAGCCTGCTCCGTAATCGGCGCGTAATTACGCCGGTCTGGAGAGCTAAAAACGCGTCTGGCTACTGAAAAACGCGTCTCGGTAGTTTCGCGATCCAATCGGTAGACGCCGCGCGTTTTCCCGGTTCGTTCTTTTTCTTTTTTTTTTTTTGCTGCCGGGGTTTCATGCGGTTTGCGCGGCGACGGCGATCGTGTGTGCACGCGCGGAAGGAAAAGCGCGACGCAGCGACGGCTGCGGTCTCATTAACGATCGCTGCAGCCCGGCAAAAACTTCGGCAGCGCCGAGAGACGGCCCTGGGAGACGTGATAGCGTCGTTTCGACGACGGTGTTAATCGATGATCGACCGGCATCGAGACGGCGCGACGAGGATCGATTAAAAAAAAAAAAAGAAAAAGTGAAGCGACGAAAAACTGTTGGAAAGAATTTTTCTCGAGGTCGATAATGTGTGCGGAAAATTGTTTCCGGTGCATCGAAGTCGAGAATGGTTGAATAGAATTATTTTCGTAGTGGATCGAGATCGAGAATAATTGAAAAAAAATTCCTTTTGGTGCAGCGAGATTTCTAATGGTTGGGCGGAATTTTTTCTGATGGATCAAGATCAATAATGACTGGGCAGAATTGTTTTCAATAGTTCGCGATCGATAATAATTGGAAAGAATTTTTTTGTTTGGTGACTCGAGATTGCTAATGATTAAACAGAATTTTTTCTGGTGCGTCAAGATCAATAATGGTTGGACAGAATTGTTTTTGGTGGATCGAGATCAAGAATGATTGAATAGAATTATATTCGTAATGGATCCTGATCGAGAATAATTGAACAAAATTCTTTTTGATGGAACGAGATTTCTAATTATTGCACAGAATTATTTCTGATGGAACAAGATTGAGAATAGTTAGACAGAATTGTTTATAGTTGATCGTGATAGAGAATAATTGAAAAGGAATTTTTTTTGGTGCAGCGAGATTTCTAATGGTTGGGCGGAATTTTTTCTGATGGATCAAGATCAATAATGGCTGGACAGAATTGTTTTCAATAGTTCGCGATCGATAATAATTGGAAAGAATTTTTTTGGTGGCTCGAGATTGCTAATGATTAAACAGAATTTTTTCTGGTGCGTCAAGATCAATAATGGTTGGACAGAATTGTTTTTGGTGGATCGAGATCAAGAATAGTTGAATAGAATTATGTTCGTAATGGATCCTGATCGAGAATAATTGAACAAAATTCTTTTTGATGAAACAAGATTTCTAATGATTGGACAGAAAATTATTTCTGATGGATCAAGATAAATAATGGCTGGACAGAATTGTTTTCAATGGCTCGAGATCGAGAATAATTGAAAAGAATTTTTTATTTGATGCTTCCAGATTGCTAATGATTAAACATAATTGTTTCTGCTGCATCAAGACCATTAATGGCTCGACAGAATCGCTTTTGGTGGGTCGAGTTAAAAAATGATTGGTCAGAATGTTAGTCCCACGCCAATGTAATTTATTGCTACGTCGATGCCCAGGGTCGTCGGAGTCAAGTAAGAAAAACCGCCGATCGGATCGTGGCAAAAAATTAGAAATAAAGAAGTTGTGTCGTCGTTTTTATTCTAGCATTACTATGTATTCATATTAATGTACACCGGCATGCTGGCCGGCGCCTTTTTCTTGCCGACTGCCTCCGAGTTTCTATAAAAAACGAGCCGCGTGGCCCGTATTCTCAAATCCGCCGCTTTCAATTACGACCTCCGAACATTTCTGGGAGAAATCACTGTGTCTACTTTTGCCTAGCAAACCGTTTCCCATGCAAATAAATCAGTCCATTCAATCGAACGCAAGACGATTTATGCACAGAACGCGATTCATTGTAACACTGTAGCTAATTAACTACTCCATTATCGAAACGCTCGTGCTTCCTTGTTTGGCTCGAATAATCAAGGCTTTGTTGCAACCCGATAGTTAGTATTGCATGGATATTCTAAATTCCTCTAACCATTCTATTGTTTGCGGTTGCGCCTAATCGTTGATACCGCGAATGCATATAATCCTAATATAATTACTAATAAGATTCAATGCGGATTATAACAGATAATATCTCGTATCGAAGAACACACGAAAAAAATTGTCCACATCAATTACGCGAAACGAGAGTTGAATAAGATCGCATCTCCTCTTTTAATAGTTATAATTATGCTAATATAACATGCCTGCAGCTCTGTGCTCAGCGTTTAGTTTTCTTTATGCACTATTTCTTAGCTTTTTCATGCACTTCCTATCTTGTGTTTCACGGTGCCATTTTTCTCAGAAATGCATAAAATCCGTAGTCTACTAACTACCCCGCTGCGGATCTTTATGCAAAATAAAACGTTTCTACGCGAACTGTAAGCAACAAAAACCCGATAAATATGCATTCCTTCGTTCTTTAATGCCAGTGTTAAGCGGCGATTTATGTATGCCGCAGGCATATTTTTTGTCAAAAATAAATATCTATCCGTGATTCTACGTACAGGGTGTTCCAAAAATGTCTCGCAATCCGGAAATGGCGGGTTCCTCGTATCATTTGAAGCAACTTGTTCCTTTACAAAAATGTTCTCCGAGGCACCGTTAACGAGTTATTAACGAAAAACAGTGACCAATAAGAATCGAGTACGGCTGACGCGAGGCGGCCCAGCCAACCAGCGCACGAAGCCCAGTACCGCTCATTGGCTCGGTCGCCTCGTGCCAGCTGAGCTCGTCTCTCATTGGTCACTGTTTTTCGATAATAACTCGTTAACGGTGCCTCGGAGAAAATTTTTGTAAAGGAAAAAGTTGCTTCAAATAACCAGAGCAACCCGCCACCTTCGGATTGCGAGACATTTTTGGGACACCCTGTATAATGCAAACGCATAAAGAGCAACATGATTTTACGTAGACTGTGTGGCGTTTTTATTGTAATTTGTTTTTCGAATTGAGCAATTTATTTTTCGAGTTGGGCAATTTATTTTTCGAATTAAGCGATTTATTCTTCGAATTAGGCAATTTATTCTTCGAATTAAGCAATTTATTTTTCGTATTAAGCGATTTATTTTTCGAATCGAGCAATTTGTTCGATCGATTCCAGCGAAAAAATCTACATAATTTCAACAATTTTAAAACGTGGAACCGGTCATTTCGACCGTCACGTTAGGTTCAAGTGTTAAATTCTTCCGAACCCTTTACAGCCGCGTATTTCACCTACTCATTTATTCGTAAAATCCGCAGCTAGGTAATTATGCTTCGCAATGCAGATATCTAGCCAAAGGAGACAGGAAAATCGTGGCCGGAAAATTGAAACTCGGTCGAACAGGTTTATTTGCGGCACTTCCGCTCCTCATTGGCTCCGATCAGCTGGAATCAGCGGCGCGTCGAGCGAACGGTATCCGTCGGGATCGGCGTTTTCTAAGAGAAATTCGGAAACACGAGTTTCGCTCGCCGGTTCCCGGACCGGAAACGGAGGTTTAATTTCACACGCGACGTGGCCGCGGGTGTCGCTTTAGATCGCGCACGTGTGCTCCTCTCCGCTCCTTTCCGCTCGGCTCCCCTACGATCCGCTCCGCTCCGCGTCGCTCCGCGCGCGGAACTCCGAAAAGTTGAAAATTTTCGGTCGACGCTCGGTCCTCCGCAGGACATTTATGCCCCAAGTTTACACAACTCGATATTAGCTTGACAAGACGGATGTTCGGAATAATCAAACTTCTGGCGGCGAACGAGCGCCGATGAATAATGTATCGCGCGGCCGAGCGGCGCGCGCTGCACGCGGACGCGCGATATTTCTAATACGTCTTCTCGATATCGTCTACCCGGCAAACAGTCGGGATATTTATATACCGGTTGCGACCGCGACAGGATTGATTTCCAGGCCGAGTCGACGGATTCGGGCGATCGCGGCGCACGAACGCGGCGTTCGAACATTCGGAATTCGATCATTAGGCCGCGGAGCGGCGAGCGAAACGTGCTCTGGCACTTGTTGCGGAAGACGGAAAATCTCTGTTCGATTCTACTAGATCCAATGTTTAAAGCAAAGAGTTTTTTAATTGGGACATTACATTTTTTTATTGTGCTTGTAACACGTTTGTTTTTTCGACATTTTGTTCTATTTTTTCTCAGATTTTTATTCGTCGCTTTCTGTTATTTGATCGCGAAAAAATACGCAATCAAAGTATGGTGACAAATTATTCGAATTTGTTATCAACGTGTCACATAATGACTGAAGAAATCAGTTTAGATAAATTCTAGGAATTATATTAAATTCGATTATCTAGAAATCCTAGATAATCAAATGAAAGTAATATCCTCCGGTCGATAATAACCCTTTGCGCACGAATGGCGACTCCGAGGCACCACTAAAAGTTGTTATATCGTGTACCGAAATAATGTTTAGATTGTCGAGTGTAATATTTATATTTTTACAAAATTCTTGAAGGTGTAATTGTTGAATCACAAGGCTGAATTTCTGATGAATTAAAAATAGAAATAGAAATAGAAATAGAAATAGAAATAGAAATAGAAATAGAAATAGAAATAGAAATAGAAATAGAAAATAGAAACTAGAAAAAAGAAAGTAGAAAATAGAAAATAGAAAATAGAAATATAATAAATTATCCCCAATTGTCCTTCAGCTCGTAAAAAAATGGACAATTTAGGAAGAGGAGAGCCTCGGGCTCGTTTTTATAGTTGCCGCTTATTATATATTTAAATATCATTACAAAATAATTTCATATTTAATTAATTTCATATTTCATATCTTTCCATAAATTTCATCCGTTTAGTTGCCGACAATTATAAAAACGAGGCGCAATTTTTGTTCACAAGCTGACGGAAAATTAGAGAGAATTTACCGTACAGCCCGGAAAAAACTGCTTTTCGCTTCAAAATTAAAACGGCTTCGAGTTGAAAGGGTTAGCACCCATCGGATTTCAAGGGGGGACAAAAATCGTCCGCGGAGCGGTCGCAAGAAATCGAAGAAGGCAAAGATTTTTTTCGGCAAAGATTTCTTTCCGCCGTGTTTTCGTGACGCGCGCGCGTGAAACTCGGCGGCCCGAAGATCGTCGTCGTGGAACGCCGTCTCCCATTTTCCTGCGTATCAGGAGATAAATTAAGAAAACGTTTCCGAGAGGCGGCGGCGGCGGCGCGCGGAACTTATAACGAGCCGCGTTATCTACGTAGCTAGAAGAAATGATTAGAAAAAGTTGGCCGGGCGGCGAAAGTTCCGCGGAGCGGCCGCGTTCGAGTTTTCCCGGGCGCGCCAGAAAAATGTAACGAACTTACCAGCAATATCATTTCTGCATTTTATGAAAGCCCCTGTATTTCGCCGGAGCGCGCGGAGTTGAACGAGATTCGGTATTGCAAATAGTTCCCTTCCCCGGACAAGCGCGGAAAGTTCAGTTCTCGAAAGTCCCGTGTTCGAACGGCGGAAGCTAATGCGACGACGAACTTTCCGGGCGAAGTCGAATATCGTTCGAGTTAACGAAATTATTGGAGCTGATATTTTGTTGGGGATCGCTAATTTCCTGCGAGACGATGCTGCTTTAGCGTCGGTTCGCGATTTCGACTATCACGCGAACTTTGCCCCCCTCTCTCCCCCTGCCCGTCCTTCGGCAACGCTGCGCGCCGGCCGCGCTTCGCCGAGGCTCGAACTTTTAAAAAGCCGAGCGCAACTGCCGGGCTAACGCAGTTAGCGACTACCTAGGCGAGTAGATCGGAATTAAGGGACCCGCGGAGAGTGGACCGGGCGTTGCATTGTTTTATAACAATGCCACGATTATTGGATTTGTTTAAACGTCGCGCGATTTCTGCGGCAATATATATTTTTGGATTATACGGTTCAGCTGGAAGTTGCTCGTAGAAACGTTTTATCATTTATCTAGCCGCGGTGAGTCACCGGGACAAACGAGTTTTTCCTTTCGCTGAATAGATAAGGGTTCGAAATAGATAACAATGAAGAAACGAAAAAATAGATGGAAAAGAAACGAGATAAATGTCTGATGAGAGGAATTGGTCTAATTGACTTGAATCCTTTTCGACGCGTCAAATGAAATCAAAGAGATTTAATTAATGAAACTCGTTAACTTAAGAAATATGCTGCTAAAAAATGTTATAGTATAGACAAATTTTGGATAAATATTGGCCGAATTTGACCGACGATAACTCCGCGAAAAATCATTACAGGATGATGACTTTTCGTTTAAATTAAAGCTTGAAACCTCTACTTTAAGACACTGTACTATGAATTTTAAGTTTGATTCACCCTCTCCACTGTAACTCTTTAAATGCGAGACGATGTTTGTCGTATCGAAAATTGTCAAGTTTGACGAAATGCGCATTGGCCAACTTTGACCGACGATAACTCCGCGAAAAATCACCGCAGGACAGTGTCTTAAAATAGAGGTTTCAAGCTTTAATTTATAATAAGACACTGTACTATGAATTTTAAGTTTGATTCACCCTCTCCACTGTAACTCTTTAAATGCGAGACGATGTTTGTCGTATCGAAAATTGTCAAGTTTGACGAAATATGCATTGGCCAACTTTGACCGACGATAACTCCGCGAAAAATCACCTCAGAACAATGACTCTTATTTTAAATTAAAGCTTGAAACTTTTACTTTAAGACACTATACTATAAATTTTAAGTTGATACACTCTAACCACTGTAATCCTTTAAATGGGAGGCCATGTTTGTCATTTCGAATACTGCCAAGTTTGACGAAATACGTATTGGTCAGATTCGACTGACGATAGCTCCGTGAAAAATCGTCGCAGGACGATGATTCTTCTTTTAAATTAAAGCTTGAAGCTTCTACTTTAAGTCACTATACTATAAATCTTAAGTTCGATACACTCTAACCACTGCGACCCTTCAAATACGAGGCCATGCTTGTCGTATCGAGGATTATTGAGACATTACTGTACCTATACAAGGTGTCTTAAAAATGCCTCGTAATCCGGAAATGGCGGGTTTCACAGATCATTTGAAGCAACTTCTTCCTTTACAAAAATTTTCTCCGAGGCACCGTTAACGAGTTATTAACGAAAAACAGTGACCAATGAGAGGCGAGCTCGGCTGGCGCTAGGCGACCGAGTCAATGAACGGAACTGGGCTTCGCGCGCTGGTTGGCTGGGCCGCCTCGCGTCAGCCGTATTCGATTCTTATTGGTCACTGTTTTTCGTTAATAACTCGAATGATCTGAGAAACCCGCCATTTCCGGATTACGAAATATTTTTGGGACACCTTGTATAAAACGACATTTTGCCGCGTTCGACGCGCGATTGCACAATCGCGCGGCGGTCGGCACGCGTTCGAGGATCGGAGTCCAGGTCGCCGCGAAAGGGTGACGAAGTCTGATGGGTGCAGCAGAGGTGCTTGCCGGGACAGCGCGTCCGCGGCGCGCGAACATGCGCCTCCCGTTGTCGAGAGAGAAGCTTATTCTCGATCGTGGGACGCGAAATGCGGCCGGATGTTAGTCGTACACCCAATCAGCACCAATTCAAGCCTCCTCGTTCGTTCGCCGCGCGAAGAAAACCGACTTCTCACCTCTCGGATCTGTCGCTCTTTTCGCGGGAGCTGCCGAACCCGCCGCTGAAATCCGCTTTAGCGACGCTTCTCACGCGGCGCCCTTTCCTCGCCGCGTCTCGCCGCGCCGCGCTTCGCCTAGCCGGCGGAAGAACGCCGCGGACCGAGCATGTGCCGGCTCTAACGAGTTAGAGATTATCCTTCTTGTCAGATTATCCCTTTCTTGGCGAAAGGCGTGTCGAGTTAGGCGATTAACTGCGACGAAAACACAATCCTCTCGGTACAGCGTTCCGCGCCGCACGGATACCTCGAGTCCTCGTTTTTCTGTCCGGACCGGTTGGTGACTTACCGCGGGCACAGTGTCTCGGGTTTCTCGTCGCGAGATCGCTGTCCTTTGTCGCGCGTTCGGTAGACCGGAACGAGAATCTACCGCGGGTTCTTTAACCCTCGGACGGCGGCCGCTGGGTCGATTAGGACCCGGTGCTATAAACGTTCCATCTGAATTTTAATCTCGTGGCAATCGAATGGAATTATTGAAATATTAATATTGAAAGTGATGAAAGGATAAATTTCGGACCGCGAATAAAGAGGTTTTAATAATATTTTTAAATTATAATAATACTTTTATTTAGTAAATGGAATAAGATGTTAATTTCAAATTTGATTAGAAATATTTATCTATGTGCTTATCGGTAGAGCGAAACGAGTATCTACCGAGGGGTATTTAATCCTCAGACGGCGGTCGCCGGGTCTATTTGGACCCGGTGCTACAAACGTTCCATCTGAATTTTAATTTCGTGGCAGACGAATGGAATTATTGAAATATTCATACTGAAAGTGATAAAAGGAGTAACTTATATATTATGATAATACTTATATTTAGTAAATAGAATAAGTTGTTTATTGCAAATTTGATTAGAAATATTTATCTGTGTTAATCTGTGGGTTAATAAGCAGCCAGTGCAAATACAATTGTATTTTTCTGCGATGTATATACATAAATCTCAATATTATATTATTATATTATATTATATTATATTATATTATATTATATTATATTATATTATATTATATTATATTATATTACATTATATTATATTACATTATATTATATTATTTCCTTGTAAAAGGTGGCATGGTTCATTCATAGCAAAGAATTCTATATGTACAGCCAGATTCGTAACAAATAAATGGAACTCATGATCGGTGGTCGCAAACAAGCATATGTATATGTTACCGTGAATGACCAAAATTGGAGAATGTCGACTTTCACTGGTGAATGTCAACAGATACCAAATACGTCGGTGAAAGATCGAATATTTCATTACATTGTTGTACATTCGGACCCTCTCCGGTATGTGTCGACAATCACAGATATGCTCTGGTGGAGTTCCAAAACAGAAGAGTCAAAAAACAAGTGACTGGCTCTCTCCCGCCAAATCCTTTGTTCTGCTCGGAGTCAATCAGCTTTGTCAGTCTTATGCAAGCTTTGATAACGCGAGCAACGTTTTCTTAATTTTTCTTCCGATACCCTAATTTATACTAAATGGATACTGCAGTAAATCGTGATCTTTTTCTTGAAAAGTTAAATGCATTAATTGCGGGTAAACGAGAAGACAATTGTTTTTATTTTTCTCACGAAAAGTATTCTAAAATACTTTCTGAAGCGGTTTCTGCTAAAATTAAATGCAACATACCTTTGGATTACAGACGATTAAAACGTTTTGATGTTTCAAAAATTAATTATGAAGAGAAGTTAATTGTACCATTAAAACCAGGGGAAACGAACATACAGTATTATGTTACCAATAAAGAATTGTACAGTATACTATATGAAACTCACGCCAGAATAGGCCACGGAGGAAGAACACGTATGCTTAAAGAGTTGCAAGTTAAATACAAAAATATTACATATGAAGTTGTAATGCTGTATTTAAATTTATGCAAACAGTGTCAAATGAAACACAGTGCACCTAAGAAAGGTATTGTTGTGAAGCCAATGGTTAGTTCTGAATTAAACTCAAGATGTCAAGTTGATCTGATAGATCTGCAGTCAAACAGAAATGGCGAATATAAGTTCATAATGGTGTATCAAGATCATTTAACTAAGTTTGTCCAGCTACGACCTTTGAAAACTAAAAGAGCTGAAGAAGTAGCGCATCATGTTCTTTCAATATTTGTAACATTTGGTGCACCAGCAATATTGCAATCAGATAATGGCAGAGAATTTAGTAATCAAGTCATATCCGAAATATGCGCTATGTGGAAAGATGTTAAAATAGTTCATGGAAAGCCTCGTCACGTCAAACACAAGGCTCGGTTGAAAGGGCCAATCAGGATATACAGAATATGCTAACTGCATGGATGAACGATAACGATACAAATAAATGGTCAGATGGTTTATCCTTTGTTCAATTTGCCAAGAACACTACATACCACGAAGGAATACGCCAAAGTCCTTATGAAGCCATGTTTGGCGTTAAAGCAAAAAGAGGCATAGCATCGTCTTTTCTGCCTGGCGAACAAATCGCAAATATTGAAACTGAAGAACAACTCGAAGAAACTGCCAATACTTCTGTAACCGAAGAACAGCTTGAAGAAACTGTTAATGCTTATAAAAAAAATTTGAGCGGTGGTCATTCCGAAAACCATATTCCAAAGAAAAATATTGAAGAGGACCTACAACCTACAACGTCTTCACATCAAATTCTGACTGAAAAACACGAGTTGATTTCTACAAAAAGAGAAAAATCTTCTACTGCAAGCAACAAAAATGTTACGAGCCTCACAAAAACAATTTCCTCCTGCTCAAATTGGTGATAATGCATGAATATAAGTCCCTGATGTCGACCGTGGTCGTACAGATAACCGAAACGTGTTAGCGATTGTTGTTGGCATAGAAGACTCCGACTTCTATAAACTGACAAATAAAAATGGTACCCTCAAGCAGCTTTACACACGTAATCAGTTCGTAATTTGTAAAGAAAAGTTACTTTCCATAGATGAGATTTCTTTTCAAGAAATGTCGCTGAGAGAAGCAGCTGCAGCTAATTCGAGAAGCGGGGGACAAGGCTATAGACGCTGTCATTGCAAAAGGAAGTGTTCCACAAATAAATGCAGTTGTAAAAGCAAGGGACTCTTGTGCAATTCAAAGTGTCATAATAGTTTAAGTTGTTGCAATAACTTACATAAGTAAGTAATTTTTTTATTACTATTATTTTCTTTTCTCATGTAGAATGTACCGTGTATTTTAAATTCTTGGTCATTCCTCTCAGAAAGAGAGGCGAGAAAGTTACGTCACCCTTGTGGCGTTTTATAGCGACTGAATTACGGAGAAGAAAATATAAATCTCCAACATGTTCAACATTCACCATTAGTGCATGGTGAATGTCAACATTTAATGGTGTAAGTCAGAAATAAGGGTATTTAGCAAATATTTCGGACATACACCAAGCGACTATGTGAATGTTGACATTCACCGGTGAAAGTCGACATTCTCCAGATTTCGGTGTTTCACTGTAACATATATATCGACACCATAATATTTGGTTGGATTTAAGTGAACAGGATCTCCTACCAATATGTTCTACCATTAGGTTTCAACATAAAATTACGGAAAAAATTGCCCGTTCATGATTCATCTCGCGACGATACTTGTAATAAACCAGAAAAAGTGTACAATTCGCATAATTCACAGACTCACCTAATTAAAAAAAGAATACATTAGAAAACGTCGCTGCGAGTCAGAAAAAACTATGGCAACGATACCATTAGGTTTCAACTACCCACTACGAATACAAAATTACGGAGCAAATTGCCCGTTCATGATTCATCTCGCGACGATACTTGTAATAAACCAGAAAAAGTGTGCAATTCGCATAATTCACAGACTCACCTAATTAAAAAAAGAATACATTAGAAAACGTCGCTGCGAGTCGGAAAAAATTATGTCAACGATACCATTAGGTTTCAAGTACGCTCGACGAACATAAAATTAGGGAACAAATTGCCCGTTCATGATTCATCTCGCGACGATACTTGTAATAAACCAGAAAAAGTGTACAATTCGCATAATTCCCAAACTCGTCTAATTAAAAGCAAGAACTTTAGAAAACGTTGCTAGAACCTTCTACGAAGGTTCGGCATCCTAACTTCGGACCATTAACTCGATTGTCCACAGATCCATTCCGAAGGTAACTCGATTAGAAGCCCACCGGCGGTGCTCCGTCATCCAATTTCTTCTCGATCAAAATCGTCCGAGTGTCCATTTCTGTAAATCGTATCAAGAGCCGGGAAACCGAGGCGACGTTCGAACCAGAGACAGAAAGTGGGTCCCGCGTCCGAGGCCGGCCAAAGATAGTTTCGACCGGCGGAAGTCCATCTTCGGGTCGTCTATAATCGATCAGCCCGACGGCTGATCGCCGCTGCTGTTGGTGCAGCAGCCGCCTTTCTGTTAATTGATACGGCGCTCGGTCCCGACACGGATCAATCTTAATAGATAACCTATGACCGTTCCGCGAGCAATTGTAGGTTCGGGGTAAACCGTCGTCAATCACGGAACCTAATACTGTCGCGTGGACATTGACATGTAATTTCACATCGACGTGGCCCACCGCCGTCGCTCCTCGATCCCTCGGTTCCCTCTATTGCCTTCGAGGCTTGCCAGCCGGCCCGGACCCGGACCCGATACACTCTCTGAATCACACAAACCGTGTGTCACCTACGAAATAGAGCCGGCCATCTAGCCGGTGTGACTCAGGCCTTCTTAATTGTCCCGCGCGGCGATGCCGCCGCCCTATTTATTAGCCACGATCGATAACAGGACAACACCGATCGCTCCGAGCACCAAGACCACCCGTGGATTATTTATCGCCACTGTCTCGCGCCTTCGACGGTCCGCTATCGCCTTCGCCTTTTTCGGACCTGCGGATCTCGCGGAACGACGCTTTGCTCGCGGTCTCGACGGCTAACCTCGATGGATCGGTCGAGAATTTTGCGTTAGGCTGGAATGCTGTCTTTCATGGGTCGGTCATGATCGCGCTGGTCTAAGCGGAAGGGAGTTGGACCGGACAATGAACGAGTGTTCGTAGAAAACAATGTATAGAGGCGGCTGTGTATAGTAAATTTAGTTTGGGAAGAGGAGATACAATTGTTAGAGTTATTAGATATAATTATTAGAGCTTGAGCCTTTTACAGTAATTTCTCCCGGAAATTCCAAATTTTGGGTTTCTGTGAATTTCTCTGTGCTAATACTACGCCTATGTGATTTATTGATACGTGGATGCTAAGCGACTCGTTTTTATAGTTACCGATGGTGAACAACTATAATATCGAGCTTTTTACAGTAATTTCTCCCGGAAATTCCAAATTTCGGGTTTCTGTGAATTTCTCTGTGCTAGTACTACGCCTATGTAATTTGTTGCTATGTCGATGCTAAGCGACTCGTTTTTATAGTTACCGATGGTGAACAACTGTAATATCGAGTTTTTTACAGTAATTTCTCCCGGAAATTCCAAATTTCGGGTTTCTGTGAATTTCTCTGTGCTAGTACTACGCCTATGTGATTTATTGATACGTCGATGCTAAGCGACTCATTTTTATAGTTACCGATGGTGAATAACTATAATGTCGAGCCTTTTACAGTAATTTCTCCTGGAAATGCTAAATTTTGGGTTCCTGTGAATTTCTCTGTGCTGATACTACGCCTATGTAATTTGTTGCTATGTCGATGCTAAGCGACTCGTTTTTATAGTTACCGATGGTGAATAACTATAATGTCGAGCCTTTTACAGTAATTTCTCCTGGAAATGCTAAATTTTGGGTTCCTGTGAATTTCTCTGTGCTGATACTACGCCTATGTAATTTATTGCTACGTCGATGCTAAGTGACTCATTTATAAAATCGACTATAAAGTTATCGATTGTGAACAACTATAAAATCGAGACGCAAGGCTCGGATAATCGTATCTCCTCTTCCAAAATTGTCTATTTTTGTGCAAAATCCGAGCGTCAATTAATTACGGAGAATTTACTGTACTTACGTGCAGTTAACATAATGCAATATTGTCGATTCTGTGCCAAAAAGGAAAGAAACGGACAAGTAAACAAATGTCGACTATGTTTTTTTGCAAGATCACGTCGCGCATCGATAAACCACGGAACATTTTTTCTTGATTTACAATGATTACAAAGTTTTCTATATTTTTGTCCACATTTTCGTACATTCAATTGTCTCAAAATTCTGGCGCATTAACGCAAAATTTACGGAGCACGAAAAACAGCTGTTTGATATTAGTTCATAAAAGTAACAATTAGAAATTTATTCTGATTTTTAACACGCACGCGCACACACACACACACACACACACACACACACACACACACACACACACACACACACACACACACAAGTGTCATTTATTAACATTTGCCGTAAAAATAAATTGAGTTAAATAACTCATAAATGTATCTTTACGATAGGAATGATCGTAAATTAAAAAAAATTAATGACCCGCCATTTTGTCGGGTTCCGTAAATCTAGTGTTAATAGGATAACTGCGTACAGGGTATTACTGCGTTTTTTCCAGGAAGACGAACTTTGGCAGAGAAAATAAGACCTTTCACGCCAATAAATTAACAGCTCGCGCTACGTCCATTATTCTTCAACATTGAATACTTGCTTTTCTCGAAATAAACGATGCGACAAAAACAAAAAAAGAAACACGCGGTAGAAGATAAACCAAGCGATCGAAAAAAATGAACGAAAATACAATACGAGCTTTCGCCGATCCCGTTGTTCTCCCCACGAAGAAACCCCTGAAACGTCGATCGTTTAGCGGTCGAGTTCCAGGAAGACCGCTTCGTAGAACGCGAAACAAAGCGAGGAAGAGAAGCGTGATCGATTTCGCGGTCGAAGATGACGCGCGACAAATATCAAAACATTCCTGCGCCGCCGTGACTCACCCGTGGGTGTACCGATGATTAATCGGCGCCCGTGACTTATACTCGGCCTGATAAAATACCGAAGAGGAGCACGCGTCGATAAAAATAGAGCGTTCGCGTCGCGTCGATTTTTAGCAGCGTCGCGACGCGGCCGAGCGACGCGACTTAGCATCTTCGCGCGAACGAGGATCCGAAGCCGCGAGTTCGCACGAGTCGAAAGGGCCCGGCGTAGATTGAAATTCCAAGCGTCGAACAGAGCGATTCCAAGTGTCGACGATGTTCGGCATAAACGGCGGCGATCGTAGATTCCGCGCGAACGGTTGTCCAGGGAATTCGCGGAACGTCATTGCGAGGGAAGCGTCCTCTCGATCGCGAGCGCGGCGGGAAGGGCGCGCGTGTCGCGATCGTTAGCAAACACGTCCGACCGCGTAATTAACTTCGAATCGCGGCGAGAAGGTGTGCTGCGAGCCGCGCGGCACGGCGCTCTCGCTATATTATCGCGCAATTAAGATATAGGTCCCCGAGGAGACCGCGCAGTCAAACAACTGCCAGCAACAATTTGGCGCGATGTAATTACGCTCCGGCCACGAAATAACCCCGGATTTCCAACCGACTGTACAGACGCTCACTCTCACTCTCTCTCTCTCTCGCTCTTTCTCCTCTCCCTCTCTCAGTTCCCGAGCGAGAATCGGCGGCGAGGGAGGAAGCCGTGGAGTCCCGGTTATCCCGGCCGAGAGCGAGATTGGGTCCATATCGAGCCGAGACGAACGCCTCCGTTCGGCCCGTGGGGTTATTCGTCTTCTCTAATTAACTGCGGACCGGGCCGGGCCGGGCTCGCCGCGATACCGAGAGCAGCCACGGCGAAGATCGAGGAAGATTGGAATTGGACCGAGCCGGGGTCGCATCCGTCCAAATATTACGGTGCCCCCGGGCGTTTATCTATCTGCTAGCGCATCTCCCGAGCTGGCCAGCCACGGGACTTAATAAGATGTTGCTTCAGCCCGCTTGCGAGGTTCCACCGGACTCGATCAACCCGCGTTCTCTGCGATTGCCGGTCGGTCCCGAGTCCGACGTTTAGCACACCAACACCGAATACGTACATCGGAGAGCAATGTCCGAGGACTTTCGATCCTCGTTGGACCCGCAGTTTTCTTAGATTAAGTCCCATTTTTCGCATCGGTTTCGTTGTTCGTTTGGTCGACCCGTGCTCGCGGAACCGTTCGCCATCGTACGTTTCTTCGCGGACGAATTTGCACGGTTCGCCGTGGAGAACGCTCTGTGCTTTCGCTTAATTAATCTGTTCGCTCGCGTTTAATTGTCACGACCATGGCAGACTGTTTCGGATCGCGCGATCCTGGCCGAAGGATCGAGATAACCGGGTTGCGGATTTGATGCGTTTGCGGCAGACGTGAACAAAATCGGATGCAAAAGTTTTGTTCTATTCTGAGATGTTCGTTTTATTCTGAATATTGATGAAACGTTTGTTTTATCCTGAATATTTATAAAACGTTTGTTTTATCCTCTGAATATTGATAGAATGTTTATTTTATCCTGAATATTGATTAATTTGTTTTATCCTGAATATTGATAGAACGTTTGTTTTATCCTGAATATTGATGAAATGTTCGTTTTATCCTGGATATTGATAAAAGGTTTGTTTAATCCTGAATATTGATAGAACGTTTGTTTTATCCTGAATATTGATGAAATGTTCGTTTTATCCTGGATATTGATAAAAGGTTTGTTTTATCCTGAATATTGATAGAACGTTTGTTTTATCTTGAATATTTATAAAACATTTGTTTCAACCTGAATATTGATAGAATGTTTGTTTTATCCTGAATATTGATAGAATGTTTGTTTTATCCTGAATATTTATAAAACATTTGTTTCATCCTGAATATTGATAAAATGTTTGTTTTATCCTGAATATTCATAAAACGTTTGTTTTATCCTGAATATTGAAACAGTTTCATTATGTTTGCCGATACATAAGAATGGATGAGAATGAACTTCGAACTTTGGTCAGTCCAAGGCTAAGAACACTACGATTCACGTTTTTTTCTCTCTCTCAGGAGAATTATTACACGGCCAATTCAATTGTTCGAATAGAATAATTTTCCTCGCTGAATTCATCGCCATTTTTCGAATTATCTACTTTTTGCTTCTCTGTTCCACTAGTTGCTTTCGCTATCTTTTCGAAATTCCCCAACGTTTCAAAGCAAGCCGATGCCATCATTTTTAACATGTCTGAAGCCAAAAAATTTGTAAATGTTGTCATAAACCTGTACAAATGAACCTAATAAATCTGATCGCATAAGGCGTCACAGTTTCCTCGCAAAAGAAGAATCCAAGAGAACAATTACAGAATAGCGCAATTCATGTTGGATTGCCCGCATAAAACAATGGTGAAGCAACGAATGGAAAAATCGATTGTTTGCAATTTCCTTTCGGGGAAATAGAAATATTGTCTTTTTAGAGCCTCCGCGGTGAAATCGACTGCGCGCGAGACGCGAGAAAACGTGTTTGCGGAAGGAGATGAAGTTGCAAATGTGATTCGGTTACTGGAAATTTCGGGATCCCGAGCTTGTGTTTTCGTAGCGTACCCAGGTGCCTCGTGTTTGCAAGACGCTGCTACCTAACAACGTGTTATTTGATGTTGAATGTGTTGGAGGCCACCGCCGCGCCGCGCCGTAGGGACGCGAACTGGCAACCGGCATTACGAGAAACGCGATTTAACTGGTTCGACCGAAGTTCCGCGTAAATTATAGACGGCGCCTCTAAACCAGATCATTTCTACTTAACATAGATAATGCCTGTTGCGTAGATAATTCGCAGTTGACGCCGCAAATGCATGTTATTCGGGTAATTGGGCAAATTGCCGATCGGCTGGAAAACCAGTGGAGTCTGGATCAAAAGCTTCCGCAGGTTTTCGAACGATTTCGGTTTTACCGGTCGATATTCCGTCGGCGAAAAAGCAAATCGACAATCTAGGTGGAAAAAAGTCATGTCAGCAATATATATGTTCTATTATATGTATGTATAAAATGTAAATGTTCTACGACAAGAATAAATAGATGATATATTATATATATTATTTATTTAATATTAATATATATATTATATATAAATTATGTAATATATATTATATAATTTTTCTCTCGGTAAATATTCTACGACGAAAATAAATAGAAGATATCTTATAAAATATTAAATATTATAACATATTATATATTGTAAAATATTCTGCGACAAGAATAAATAGAAGATATATATATATATAATATATCTTCTATTTATTCTCGTCGTAGAATATTTACCGAGAGAAAAATTCTTCTTTTAATGTTTCAAATTAAAAATGTTTCATTAAAACATGTTCCGTTCAATTTTCACCGTCGAAAATGTTTTACTAAAAAATGTTTCTTCCAATTTTGGCAATTAAAAATTTTTCATTAAAAAATCTCTCCCTTTTGATTCACGCTGTCGAAAATGTTCTATCAAAAAAATGTTTCTTCCGAGTTTCGCAATTAAAAGCGTTCCTTTCGATTTTTGCCGTTAAAAATGTTTCATTAAAAAACCGTTCCTTTTAAATCCTTGCAAACGAAAATTTTTCATTGAAAAAAGTTTCATCGAAACATTTTTCCTTTCAATTCTTTGCAATTAGAAACGTTTTATTGCAACAACAAGAAAGATAATTGTCTTGTAACTTTCGCAATTAAAATATTTCGTTTGCGATTAAAATCAACGGGAAATGAAAGGTTCAAAGTAAATAGCGTTGCCGCCGAGCAGGACTTTTTTTCCACCCGGATTCGCCCGTTCGAGCCATTGTGCAGCGTGGGGGGAGCGGGAGGGCGACCGCGACGTTGATAAAAAAGTTGTAACAAAATTAGCTGTTTTGCTCGAAAGAATCGGACCGATGAATCGCGAGTGGCCGGCGCAGTTCGGCGATCAAAAGGGCTGGAAATTTCGAGGGTGCTGGTCACGCGGCTCTCTCGGGGTACCCAATTTAATTACAGGCATTTCGCTGAAATCATTTGCGAGCGATCGCGGCGCGGGGTCAAACGGGCGGATCTATAAACGCGGGAGAGAGCACGGCTTTCACTTATTTGCGAACTGATTGCCTGTTTGCAGATACGATGCATGATTTCGCCCAGGCCCGGCGCTCTGCCTGCTGCTTGTCCTTTGCAAAGCGAGCGGCGAAATCAATTGGGACCGATTCGCGGCTCGATGGCTCGATGATTTCGATGAAAAACTCCTCGAATTACCCGGCGCGGCGCGGACCGGAGCCCGCTTCGGAATTAACAATGTCCGATAATTCGTCCGCGCGGAACGCGGAATTATATTGTATAAAAGACGGCTTTTCGCGGGGAGAACGGACAGAGGGGGCGCGCACGTCGACGCGGAAAAACGAGAATCGAGATCCGCGGGGATAGCTGTCGTGTCAAAGTTTGGTAAAATTTTATTCGGATAGAAGAGACAGACTAATGAATACAACTCTATCCGACGGAATTTTCATTCTATGCAACGAACATTCGATCGAAGAAAAATTGATCGAGACAACAATTTAGCCGAATACAATTTTATTCGAATAAGAATTCGTTCGGATATGATTTTAATCGAGTAAGGATTTATTCGTATAATATTTAATATACGACTTTCTCGAATTATTCGAATAAGAAATTATCCGAATTATTTGATCAATAAATTGTTCGATTAAACGATCTCTTTCAAATCATTTGAATCAAAAATTATTTGAGCGAAGAATTCTTCGAATTACTCGAACGAAGAATTTGGCAAAATTTTATTCGGATAGAAGAGACGGACTAACGAATACAACTCTATCCGACGAAATTTTCATTCTATGCAACGAACATTCGATCGAAGAAAAATCGATCGAGACAACAATTTAGCCGAATACAATTTTATTCGAATCAGAATTCATTCGGATATGATTTTAGTCGAGTAAGAATTTATTCGTACAGTATTTTACGTACTACTTTCTCGAAATATTCGAATAAGAAATTATTCGAATTGTTTGATCAATAAATTGTTCGATTAAACGATCTTTCAAAATCATTTGAATCCAAAATTATTTGAGCGAAGAATTCTTCGAATTACTCGAACGAAGAATTAAATAGGTAAAATAATTTACGAGGAAATAAAATATCCGGCCGAAAGGAATTCGTTCGAACAATTATCTTGGATAAACATACGTTCGAAACAATCCGAATAATGTCCAGCTCTGGTATTCGTTGAATTTTTACCCGCGTATCCCCGGTTAAAATATGCGGGGGTGGCCGCGACCAATGGAGCAGTTTCGCCGGTGGAAAATGTGACGTGTATCGGGGCTCGTTAATCTGGCCACGGGATTCCATGTTCTCCAGTAATAAAATTACGTTTGCCACGCACGGAACGGTCTGTTACGCGTAATCGATGGAGAACACGTACGGAACAAAGACTTCTGTTAATTGTGCCGCGTGGAATTTATTAGCCAGATACGCGATCGAACATCTCGGCCAGAAACGGCGATAAGAAAACGCCGCGCGCCGAGGACTCTCGCATTAATGGAATTCAAACGGGATACATATCGCGATCACGGTACAATCCTATCGATTCCACGTAGAACTAATTGCTCGATATCTTAATACGTAGTTGTCCGAAAAGTCCCTCGTAGCGCGATCGTAATTCGATCGTTTCCGCGAAAACGCAATGTTTCCTCGCGATGAAAATTTCTATGAATAATCCACTGATTAATCGATGTGATTTCGTTCTTCTTAAAATTGGAATAAAATTCTGATCGTGTTGTCGTTAATATTTCGGCATTCGAGTGTAAATTTAGGAACGCGATAAAAACGTCAATTTTTGTTTTCTTTCTTTGGAGAAATTAATTGCGATCGAAAATTTTCTAATCGCAGGAATTGCGATGAAAATTGTACGTTAAAGGGTTAAAGAGATGTTAGGCAGTTAGACGACGATTGTCGTGATTTGTGAAAAGCCGGAGCCTCGAAAAGGGTTCCTTTATTTTTTCTATTTATTTATATATATTTATTTTTTCCATTTACTTATGTATATGTATATATGTATATATGTATATATTTATCTTATGTAAATCTTAGGTAACTTTTTACTAGAACACTTTTACCAGCCATTTTCTCTGTCTATATATATATTTATCTATTTACTCATAACAATAAAATAATAATAATAATTATTATTATTATTATATATACATATTTACAAAAGATAAATATATAGTGCAAAAAGAGATAAAATAATGATAATAATGATTACGATGATAATGACAATGCTATCAATTAGATGATAATAAAAAGAGAAAAGAAACAAACATTAATAATAAGAACAATAATTTTCACCAAATCGGTCAAACTGAACACAATGTCTAAAACAACACAAAAATCTGATGAACAATCAAGAAGTGACCAAACCCGTGATCCTAACAGAGTACAAAAGGCGAATACGATTCGATCAGAGAAACAAAGTCCGATGTCTCGTCAGCGTGTACAACGAACCCGATAGAATCGTGCACGTGTAAAAACATCAAGAAAGAGGACTCACCTGGCAAGAGGACTGCTGATGATGTAGTGCGTGTAGTAAAAAATACTGGCAACGGAGACGAGCAGCAGGGCCGCGACGCATCTCTTGACCGTGGCCTGCTTAACGACGCAGCGGGGACCGACGGCGCTTAACAAGGGAACGCCAGCCTCGACCGCGGAGATCTTCATCACCATCGTCTCATCCGACGGCGACCGATGCCTCTCAGATTAGCCCTGGATCTTCCCTCTCAGCCTTGCGGCGATTCCGATCGCAGCGGCGCCGGGAACCCTCCGTGACTCCTGGGAAGTTTCGCTGGCCGGGCATCGGCACTGCCCATCCTCGAGGATGTCGGTGTTAGGCTACGGAGCGGATCTGCTCCTTCCTCGATCAATCCGGGATCAAGAGCGGACCTGGGACTGCGACTCCTCCGGATCCTCGAGTCTCGCAAGGTGCCTCGAGCGATCTTGGAACGCGTCGGATCGGCCCGGCGAGCTTCCCTCGATCCCCGAATCCCCGATGGAACCACCGGGATATACGATATATCGGGATACGCGCGGCTATATGTACAAACTCTGCCGTGTACGTGTACGTGTGAGTGTGAGAAAGTGTGCGATTCTCGCGTCCTCGGGACCTGGCGAGCGCTCGGGGCGGGCCTGTGGAACGGCTACGAGATCCCTCGGATCGGAGATGACGGGCCCTGGATCGAAACCGCTGTCCCCTCTCCCGGCTAACATCGGTCGCGGCTCAGCAATAAGGAGCGGTTGTTCGCCACTTGTTGCGTTTCCAGGAGGGCAGCACGATCACCATTTTGCGAGCAGCACGGGGTCGCGCCGTCCATCGCGCCGGTCGTCTTTAACCCATTTGGGCGAATTGTGCTCGGAGGGGGCCTGGCGCTCGCTGTCTTCTCAATGGCTGCTCTCGCGTCGGCCGTTCGACATTATCCTCGGTCGGGGCCCTACCCAATGCGATCGCGATCCCGTGGATCGAGAGGAAACCAGAGAGGAATGACACACACACACACACAGCGAGAGGGTGCATTCGACGGTGTGCCTTCCAGGTGAACGCCGATCAACCGGAATCCTTCGTCTCCGTTCGGCCGAAACGTCCGCGGATCTGGCTTCCTCGCGGCCCGCGGAAATCCGGCGGCTACTTCCGGTGTCGTTCCAACGTAAGCTGGCTTTACGGCTGGGCCATTCGTTACCGGCGAGACTGGCCCAAACACACCTTAGGCAAGCGAGCGAACCCACTCGTAAATTTCGTCCGCCGCCGCCTCTGTTTTCCTCTTTCGTTCTCTCTCTCTGCTTCCCTCTCTTCCCCTCTGTCGATCTTTCTCTCTCACGCTCTCTCGTTCGACGACTCGATTTCTCTTCCTCTTTCCTGCTCCGTCTCGGTTCACCCTGCCCCCGGCCTTTGTCCCCCGTCAGACCCGCGGTGTTCCAACTGCTTGCAGCCGATATGCGCGATCGCGGACCCACCCCCACCCCTCTCGCAGGCTGTCAATTAGAGGGGCGATGCGAAGCTGGTGTGCGCGATGCTTCCTGTCTTCCGGGACGATTTTCGAACCGTTATCCCTGTATCGGCTGTATCGATCTCTCGTTGTCCTGGCTGGCTGGTTTCACGGGCCTGCAACAGTCAACAGGGAATGCGAGTTGAGCGAAGGGTGCGAGGCGAATGCGACAATCGTCGTTTGTGGGTGGAGATTGCCGTGATCGATTGGCCTCCTCGACCGAATTAAACGCGCCCAACATCGGCCCGGCTCTCTCTCTCTCTCTCTCTCTCTCTCTCTCTCTCTCTCTCTCACCATCCTCCCTACCTACCTATCACCCGGCCTTCCCCCTTCCCCCCTGCCGCGCGTGTCTCCGGGCCTCTTAAGGACTAAGCTCCTGGCACAATATTTGGTTTAATGGCCCCTCCACGATCGTTTGTCACGGCGCGAACGCGTTATTCCGATGACCCTCTTTCCTTTCGGCGACCCGCGGATCGGAAAAACGTTCCGTGACACGGGACCCTGTTCCATGCTAAACGGACTCAGCGAGATTCCGATTTTTTGCTCGGCTGCTCGACGTTGGTTTTTGGCGACAGCTGCTTACCCGGGAATTAACTGGGTTCGTTTTTGTTTGCGGCGATGATCAAAATTGTCCGACGTTGTTCAAGATTAGTTTTTAAGGGTTTTTAATGTTCGTTGTACTCGACGATTGTGTTAATGAGCAGAATTGACGGCGATGTTAAGGTTAGTTTTTAGGGTTTTCAATGTTTCGCTGTATTTAACCCTTATGTTAAGAGTCAGAATTACCGACGATGTTCTTGTTTAGTTTTTAGGGATTTTAATGCTTCGCTGTATTCAACCCTTATCTTAACAACCAGAATTGTCAACAATATTTTTATTTAGCTTTTAGGGTTTTTAATGTTCGTTGTATTCGACGATTATGTTAACGAGCAGAATTGACGGCGATGTTAAGGTTAGTTTTTAGGGTTTCTAATGTTTCGCTGTATTCAACCCTTATGCTAATAACGGAGATTGTCGAAAATATTCTTGTTTAGTTTTCAGGGTTTTTAATGTTTCGTTGTATTCAACCCTTATCTTAACACTTTATCGTCCGGTCGTGGTTGAGGCTGCCACTCAGTAAGGACTGGCTTAGTCGCGCGCGCATTTGCTCCCAGTACCGGCTAAATTTTCGCTATTCATTGTGTTGTGCTTATTCCTTTAAAAATAATAATAAATAATAATAATTATTATAATTATAATTCATAAGGATATGGGGAGGTCAGCATACAGGAGGTCAGCTACTAACAAAACAGTAAAGAAGCGAAAACCGTCGATAGCTAAAAGTCGATTAATAGGCTATCGGTCGATAAGCATTGGCAATCGAAAAGCCGATTAATAGGCTAGCGATCGATAAACATTGGCAATCGAAAAGCCGATAAATAGGCTAGCGGTCGATAAAGTGGTAACACCCAGAATTATCAACAATATTTTTATTTAGCTTTTAGGATTTTTAATGTTCGTTGTATTCGACGATTATGTTAACGATCAAAGTTGACGGCGATGTTCTCGATTAGTTTTTAGGATTTTTAATGTTTCGCTGTATTCAACCCTTATGCTAATAACGAAGATTGTAGAAAATATTCTTATTTAGTTTTTAGTTTTGTTTCGCTATATTCAACCCCTATTTTAATCAGTATTGTCAACAATATCTTTATTTAGCTTTTTAGGTTTTTAATGTTCCGCTGTATTCAACCCTAATAGCAATAGCGAAAATTGTCTACAATGTTCTTGTTTATTTCTCGGGATTTTTAATGTCTCACTGTATTCAACCCTTATGTCAAATACCAAAACGTTGTTCTATAACCGCAGTAGCCCCCTCAACGAGCTCCTATTACTGCGTTACCGTTCTCTGAAACTTTTATACAATTACATTCATTTGTATTCATTTCACATTTATTACCGCAATAAAATATTATTTCCGATAATTGTCCAGACAACGACAACAATTTTGACGAGAACGTGCTAGGAAAGCTAGAATTTATAAAATTGTAGTCGCATAAATCAATGGGCCCGTGGGAAAACACGCATGCTAGCGCACATATACACGCGACGCAGTTATCGAAGTAATTGCGAACGCCAGAGTGTTTCGAATAATTAAATGAATATTTTATTTTGTATTCGCCGGTCGCGTTCGCGGAATGATTGAAATAATTTAATAAACATTTCGCTTTGTATTCTCTAGTTCAAACTGTTCGAATAATGACGCAAAATACACGGCTTCGATATAGGAGATTAATAAATCGAATAGATTCGTTTTAGGCCGCGAGGTGATTTTAAACGTTATGAATTGTTTAAAGACTGTTCTCGTATACGCGAAAACATTCGTTTGCGTAATAATTATAGGCACAACGCGTGCTCTAGTATGTCAACAAACGACGTTATTGTCGTCCCTCAAAATGCTGTCGTTCGTTTCAGCGCAAGCTGCCTGAATTAAATAATTGATTTCCGGGTCAAACAGGCGATCGAATCGCGTCGTTATTATTACATTTTACAGTAGGGTGGCGAAACCCTGAACCGTGGCGTAACCAATTACTGTGCCTTCGGTTTGTTTACCGATATAATTAACTCCACATTTATAGAATAATTTTGTCACTCTTCTATTTCGTTCATTTTTGAATTATAAAATTGAACGTATCTTATTCGAGAATACAATACAATTAATTATACCCGAAAACAAATCAAACTGCGCAGCAATTTCCGGCAACGGTAAAAGCCATTCTGTAAAGGTCGAATTCGTTTCATCGTCGGCTATAATCGGCTAAACTAGCTTTTCGCCGAATAGAAAAATTTTGCAAAATTTTTCGAAACGAGAGCTTCGAGACGAACAAAGTGCAATGATAAAAATTTCGCAAAATTTTTCTATTCGTCGAAAAGCTCGGGTTGCTATATATATATTTATAACGCTATAAAGTCAAAAAAGCGTAGTGTTCCAAAAAAATGTCAAAGCGACCCGAATTTTTCGCCGAATAGAAAAATTTTGCAAAATTTTTCGAAACGAGAGCTTCGAGACGAACAAAGCGTAATGATAAAAATTTCGCAAAATTTTTCTATTCATCGAAAAGCTCGGGTCGCTATATATATATTTATAACGCTATAAAGTCAAAAAAACATAGTGCTCCAAAAAAATGTCAAAGTGACCCGAGCTTTTCGGTGAATAGAAAAATTTTGCGAAATTTTTCGAAACGAGAGCTTCGAGACGAACAAAGCGCAATGATACAAATTTCGCAAAATTGTTCTTTTCGTCGAAAAACTCGGGTCGCTATATATATATATTTATAACGCTATAAAGTCAAAAAAGCATAGTGCTCCAAAAAAATGTCAAAGTGACCCGAGTTTTTCGGCGAATAGAAAAATTTTGCGAAACTTTTATCATTGCACTTTGCTCGCCTCGAAGCTCTCGTTAACTTCTATTCCTGTTTTCCTATTCATTTTCTGTCAAATTAGTGTAAAACGCCAGAGAACTCCGTGCGACCGTTAGGGTGAGAACACCCTGCATAATATCCCGCGACACAATCATCGTTCCATGAACGCCCGGTAAACATTGCCGCAGCAGATTGTTGTCTTTCCCACCTAAACACCGGTTACGGTCCCGATACTCCATTTGTTTACAATTATCCGATCTGTATCCGCCATCGGAGCAGACTCCGGCCCTCGGCGTGCTCGATGTTTGATTTTCCATCGGACTGATACGTCGCTTGGCCTTCGACTCTCCCGGGAACGATCCGTTAAAGACCGAGAAAATGAAGAACGAGCGGAGCGCGAGTGTCAAGTCGGTGATCAAGAACGGGACGCGGCGGATGGAAAGACCGGGATTTCGCGCGGAACGCGCGAACAGAATCTGCAACAGAAAGAATCTGCGAGCTGCAGAGACTTCAAGCTGCAGAGACTGCGAGCTGCGAGCCATTGTCGCGAGGACGTGTTTCAATGTCGATTGAAGGATCGACAGAGATGTTCTACCTGCTCTTTTGCAGCGGGTACTTTAAGCTGACTAAACGATACGGAAGAACAACGATGACTAAGAAATTCATTGTTATTGTTGCAACGGACTGATCGTGACATCTGTTAGACGCAGTACATAACTGTGTACATTGTCGCGTGATCTTTTGTAATATAATTTCTCCCGGAAATGCCAAATTTTGGGTTCCTGTGAATTTCTCTGTGCTAGTTCTACGCCTGTTTGTTGCTACGTCTATGCTAAGCGACTCGTTTTTATAGTTACCGATTGCTAATGAATATGAAAGCGAGGCACAAGGCTCGTGTAATTGAAGAATTGCTGTGCTTGAGGATTTATTGTACTAGGCACGTGATCGTCGAATCGTCGAGTCGTGTCACGTGGTCTTCGAATTGCCTTCGAATCGTGTCACGTGGTCTTCGAATTACTTTCGAATCGTGTCACGTGGTCTCCGAATTGCCTTCCAACCGTGTCACGTGGTCTTCGAATTGCCTTCGACTCCTGTCACGTGACCGTCGAATCGTGTCGCGTGGCCTCCGAATTGCCTTCGAATCATGTCACGTGGCCTCCGAATTGCCTTCGAATCGCGTCGTGCGGCTTCCAAATTGTAACACGCAAGTAATCGATACTCTAAAAAGTCTGTTAAATATATTACTTTATTAAAACTAAAAATACAACAATTCGGATAAAAATGAATCAGTAAAATACGGAGCAGAGAAGATCTCCGAAAATTGTAACAATACTGTTACATTATTTTCACTTTATTGAAATTATTAAAAGAAGAAATGCGCTCTTATCTGTCTCCAGTTTCCTTTCCTTCCTTTTCGTAATCGATAGAGACATTTTTTATTTCGCATAAAAAACCACCGCCTAATTACAAGAATCTCACAAAACGAAACAAGAAGTTCCATTTCCCATTTTATTTATCGCCCAAGGGGTTCGAAGATTTCTCGCGAGCCTCCTAAATCTCGAGCAAAGAGATCCGTTCATTTTATGTTTCGCTCACAAAAGGAACATGTTTAGAATTTTGGCAAATAAGAACAAGGAGTCCGGCGCGGGCGACTGGACCAGGTAGATTCGACGCGAAATGTGCACCGGCGCGAATAATTTCGGGATCCGCAGTAAATCAGAAAACCGAGGAGCGTCGGAGCAGAAGTAAAATGCCGGAAACTCTACGTAAAAACTGAACGAATAAATCGGCGAAAAATATACACCGCGGGCGTCGTCGAAACGGCTACCTGTTTGCGCCGATAGCCGAAACCCCCGTGCCTGCTAAACCGTCTCCATAAAGTTTAATAAACCGGCGAGGGGTGCGACGCGACGGAAAGAGAGAGAGAGAGAGAGAGAGAGAAAGAGAGAGTTTCGAATCCAACAGCGATTCGACATAATTGACGAATCGATCCGCGGCCGGAGCAAAGTACATCGCGGCGGCGCCATCAAAAAACGATTAAACAACGGCTACGACAACCGGCTGATCACCGGCGCTCGACGATTCCAATTAATCGATCGTGCTTCCGCGGGAGGGACCGTTGCGATTCCCTCTCTCCTTTTAATTCTCCTTTCTCCTGCTATTTTTTTTACACGCTGTTATACAACGCACGCGGCAAGAAGTCCATTAATCAACCGCCTCCGCGACGGTGCAAATCCTCTCTCTCGCTTTCGCTGCGTTTCTCGCGCGCGCGTTCTCCGTCGGGACGAGCCGTCGAGCAGTGGGCGGGCCGCGCAAAAATCGGGAAAATAAATTGAAAATTATTCGGAGAGGGCGCCGGGCGGCGGCAGGGGAGGAACCGACGCCAAGAAGCTTGAATTCCCTCTCCGCGAGGGTGTCGAACCGGGCCTCGATTATTTCGCGCCATCCGGGAGCTGACCCGTCGACTCTCCGACACCCGGCGCCTATTCGCGATCGGGGAAAAACGGGACGAACGGCCGCCGCGAGAGAGAGAGAGAGAGAGAGAGAGAGAGAGAGAGAGCTGTTCGCGACTCCAGATCAAGGAATTTAATTACATCGACGCCGGGGGAGGAGCCCGCCGATGAAACACGCTGATACGACCGCCCGTCCGTCCGACGGGCTCCGATCGCGCCGACAAATCTGTTTCAATCTGCTCGCGGCACCCTGCTCTCGCCGGGAAACTGACACGGGAGTCTCAATCAGCCAAATGGAACCCAGGAAAGATTCTCCGCGAGGGGACCCGCAACGCTTTATACGCGTGTATTAGGCGCCGGCGAAGATAATTGCGATTTTCGAGCGTCGAACTCGAAACGATACTTCTTGCCTCGCGATGCATTTTCACCGATTCATTTGCGTTCGCGCGGTATTTTTCACGCGGAAGAGATTTATTGGTTTTGTTCGCTCAGAAATTGTGGAGATGGAAATGATACGATTGTTATCTTGATGTTTGTGATGGAAATTCGTTCGAAATTGCATTTTGATGGTTTTGAAGAGAGCGTTGGAGGAATATCAAGATGCAATGCAAGTGGAAATGTTTTGTTTTGTTTTCAATGTTTGCGATGGAAAATCACTCAACTTGCACGCGCGCGCATTTATGTTTCCTTCTTTTTTTTGACAGTGTTGAGTGAATATTGGGGCCCGGTGCGAGTAAAAATATTCCTATAAAAATGCATAATTTATGTATTATTTATATTATGTATGTTATATATAATGTATATTTAATGCTTAATCTATATATAATTTATATTATGTATGTTATATATAATGTATATTTAATGCTTAATTTATGTATAATTTATATTATATATAATGTCTATTCAATGCTTAATTTATGTATAATTTATATTATATATATATATATATATAATATCTATTTAATGCTTAATTTATTTATAATTTATGTTATATATATTATATATAATGTATATTTAGTGCATAATTTATATTACATATATATGTATATATTATATATAATGTATATTAAATGTATAATTTATTCTCTTATAAAAATAAATCTTTTCCTTGTTGCTGTCAGCCGCGAGAATTTAGTATTCGATGAAAGCATTGGCGTAGGAGATTGCACCGCCGAGAAAAATGAAAAATGCACCACATTTTTAAACGCAAACAAACCTAGAAACAGTTATCATCGTTTAATCGCACAAATGCAGCAATAAATACGCTGCATTCGATTTTCGCGTTTACAAATATACGAATTAATAAAATAATTCAAAAGTAAAAAATAAGCGAGAAACGCGCAACGGTAAATACGCAACGGAACGGACTTTGTGTATGCACCGAGCGCGCATAACAGTCCGCAACAAGTGCACACAGTCATTCATGATCAGACGCTCGAAGCAATTGAACCGCATTTAACGCATGACTCGATTAACATTTTCGGCTCGCTTATTTCCGCGAAACATGTAAACAGATCCGCGAGGCTTTTCATAGATATTTACCAACGTTTTCCCAGGCTTTGAAACACCGCCGCGGAGAACGGATCGATGGTTTCAGCGTGGATCCAGCGATCCAATTGCCCGCGCGCGTCTTTGATCATCGATCATGCGCGATCGTCGGGGATAGATAACGATGACACTTGAATTCCGAGTAGATAGAGACGCGAACGCGGACTTCTGCGGTATAATCAGCCGGCTGAAACGGGGCATTATGCGAAGAGGATGCGTAACAACGTCGCGTTGTGGTGCCGCGGTTACGCAACCAACTTCGAACGCGTTGGTAGAACCGGCGGAATAATGGTCGCCTGTGTCTCCCAGCTAGTGTCTTCTATCCGAACTAATGTTTCTATTTAACAGAGTCGTCCCGCTGGTGATCGGAGTCGACTAGCTCGGAATAACTCGCCGCGTCTATTCGCGACGACTTCAATTTAACCGGTTCGAATAGGCGGAGGCCAGCTGTTAATGGGTTTTCAATGTCTGTTGTCGAAGATGCCGCTCCGCGGGGTATCTCCGCGATCGAAACACAACTGGAAACGGATGGGTTCTCCATTATACATTGAACAAGGCGAACGTGGAGAACTAAACTCGAGTGCACGAGAAGGTTCGGTTTTGGAGGCCGATAATTCAAGAAATTGTATCCCAACTCATCTGTCGTAGCGTTTATCGTTTGTAACAGTGCGGATGTTGGCAAGAAATTATTTTCTTTTTCGAATCATTCGTGGCATCGTCTCTGCACGTGTGTCACAATTTTTTCATGTGCATTCGTACTACAGGGTGTCCCAAAAATGTCTCTCAATCCGAAAGTGGCGGGTTCCTCAGGTCATTTGAAGCAACTTTTTCCTTTACAAAAATTTTCCCCGGGGCACCGTTAACGAGTTATTAACGAAAAACAGTGACCAATGAGAGGCGAGCTCAGCTAGCGCGAGGCGACCGAGCCAATGAGCGGTATTGTGCTTCGTGCGCTGGTTGGCTGGGCCGCCTCGCGTCAGCCGTACTCGATTCTTATTGGTCACTGTTTTTCGTTAATAACTCGTTAACGGTGCCTCGGAGAACATTTTTGTAAAGGAAGAAGTTACTTCAAATGATCTGAGGAACCCGTACATTTCCAGATTACGAGACATTTTTGGGACACCCTGTATACTTCAATAGATACAACGCGGGCTAAACGAAACGGGAAACAAAGCAGAGTTGCTACCCGCTTTCAATATTTTGGCTGTAAAGAAAAGTTTGCGATTCTTGGAAACTGCTGTAGTTGTTTGTTTGTGTTTGTTTGCCCCACGATTTAAGTTTCAATAACGAGCACCAGAAACAATAACAAGGTCGAGCACACGCCGAGTCTGTTCTCAGTTGCGCGAAACGTCTGAAGCTTTTTTCCTTTTATTATTGGCTTTCAAACCTTAGATGAGATTTATTCGCTATACAGTAAAGTGGATATACTTAATCATAAACTTTAAATAGTAATTCATGGGTTATGTCAAAGTTCACCTCATTTAGCTACTAATGGAGCAATTAAATGACGAAAAACAAACAACCATAAAACACGTATCTCCTTTTCATTTTCGGCCCGATTGACCACGTCCCTCAGATGTGATAATCATTTCTGACTGGTTTTTTGACCACGTGTACCAGACGTGGTAGTCATTTCTGCCCCGATCTTTTGACCACGTCTCTGAGACGTGATAGTCATTTACGACACAATCTTTTGACCATGTCTCTCAGATGTGATAATCATTTCCGACCCGATTTTTCGACCACGTCTCTGATACGTGATAGTCATTTCAGGCCCAATCGTTTGACCACGACTCTGAGACGTGATAGTCATTTATGACCCAATCTTTTGACCATGTCTCTCAGACGTGAAAATCATTTCCGACCCGATTTTTCGACCACGTCTGTGAGACGTGATAGTCATTTCAGGCCCAATCTTTTGACCACGACTACAGACGCGATAATCATTTCTGACCCGATTTTTCGACCACGTCTCGCAGACGTAATTGCAGGACAAAGGGTCAAAGGGGACAGTAGAAGCCAGCTTTGCCGAAGAGATCGAGCAGAACAGCATAAAAAGCGTCCGAAACAGACGGAGTTCGATGTTCCTGATGCAAGATCTCTGCGGGAACGTCGGGCCGTGGAATCGAAGGTCGCGATCGGGCCGGATTGGTCCGCGGGAAAAATTCCTCGGACAAATATATTTCGTTATCTGAATTATTCATCGCGTCGGGGGCAATTCCGGATCCCTTCGAAATGTACGGGGCGAGGCGAGGTGCTTAATTCAAGAGACACGTTTTGGCTCCCCGAGTGGGTCGTTAGTCGGACGCATCACGTGCGCGGATTTAAAGGGCGGAGCCCCACGTAGGTGAGCTGCGGAACCCGGTTAGATTGCGAGAGAGAGAGAGAGAGAGAGAGAGAGAGAGAGAGACAGATAGAGAAAGAGAGAGTCTACTCGATCGCCACGAAATGATTACGCGAGCTACCCTGATTATTCCTCCGAATGGACCCATCTTTCTTCCTTCCGTTCCCCGGCACCGCGGAATCTTGGCGAAAGCGTTTTGTCTGGCCACCGACGGAATCGCAGGGATCCAATTTCATCCGGTGGATTCCCCGGCCGCGCAGACACCGTTCGCCCCGGGCTAGACCCGGTCCTTCTACGACCATATTTACAGGCAGCTCGATGCACTCCAATGGCGTTTTAATCTGGCAAATGCGTTTCGCGCTCGCCCTTTTGCCCGTGAACGCGGCCGCGATCCCTCTCCCGCCCTCTCCCACTCTCTCCTGCTCTCTCTTTCTCTCTCTCTCACTCTCTGCCGGTCTCTCCCGCTGTGGGCTGATCCATCGCGCGCGCCCCCGGAGAATGTGCGATTTTTTTCGGAGAGATGCAGGGGATGAAAAGCGAGCGCCAGCCTCGAATTTTTTTAAGCTTGAAAAGATTTTAGGGGAAATGGAGGCTGCTCATTTTCGCTCGCAAGATAGCCCGTCTTATTGGGGCTCTTTCGCGGAGCCAGACTCGGTGCGCCGGTATAGTGATCATTATGGGCCGGGCTACTCTTTTAGTGGAAATTCATTAGACGTTACGATATAATCTGGCTCGGCGGTAATGCCGGATTAAAAGGAGAGTTAGATTATTGCCGGGGACCGCGGCTTTCTCGAGCGTGTACGCTGAAGTACAGTGATGTCTCTCTAATGGACGCCCAGATTGACGCACAAAAGTGGACAATTTGGGAAGAGGAGATACCATTATTCGAGCCTTGCAGCTCGCTTTTATAGTTGTTGACAATTCGTGACTATAAAAATGAACCGCAAGGATCGTCTCTCTTCTCCCTGAATTGTCCATTTTTCTGGACAATCTGAGCGTCAATTAGAGAGACATTACTGTACTCGGAAAACGCGTGGAACGCTCAGGGTTCATTTCGTCCGCGGATCGCCAAGGCTGAATTTGCATTTATGATGCAACAGGGACTATGTCGTCTTTCCAAGAGTCCACGGGCGTCTCCGTTACATCTAGTGCCGAAGAAGAATGGGGGATGGCAATCGTGCGGTGATTTCCGTCGCTTAGACAGCGTAACCATTCCGGACCGTCGCCCGATCCCATTTCTGCAAGACTGTTCCGCGTTTCTTTTTGAAAAAAATTGTATTTTCGACTATAGATTTAGTGCGCGCGTACCGGCAGATTCCAATCAGAGAACAGGATATTCCAAAGACAGCTATCATTACTCCGTTCGGTTCTTTCGAATTCACGCACGTGAGACTGTAATGTCTCCCTTACTGACGCTCAGATTGACCACAAAAATGGACAATTTGGGAAGAGGAGACACGATTATTCGAGCCTTGCGGTTTATTTTTATAGTTCAAATTGTCCACAATTATAAAAGCGAGCCGCGAGGCTCGAATAATCGTATCTCCTCTTCCTAAATTATCCATTTTAGTGGACAATCTGAGCGTCAGTAAGGGAGACATTACTGAAAATCTTCAGCGCTCGAACGGTGTTAAAAATTGCTGGATTAATCTTCAAAAAAGAAATGTTCGCGTTGCTATAAAATACATGTAAAATGTGTAGAAAAAATAAGCCTAGGGGAAATGTAAACGTATAAATCAATTCTTAGGGAACTCTATCATTTGTTTCACTCGTCCTTTGAACATTCTGACGCGTTACAGATTACATTTTAAGGAAAATCGGAACGGAAATCGACATTTTCGGGACTCGCGCCATTCGATTATCGGGACTGCGGATCGTTATCGAAATTCCCATCTTCGCAGACCAGCCTTGCAAGGATCGGAACGAGAAGAAAATGATCGGATTCGGATCGATAAACAACAGCGGCCCGAAGTGCATTCGAATTTCGAAAAGCGAACAGTCCCGGCGCATACATTACTCGCGCGGCTCCATCGGAAAGCATTTCGGTTCGAGGACGATTCCCTCTATCTCCGGATCAGCGGACAATAAAATCAACAGCGTTTTTTCCCCTTTGTATCGGACGCCGGAGTATTTTTCTTCTCCTTTTTTTCCTTTTTTTTTTTTATCAGTATCGATTGACGCGACTCGCCGCGCGGCTCGGCGAGGAACATTTCCAGCGGCCGCCGCGCCGCGATAAATCTTTGTTTCGGTCGGAGCCCGTGACAACTTTTTCCCATCCGATCCCAAAGATACTGGGGTCCCGTGAAAGAGTATTTCCGAACGATTTCCCGCTGTCACCGCTATTTCTCACCGTGTGATCGGGCTTTTCCGGTTGTTTCGCCGCGCGACAAAGATCCCCGGGATCGGTTTATCGCGCCCGAGCCTACCAGCCCGACAAATATTTTTATTCGACGGGCCGGGGAACGACGGATATAATAACGGCAGCGTTCCCGGTGCGCGGCTGCGACGAGCCCGTCGTTTCAATGATTCCGCGAATCGTCGCGCCTCGCCCGTCGGTGTCGCGCCAAAACAGCACGGACGACGCGCGGCGCGGCGACGAATCTGCAACGAAATCGTGATGACAAATGATAATAAAAAATCGTGACAATGATAATAGACTCGGTGATCGTTGGTTTTTGATAGCACGAAGGTTGATACTTTTTTACTCGGCGTTCGGTAATCTTTCGAATTACGATATTGAATGTAACATATTATTACGATAAGATTGAAGATTGCCTTCATTTCTTCATAGAAAAGCAAAATAACGAGAAATTAATTATCTTATCGTATACCTATATCGACATCGCGTTACTTTTATTTAAAATATTTTGTTATGCAACGATCGGTTCGCAAGTGATTCAATATTTCGCTTAAATCGTTGGTTTTTGATAGCACAAAGGTTAATACTTTTTTACTCAGTGTTCGGTAATCCCTTGAATTACGATATTGAATGTAACATATCACTACAAAAAGATTGAAGATCGCCTTCATTTCTCGATAAAATAGCAAAATAACGAGAAATTAATTATTTTATCGTATACCTTTATCGACACCGCGTAATTTTTATTTAAAATATTTTTTTATGCAACGATCGGTTCGCAAGTGATTCAATATTTCGCTTAAAAAATTCGCGGAAAATTCGTGAAAGGTAAAATGAAAATACCATGAAAATGTTTCTGTTAGAAATTTTTGTATGCACTTCTTCTTCATCGAAGCACATGTTATAATAAAAATCGGAGAAAGTTCTCGTCGTTGTAAAATATAAATAAAACAATGTACATTAGTCACTACATTAGTCATTAGAGCTCGGCAGTTCCTGTGCTAAAATTATTCGTTGTACATTGGCGTAAGAAACCAGGAAGCAATCAGAATGATATCACGAATTAGTGTTAAATTCATATTTTAACCCTTTGCACTCGAAGTTTTTTTTGAGTCATATTACCAGCAACTCGAAGCCATTTTAGTGAAAAGATCATATTCACATGTAAGTTCATGATATAAGCATTAAAAGAAATGTCATCGTTGTATGTTATTATTTTTTTAATTGTTTATGGATACAAATGTTAGGATATATAAAAAAAATTATAAAATTATTACATTTTGTAATCTTCCAAAGTGTGATACCTCTCGAAGCAATTGCCAATATGTAATCTTGGCTTCTCTAGACAGGTATCACAAAAATAATGGGTCTGCCGTCTTTCGCCTGGAATTTTTCTATTCGAACACACTACACAATCTTTCTTGGTTCCAGAACGTATAATATGTAGGTGGTTGTTGAGCCTGGCCTCCGTATTTGGTGTGTAACTGTATTCTCGAGATGTGCTGTTTTGTCGGAAATTTCCAATCAATTGGTCCACCAACAATTTTACAAACTTCACTTCAATATCACTTTCAATTCTCGGTATGTGTCGTCGTACAGCAGGAAATATATCACTATCATTAGAATCGGATTCATGGCTTAGTTCAATATTGTCTGCTTCATCACGGCCAAGAGCGTCTATATTATTTATGTAATGTTCACTATGAACTTCAAATTCTAATTCGTCGCTACTACTTTCAATATCACTATAATTTTCATAAATTTTTCTTTTATTTGCCATATCGGGGATATAAATATGTATTCAAAATATAAAAACAACAGATAAACTAGAATCTGATATACACTCTACTGCTGAATAACACGACTTAACTCACTTGCATCCAAGTGCGGAATGCGGAATGTTGCTCAAACCGTGATTGTGTGCTGTTATCGAGAGCATAACAATCCGCGAGCCGCGACCGTCATTTGTCACCAACAGCGAAACATCCTATAACTAATTTTTACGATTTGTTTTTGTTCTTATGTTAAAAACTGAAAATTATTTGCATTGTCTCCGTAGCGGAGCCCTCGAGTTTGAAGACAAATTTTAAATGGCTCCGCTCCGGAGCCCTCGAGTGCAAAGGGTTAATATGAATTACTATGTTGAACAACAATATGAATTATATTCATATTTTCAAATGGCCGATTTCGTCTCGGCACAACTTCAAGACGGCCGCGCATTAAAAATTAGTTTCAAAAATAAAAAATCATACTCCGAAAAATCATGCTCCGTTAAATAAGATCCGCCGTGCAGAATCTGAAAGCGCGAAACAAATTCAGTTGACCGATGTCCACGGTTTCGGGCGAATTCGCCGTCGCGATAATTGTGCTTCGCGACCGGTCAAAGGACATTTTCATAGTAAAAGCCCGCGGTAATTGGTCCGAGCCGGCTGATCGCGAGCACAAGCGACCGGCGCGAACCGCGGAAAGAAATTCATTTGGAATTGGATGACCCGAGAGAGCGCGGGAGAGCCCGGAGCCCCGGAATTTCGTGAACGTCACGTCTCGCATGAATTAGAGAAACGTTCGGTTAATGGGCGGCGATTGGACATCGGGAACAACGGACGTACGTTCCGCGGGGACAATCTCGTTCTGTAAAACACGAACGTTCCCGTCGATTTTTTGCCGGCGAAGCGAACGAAGCGCCGGGCGAAACGGAAAACGTAACGTCGCCGTGGAAAGTCGTGTCGTCCGGTTAAGAATCTGAAAGGAAGGTTATCCATGAGAATTTTTGTTCGAAAAGTTGACGGGATTTTTTTCCGAACGAGCATCTCGTTTGAAAGCGCGCACATCACGCTACGCGCAGCAATTTTTTGGTAGCAAAATATGCGAAAATCATCGAGCAACAGATTTTCTTTCTAGAAATTGTTTTTCTTCCGTTAGAGCGACCGTTGCTCGGACGTTTTTAAAGATTTCGCGGTAAAAAAATTACCGAAAGTAGTAGAAAGTATGTATTTGAAAATGAGGCAGTCGCCTAAGAATTAGTATGCTACGATTTCCTCAGGAAAAAATTTAAAAAGCCTAAAGTCTGTCGGAATCTAGTCAGAAGATGCAAAAATCCGGAGACTAATTGCGACGGTAATTTAACGAAGTTCGCGATCGCGGGAAGCGACACGAAAACTCAAATATTTGTTGCAATAAATGGACATCCGGAGACATTTTTCATTGCGCTCTGTGTTCGGCTTAATTATTTCGGATTTTAATAGCGCGGCTGACACGCGGACATCAGAACAGCCGATTCCCGGTTATGACGAACTGCGGGCGAAGTTGGCAATTAATTTTCCGGGGGCGCGATACAAAAATCCGGTTGATCGAACGTCACGGGGAGCGTGGAGCGCCGATGAAAAATGTTTAGACGCGGAACGAACGAACGAACGAACGAACGAACGGAACGACGTGTTAACGTTCGGGACCGAAATTCGACCGGATGTTTGCTCGAATTCGCGGAGGTGTCGAGAACCACTCGCTGTAAGCTACGGATGAACCGCGATTTCCGCGCGCATTACCGCGACTTAAAAAGCAATTAACCGGCTGACGAGTCGGCGCCCGGCGAAACAGAGCAGCATTTTTTTCCCCTAGTTAACTATCGGTTTTTGTTGCTCTCTCTCTCTCTCTCTCTCTCTCTCTCTCTCTTTCTCTCTGTCTGTCCCTCCTTCTCTCTCTCTCTCTCTCTCTCTCTCTCTCTTTCTCTCTCTCTCTCTTTGTCTGTCTCTCCTTCTCTCTCTTTCTCTGTCTCTTTTTCCTCGCTGTTACTGCGGGAGTATTTCAGCGTAGCAAAGCCCGGTTACCATTTTGGATAGGAAAAAAAACAGTTCTTTGTTGATAGCTGCTCGTGTGCGTCGACTATTTCCAGAGGCAGCCGGATCGATCTCGCGAAAAACGAACGCTCCGTTGGGTTACAGATTCCGCTGGAAGCCAGAGTGATTCTCATCCTCGACCGTTAGTCAAAATTCATTTATTCATATTTCAGAGTAAACAGCCATTTCTGCGACGACGAAGAGAAAAGCATAATTTATGATCGAAGGCGGAGAATTGGAGAAACGGGTGAACGGTTTACAAAGCCTTGTGTTAAATCTGGTAACTAATTGGGTAAATGCTATTTCGTATAGCAAGAAGATTGAAACGAAATATGAAAATGCCGATGCATGATTTTTAATAGATCGAAACCGCTAAATAAAGAACGAACTTGCTGGTTTCGTAGTTAGTTTCTATTTCTTCCAATCGATACGGGCAATTTTTATTTTGCATCAAAATCCGCGGTCCAGCCAGTCTCGTGACAAATATTGTTCATATTTTTGTTACAAATTTTTAATAAAGTATTTTTGAGACTATGTTTATATGACATTTTTTTCTTGTTTTCGCTCGTTCGCTGCTACTGTTCGGTCGAATGAACTCCTGGAATACCCTGTATGAACGATATTTTTACGAAAGGACATGCATAGATCCGCAATGATTCTAATAGTCATTCTGACAATGAAAGATGAATGAAATTATTGCGATAATTTTTTGCCACGATTTGAAGACAATTCGGAGGCCACGTGATACGATTCTAAGGCAATTCGGAGACCACGTGATACGATTTTAAAGCAATTCAAAAGCCACGTGATACGAATCGAAGACAATTCGAAGGCCACGTGACACGATTCGAAGACAATTTGGAGGTCACGTGACGCGATTCGAAGACAATTCGGAGGCCACGTGACACGATTCGAAGACAATTTGGAGGTCACGTGACGCGATTCGAAGACAATTCGGAGGTCACGTGACGCGATTCGAAGACAATTCGGAGGCCACGTGACACGATTCGAAGACAATTTGGAGGTCACGTGACGGGATTCGAAGACAATTCGGAGGCTACATGCTACTATTCGAAGGTAATAAATTCATAAAAAAATCACGAAATTCGAAATATCGACCAAATCGATCAAACTGGACCAAAAATGGTCCATAAGCAGTCAAAAATGGCCGAAAATGTCCAAAGATGACGTAGAACTAGCACAGGGAACTTCACAGCAACCCGAAATTTGGCATTTCCGGCAGAAACCACTGCGTCTCGCGAACGCGCGATCACCGAAAACCGAGATTTCATATTTTCGCGAGTCTCGTCGCGGTCGATTTGTCAGCGAATTCGCAGAAAAATATTCCCTCCTCGAGTCGGCAGAGGCCCGTCGGAAAATTAGTATCGCGTTACGCTCGCCGCGGTTTAATCGCGAAATGAAACGCTAGACCATGAAGCAGTGCTGCAGAAAAATTTGAAAAAATATTGCGATCCCGAGACACGGCGGGGGGGGGGGGGGATCACGACGATACCGAGCGGGGTTTAGCCGGTCGAATCCGCTGTGTTTCGTGCTCGTCGAGCATTTTCGGGACGAAACAAAACGGAAATCGTCGCTTTTGTGCCACGGTCACGCGTTTTTCTTTTTTCCTTTTTTTTTTGGTTTTGTTTTGTTTCGTTTCGTTATTCCCCCGAACGGCGGAAGGTAAACAGGACGTAACGGTGATTAGTTCTTATCAGCGCAGCTTTTTTCCGGCGGCCTGATAAAATTCCGGGTTTGTTTGACGAAATGCGAAGCTTATCTCTCTCGCAGGTGAACGCTTTGGAATTTCGTTTGTTTATAGGATTGTTGGGAGATTCTCGTCTGTTCGTGCGTCAGAAGCTATTTCATTTGCCGTCTGGTTAAATTCGCTCGGGCGGAACGGTTCCGACAAATACTCGCTGCGACTTGTCGGCGAATAAAATTCTCTATAATTCGCTCCACACGAAGTTACGTCGGAGAAATCGTGCTTAGATTCTGCGAGATTTCTTTGGGCGACGGTTTCGCGGAGTTTCGTAGACTCGTCTGTGTACGCGCGATTCTCCGCGCTAATTCTAAACGGTGCCAGGAACGCGTGAAATCCGCGACCACCTTTTTACGACAATTTACAATATTCTGTATTTTTTATTTTAGTTGGAAACTTCCATATTGGTTCCGTAAGGAACGCGTTAGAAAAAGTTTCACGAAAGTTGCGGTCCTCTAGCAAAAATAATTGAGGCATCGCAGAAAGCAGAAAATTCGCATAAACGAAGGAAAGACAAAAGAGTTTATCTCGAGTATAAATAAAAACTGTAAACGTTGTACGAGTCACAAGACTCGATTTCACGTGCATAAAATGCGCTTTGTATAATATAGAAATACAGCAAATTTTCCTTAATTTTCCATCAGCTTGTAAAGAAAGAAACGGACAATTTGGGAAGCGGAGATACGATCATACGAACCTTGCGCATCGTTCTCGCAATTCTTGACGATCGGCAACTATAAGAAAGCCGCGAGATCGAATAATCGTGTCTACTCTTCCCAAATTGTCCATCTTTGTTTACAAGCTGAAGAAACATCGGAGAGAATTTAACCAAAAGTCAGCAAAATAATTTCAGATTCGCAGTTAAAACGGCTTCGGGTTTGCAAACGGTGAAAATTAATTCGCGGCTAATGCTTCCGACCAGATACTTATTTCCGTAGGTTGCAGTTAGCCGCAGGAACGCGACGGACGCGTAAAATCCGCGCGGCTCGGGCTCGTAAAACTGTGCAGCGCGTCGGGCGAGTCGTCTCGACGATAAAACGTCGCGCCTGTCTATCGGGACGCGACGGTATCGGAACGACGGCGGGGTCCGTTGACGGATCGGGGGTTTCGGCTGCGGCCGGCAAAAATATGGCGGTGAAATTCCGCGCGGCCGCAAACTCGCCACCCCGGAAATTGTGATGTAAACCGTGGCGGATCGGGCGACGCGACAAACGAGGATAATGAAAGCATTGCGCCAACGCCGGCCTGTCCGGCCGAGCTATATTGAAAAAAACGGTGACGAGAGATAGATAGAGATAGACAGAGATAGACAGAGATAGACAGAGATAGAGAGAGAAAGAGAGAGAGAGGGAGAAAAAAAAAGAAAAAAATATTCGACGATGGTTTTGCCGGTCGCTTGATGCGGCCGTCGTTAACGAGTCGTGGTATTTTTAATAACACCTGTGCCCCGCGGATTCTGGGTCAGAATTGTAATGGAGAGACTTTTATTTGACTTCGCTCCGTTGCTGGTCGCGTGTGTGTCCGTGTACGCGTGTGTGCCGGCTGATTGCACCCGGCGCCGGAGAAGAGCTGCGGGGCACAGGTAGCGGATCACCCTGCCAGGAGGGTAGAACCGAGCCGAATCTACCTGGAGAAGCAAATGGGCGACGGGGAGAACTGGATTTTCTTCGGAGATCCCCGGCCTTTTAGGGAGTAGAATGCTGCGAGAGTGACGAATGCGTTTGGCAACGGCCGGCTGAATCCGCTCGAGGAAACGTCGATGGAAAGCCGGCATTATCTCCGAATTTCCTACCGGGTTTTCCGCCGGTTTGCATGGAACTGCCGGCAGAATTTTTCCGCCGGATACTAATTCCGGTAAACACTTGTTTGTTTCCGGCGAACGCGGCAACGATGTTTGCTACGCCGAATTTTTGTTGGCTCGCTTCTATTGGGTCCGCCTGATTTTCATCTCTCCGTCGCAGAGAGACGTTTAATTGAAAAGCTCGCTCGCTCGCGATCGCCGGACGGCTGATTTTTACGGGAAATAGAGAAATTGCTCGCATTATTCGCGAGACAGAAAGAAAACCTTCGTTGACGTTTCTTTTTTTCTTCGATTGTTTTGCTGCGTTGGAAATAATGAAATAGCATTTTTTCTTTTTTTTCTTCTTTTTTTTTAATTCGTGAAATATTTTCACCGTTTTGCATTCGCTCTATTCGTGTTTGTCATATACATATACATATATGCATCAAATCCGCGGTCCGGTGATCACAATTCTACGGTTTTTGACAGACGGCATAACGAAAAAGCTCGGACAAAAAGCGTCCCGGCTCGTTGCGATGCGACGGACATGTGTGTACGCGCATAGATCCAAATAGAATTACGAATCATGATGTGCTCTAACTTGTAATGTATTCTGTCATGACGTACCGCGACTGTATATCATAACGCGAGGTTATGGTAACATCGTTCCGATGCGGATCTAAACGGAATGACAAATTATAATGCACTTTACTTACAATGTGTTCTGTCACGGTGCACCGTTATTGATCATTGTAATGTTGATCGCGAGATCAGCGGTCTGACGTGAATTATATACGGGGTTACAAATTATGGTGTACTTTATTTGAAATAAAATTTTTGTTCACGGCATGCTGCAACTCGAAATCACGATGTAATTTTTTAACTCTTTGCGTTTGGACGTGGATCATAAAACAGAGTTACGAATTATGGAATACTTTATTTAAAATAGATTTTTTTAATGGCATACCGCAATTTGAAATCGCGATATAATTTTTTAACTCTTTGCACTTATCTTTTTGGCTGAATCATAAACAGACTTGCAACTTATGAAGTATTTTATTTAAAATAAAATTTTTTTTAATGATATACTGCAATTCGAAATCGCAATATAATTGTTTAATTCTTTGCATTTGGACGTGGATCATAAAACAGAGTTACGAATTATGGAATACTTTATTTAAAATAGATTTTTTTAATGGCATACCGCAATTCGAAATCGCGATATAATTTTTTAACTCTTTGCACTTATCTTTTTGGCTGAATCATGAACAGACTTGCAACTTATGAAGTATTTTATTTAAAATAAAATTTTTTTTAATGATATACTGCAATTCGAAATCGCAATATAATTGTTTAATTCTTTGCATTTGGACGTGGATCATAAAACAGAGTTACGAATTATGGAATACTTTATTTAAAACAGATTTTTTTAATGGCATACCGCAATTCGAAATCGCGATATAATTTTTTAACTCTTTGCACTTATCTCTTTGGCTGAATCATGAACAGAATTGCAAATTATGGAGTACTTTATTTGAAATGAAATTTTTTTTAACGGCATGCTGCAATTCGAAATCACGATATAGTTCTTTAACTCTTTGCGCTGAGATCTGAATCATGAACAGAATTGCAACTTATGAAGTATTTTATGTAAAATAAAATTTTTTTTTAACGGCATACTGCAATTTGAAATCGCAATATAATTTTTTAACTCTTTGCATTTGTACGTGGATCATAAAAACAGAGTTACAAATTATGGAGTACTTTATTTAAAATGTATCTGTTCAAAGCATTCTGCAATTGAAAAATACAAAGTAAATTATAAAAACAATATTTAGACTGATCCATAAATCGAATCAAAAAATTCGCGATTACAATGACCAGAGAATATCTTCATTCTCTTAAGTAGAACCGATGAAAAATGATCAGACCCGACTTCCAAGATCAATAACCCTTAACTAGGACTACCAAATCAAAGTGATTAAGGATTCTGATTTTTTCTTCCACAGTTCCTGAAATTAGAGTAACGTTTCTACGACAGGCTTTTAAACCTTTGCACTCGAGACTATTTTAACTCCAAAATGAAGACATTTGTTTCAACGTGAAGTATGTCCATTTGTTATGATTGTTTTTATTTGATTGCATATGAAATTGAACGCGTATGCTTAGACTCATATAAGACTTATATAACTTAAGACTTATATAAGAAATATATAGAAGACTTATATAACAGGCTTATAAAAGGCTTATAAAATAACCTTGACAATTTATCGAATGCAGACAAATTCTAATAACGTAGAAATTCTTTTGAAAATGCAATTTTCAGCGTCGCCTCAGAGTCGCCACTCGAGTGCAAAGGGTTAAATAAACTTCATTATTCAAACCTATGTTATCACAAAGATCGCACGAATCCAATCTCGTCATTCGTATTAAAAAATTCTATCCTTAAAAGAGAATGTTTTCCCAAGCCTCTCGAGTATTTCCGCGCTCGTTTCTCCCCTCGGCAACGAATCCATCGCGAGCAACGACAATCGTCGCGTTACTCGGGAGCTTTCCGAGCAAACCTCAGACGTGTTCCGGATTAAACCGCGACTTCCGGCGGCGGCGAGGTCCCTTCGCCGTGCAATAACCCGCGACTACGAAATTTCATAATGTCCGCAATTATGCGGGATGATCCGACTGTCTCGTGCTCCGCGGAACGCGCGGCCTCGCTCGATATCCAGGTAATGAAAATATCTGCCGGCAGATCTATTTGTCCATTGTTATTAAGCTGGCGCGCGCCGGTGGAGCGGGGAGGGAGGGACGAAGGGTCGGCCGAGGGTAGCGAAGTCGATAGCAGACCGCCGCCGCTCCGTTATTCTCGTTCCGGCTTATCGAATTAACTCGCAAAATATCTTCAGAGAAGGATTCCCCACGGTCGTCCAGATTTAAGAACGGGATTTACCGGAGACGAGCGCTCGAGAGACGAGAGCGGGCTCCGAGGTTCTCCAGCGGGCCGGGAGAGAGTCCGCGCTGAAAGGAGGAATCGTCGAGGAGCCGAGCGCGCAGTGAAATGAATCGCGACTCCAGCAAATAAGAATTCAATTTTTCACGATCTTTTTTCTATTAGTTAACGTAGAGTTTGCTCGAGATTGTGCTCGTTGTAATTTGATCCTCGTAGTCGAATGTTCGTTGAAACTGAAAAATTATAGTGTACTCGCGTGTTCAGTGAAATAGTGATATGATACGATACAAGGTGTCCCAAAATTATTGTACGAGCGGGAAATGAGGGGTTCCTGGGGTCATTTGAAGCAACTTTTTCCTTAGCGAAAATGCGATCTGCGGCTTCGTTTACGAGTTATTAACGAAAAACGGTAACCTATGAGAGGCGAGCTCGGCTGCCGCGCGAGACAGCCGAGCCAGTGAGCTTCGCGCGCTCGTTGGCTGGACCGCCTTGCGCCGGCCGAGCTTGCGTCTTATTGGTCGCCGTTTTTCGTTAATAACTCGTAAACGAAGGCGCCGATTGCATTTTCGCTAAGGAAAAAGTTGCTTGAAATGACCTCAAGAATCACCCCTTTCCAAGCTGTTAATGTAATTATGTAATTATACCCTATGTAATACGAATGATATTCCTGCAAGTAGAGACATAGAGAAAATATGGATAATGAATAAACAAATAACTGACTAAATAAATTAATGAATGAATGAATACACAAATAAATAAATATAGGTACTCGTAAACGATGCATCGTTGTTCGGCATTAAAAGGGTTATTACGAACTCTGCGTCGAAGCAACTGAATTCGCAACCGCCGTTCGCTGAAAGGATCCGACATAAATGACGCTCTGGATTCGTTCTTCGAACGGGAACGGCACTCGAAATACCGTGCTTCACGCCGCAACCAGAGGCGCAGCTTCTCAAATTACCATTTAAAGCGGCCTCTTAATTAAAATTTCTTCCTCGAACGCGACCCGAAAGCGCACCCGGTGCTCTCAGATTTTCAGTTTCATTCGAGCAGGCTCGTCCGCGATTCGGTTTAGATTCGCTTGATCAAGTGCCGAGGTGGAAAACGGGGGGATCGGAGCTCGGAGTTTTGAATAATCCAGCATGATCTTCGACGACCGGAGATACTCGAGATGAACGGAACCTGAGCGAGAGAAGCGCGCGAACGTCGTCGTCAGCATTAAACGCTCCTCGACGGTTTTTCCGCGAGTGGATTCCGCGATATTCATACGCATCTTGATGCTTGGCGTATGAGAGGGAGAGAGAGAGAGAGAGAGAGAGAGAGAGAGAGAGAGACAGCCGAACACGTGGTTGACGTCATCATTAAGTCGAGTGCTCGGCCCGGCCCTAACTACCAGCTCGCGTGATCTACCCCCCGCGCGGCGTTAATCGCTCGATAGCGCGCGAACACGCTTGGAAAATCGCCACCATTTTCTGCTGTCTATCCTCGAACACGTGAACACCGTTCTCGCGGTTTTGTTTCGACTGTAACGCTTCCACGTGGCCGGGAGACCGCCCGGAATTCGCGGTAAATTGGGTCGGCCTGCGCGGAAATTCCGAGGACATCTTAATCTTCGCAACTTCCAATTACCGAGACATTTTCCAGGCCTGATTTTCTACTCGTGGTAACCGAAAAGAGGAGTCGGTCAATGGACCTGCCAATTATTCAGATTGAGGATGGGAAATTGCATGATCGAATGTTTCTAAAATTATTGTATGCAGAAGGTCAATTTAATCCAATTACATCGTACTCCGTAATCAATGTTATTCAATTACGTCGTAGTTCGTAATCAATGTAATTCAATTACATCGTAATTCGTAATCAATGTAATTCAATTACATCGTAATTCGTAATCAATGTAATTCAATTACATCGTAATTCGTAATCGATGTAATTCGATTACATCGTACTTCGTAATCAATGTAATTCAATTACATCGTACTTCGTAATCAATGTAATTCAATTAGGCCGTACTCCGGTAATCAACGTAATTCAATTACATCGTACTCCGTAATCAATGTAATTCAATTACATCGTACTCCGTAATCAATGTAATTCAATTACATCGTACTCCGTAATCAATGTAATTCAATTACATCGTACTTCGTAATCAATGTAATTCAATTAGGCCGTACTCCGGTAATCAACGTAATTCAATTACATCGTACTCCGTAATCAATGTAATTCAATTACATCGTACTCCGTAATCAATGTAATTCAATTACATCGTACTTCGTAATCAATGTAATTCAATTAGGCCGTACTCCGGTAATCAACGTAATTCAATTACATCGTACTCCGTAATCAATGTAATTCAATTACATCGTACTCCGTAATCAATGTAATTCAATTACATCGTACTTCGTAATCAATGTAATTCAATTAGGCCGTACCTCGTAATTTTTACAATTTCATTACATCGTACTCTGTAATCAACGTAATTCAATTACATTGTACTCCATAATCAACGTAATTCAATTACATCGTACACCGCAATCAATGTAATTCAATTACATTGTACTCCATAATCAATGTAATTCAATTACATCGTACTTTCTAATTCTTACAATTTAATTACTCGCCATTTCATAACAGTCGACCAATCTCAACTACAAGTTGCATTGTAATTGAATCGAATGTAGATCGCGAATTACGAATCGCAATGCAATCGAGTAACTTTGTAATTATAATTCCTTGAGTAATTCAATTGTAATGCAGCGCAACACCGCGCGAATTATACGGCAAATCCAACGCCCCGTGGGCTCGATCCGAATTCATCGGCGTCGAATCGGTCAGCGTCGTTTTCGCCCGTTAATTCTCGGCTCATTTAATATACGTTATTAGCTTCCTCGGCGTCCCGATTATATCGACGCGAATTCCGCGCTAGAATTGAAATGTACGCATTGCCGATGAATTATCCGCCGTTTCGATCCCCGCCGCCGCCGCCGCCGCCACTGCTGCCGCCGCTGGCGTTCCAATTGTTACCGGATCAACCGACCCGATTTTTATCATTTGTTTGCCGAACGTATCAGCGAGTAATCCACTACTTTCTTAATCCGATTTGCCGCAGACAATAGCGTTAAATCGGAACATCCCCCTTGTATTTTGTTCTCGAGACGCGGCGCGGCCCAACCTCAATCCCGACGGTGCACCGTCCGAAGAGTGCACGAGAGATCCTCTTGCACAATAAAATGCACCGTTCACCCGTTTAATCAACGATTTAATCAACGATTTCATCAACGTTTTTATCGACGATTTCATTAACAATTTCATCAACGATTCGATCAACGATTCGATCAACGACTCGAGCTTGTAAGATACTGATCATCAATCACTATGTCGCATCATTAATTGCATCTCTAGTCACGATTCATCTTTATGCGCTCATGGTATAGCATGTACATAATTTAGATCGAATGCTATTCTTTTTTTAGTTTCGTCGCAGGAAGTTCCCTGTTCTGCGAAAGAAACGCATTCTCTCGATCCGTCTCTTACAGAATAACTTATGGTAGCGCGGATTCGCATAAATCATGATACGGAAATACATTAGTCGCCCGTCAATTTATTCTTCTATTGATTTATAGTTCTTCTAATAATCATTTTTCTCAAAATAAGTAAGCGACCGTTCACTTAAAAATGTGTGTGTGGGTGCGTACTTGTTACAGCTTATTATAATTAATTTTTTATTATGATATAACTTAATTATGGTATAATTTTTAATTGTAATACAAATTTGAGAAGTTATAACAATTTCCTGCCTTTTCACGTTCATTTAATTGTCTTCGTACTTTTGCAAAGCGATGTACAGTAATGTCTCCCTTACTGACGCTCAGATTGTCCACTAGAATGGACAATTTGGGAAGAGGAGATACGATTATTCGAGCCTTGCGGCTCGCTTTTATAATTGTGGACAATTTATAACTATAAAAATAAACCGCAAGGCTCGAATAATCGTGTCTCCTCTTCCCAAATTGTCCATTTTTGTGGTCAATCTGAGCGTCAGTAAGGGAGACATTACTGTATCATATGCGTGAATTCGAAAGAACCGAACGGAGTAACGATAGCTGTCTTTGGAATATCCTGTTCTCTGATCGGAATCTGCCGGTACGCGCGCACTAAATCTATAGTCGAAAATACAATTTTTTCAAAAAGAAACGCGGAACATTTCTTGCAGAAATGGGATCGGGCAACGGTCCGGAATGGTTACACTGTCTAAGCGACGGAGATCACCGCACGATCGCCATTCCCCATTCTTCTTCGGCACTAGATGTAACAGAGACACCCGCGAACTCTTGGAAAGACGACATAGTCCCTGTTGCATCATAAATGCAAATTCAGCCTTGGCGATCCGCGGACGAAATGAACCCTCAGCGTTCCACGCGTTTTCCGAGTACAGTAATGTCTCTCTAATTGACGCTCAGATTGTCCAGAAAAATGGACAATTCAGGGAGAAGAGAGACGATCCTCGCGGTTCATTTTTATAGTCACGAATCGTCAACAACTATAAAAACGAGCTGCAAGGCTCGAATAATGGTATCTCATCTTCCCAAATTGTCCATTTTTGTGCGTCAATCTGCACGTCAATTAGAGAGACATTACTGTACCACGAAATCAATCGAAAAGTCGAAGGTTTCTTCGAGCCGCGCGCAATTTGTCGGGCGAGCGAAGCTGTTAGCGAACGATAAAATGAAAAATGTGCATTCGAGAGGGGAAAAAACGGTCGGCCGGTTCCCGGAGAAAAAGCGACGCGCCCGTTTCCGTCTCGAACGACCGTTGGCCGGCGTTTATTCGTCCGAGTTCCGAGCGCGGACAGATGTTAACACTGAATTAACACGTAGGACGCGCCGGCTCGGAGTGCCGAGGCGAGTTAACAGCCCGGCCCGGGCGTCGATATGATCGCAATTTCAGCTTACAACCATAATTAACGCGGACCGTGCATCGGCACACTTGACTGGGCTCCACTAAAACGTACTTTACCGACCATTACCCGCGATGGATGCCGCCAGGCGCCACGGCGAACAACGATCCATCGAACGCAAAACTACCGCGCGGAGCCGGCCGCGGCCTCGGCGTTCCTGCTGTCGCGTTTGCCCTCGGCCATTCCGCCTCCCAATGCCCCGCGAAATTTAGCCGCGAAAAAAGCCTTCACGCGCGATTTATCTCCGGCCCCGGCGTTAACGAAAATTTCATTCGGTTATCGCCGCCGCCGCAATGGACACAGTTTTCCGCGCTCCCGCCGCGGGCTAATTGATCGTCGGCCTGCCTGATCGTCAACGGCGCGCGTCGACGCTACCTAAAACGGTACAAACGCGACAAAGTTATCCGCACTTTCCATTGCAAACCCCTTTGACGAGGGTCCACGCGGCGGACGGATATTTCTTCGCAAACGATTCTCGATCGGATTCAGCGGAGCTGAAATAGCGCGCTCCGTCTCGTCGACGGTGCGTTTCGATTTTTATTTATTTATTTCCCTCTTTTTTTGCAGGCACGCGCGTCCCTTTGGTGATCTTTTTCGATGTCGCTCGACCGGTACCGCATTTAATTGTATTGTATAATACGAACAATAAACGCGGAGGGACGAATATTTCTTATTGAACGCGCGATGTTTTCGAATGAAATGCCCGCGTTATTTTCGGTACGGTGAAATCCCCCCCCCCCCCCCTAACGGGGAGATTAAATTTGGTCGTAATGGCAATCTCTGTGTACAGGGTGATTTATATAATTGTAATATGCTCTGGGTCTTTGTTTCGATCGAGATTGGACGAGAGAGATGAAGGATCTTCTAAAGGAAAAATTGATAGTTGTCAGGGTGATTCGAAAAAATATGTTCATTAACGCTAAACACTTTCTTCTTTTTTTAGATTATTTATTGTAGAACGTTTTTTAACTATTTCCATTACCGAATTAAGTTGTCCTACAGTTATTGCTTCGCTATTGTTGGCCATATGCTTCTAGCACATTTTCTGAATTTATATTTTAATATATTTTATATTCCTTAAAATGTAAATTTATACTTTTGATATTCCTTAACATATAAATTTATATTTTAATATATTTTATATTCCTTAGAATGTAAATTTATATTTTAATATATTTGAATATATTTTAATATGCACATTTTATATTCCTTAAAATATAAATTTATATTTTAATATATTTTAATATGTACATTTTATATTCCTTAAAATGTAAATTTATATTTTAATAAATTTTATATTTACATTTTATATTTTCCTTAAAATGTAAATTTATGCTTCAATATATTTTATATTCCTCAAAATATACATTTATATTTTCATATATTTCAATACATTTTATATTCTTTCAAACATAAATATATACTTTAATATATATTATATTCCTTAAAATATAAATTTCCATTTTAACATATCATAATACATTCTACATTCCTCGAAACGTAAATTTATGCTTCAATATATTTCATACTTCTTAGAATATAAATTCATATTTTAAGGAATATTAATATCATGTTATTTGAATTTTTAACGTTAATGGTCCATCTCGCACGAGGCTCAACGACGCTCGGCCCGAGGCTAACGGGGGGCTGTGGAACGGTAAAACCTCTCCATAAAATTTCCGTAACTAAGAGATGACAGAGCCATTATTTAAACAAACGACTGAGACACCGTCGTCCTTGCTCCATCAAAAACGGAGCGAAGACGATAGCCATCTATCCGTCCGGAACGGCGTGCAATACGATCCAAATCCAGCTCGTAAAAAAGGATCGGCCTTGTAAGGGATCCTGGAAGCCATTCGAGCTCGTAGAGCAAAGTTCGATTCTCGGATGATGGACAGTTCCCCTGTTTGCCATCCCCTGGCTCGCTTTTACCTCGACGGCCCCTCGTGCGCTTTCCAGCCCCCGTTTTCTTCGAGCTCGGTAAACCGTCGCGTCGCGGACGGGACAAAGACGACCCTTCCCCCTATTTCTCCCTCTTTCTTTCTCTATATGGTCGCTCGTTTTCCCACCCACAGCACCGTATCGGTCGCGGATTGCCGACACACACGTCCACGAAGTTTCGCGACGCGGATTTACTGCTGCTCGTCCGCGGGTGTGCCGTTCTCATTCGCGGCGCTCTCCACTCTCGTCGGATTAGGCGACTCCGTGCATTACCAATGAACTTCCTACCCTTCGAATAGCCCTACGGACTGCAACGCGCGCGAATCTCGCCGACGCGATTTTATCGGATTTTTGGGACCGCCAGGTTTCACGTCGTAAGACGCTTCTCTGCTGTAACTTGAATCTAGCTGCGACGCTGTTAACCCTCGGACGAAGGACCATTTTCGCAACTGCGCTGTCGACGATGGTTGTAACAACTCTGAGATTCATTCGGCGATTTTTCAAAACATGATTTTCGTGAGAATTTTTCAATACGTGATGTTGCTCGAAGACTTTTTAGGAGACTGCGGATCTTTACGCGATTTCTCATTTTTGGTCGCCATTTTCATAAAAATTGGAGTTCAATGAGAGTTTAGTTTCGTTAACTGAAAGATCAAATGACCAGTTTCACGGTTTTTAGTTCATAATTATTGAAGTGATAAAGCTGCTATTTCTATTTCGATATTATAAAAATTGTGAAAAATTTGAATAAATTCTACCTTGTAATTCTTATGAGACAATTTCTGTTTGTCGCTCTTTTAGACGGTCCCTTGCATTTTGAAAATCTTGTCACTTTCATGACTTTAGCATTTTCAATCACCTCTTTTATTTCTTATAATGTAAAATATTATTTTTACTAAAAATCTGTTACAACTTAAATTTCGATTCAATATCTATTACAATTTAAGTTTCTATTGAAAATCTATTATAATTTAAATTTCTATTAAGAGTCTATTACAATTTAAATTTCTATGAAGAGTCTATTACAATTTAAATTTCTATTAAGAGTCTATTACAATTTAAATTTCTATTAAGAGTCTATTACAATTTAAATTTCTATTAAAAATCGATTACAATCTAAATTTCTATTAACAGTCTATTACAATTCAAATTTCTATTAAAACTCTATTACGATTTAAAATAATAATAATAATAAATTAAATTCTATTCTCCTGTAACCGATATCTAAACATTCGAGAAGACATAAACACACAATCTGGTTCCAAAGTCGTCCCCGGCAACGTATAACCTTTGCTGATCGTTTCCCAGAAACGCGTCGCCCGCCCGTCGTTCCGCGAAACTGCTCAAAAATACAGGATTAGTCCCATCAGAATTAAAGTCCGGCAAAGCGAGAACGGGTGAACCAACGAGATTTATTTGCCTGCTTGCTTACCGGTGTCTCCCGTTCCCGTGTTTGCCCAGTAATTAATTAAATTAATTACTTAATCGTGCCTCGCGTAGTTTAATTAATTAGCGCCCGTCCGGCGGCGGTCCGTTTCGTGTTGTTTTTAACAGCGCCGAGGAGCCGCCGAATGAAAAAATAAAACAGGAGGATCGAGAGCTGCGCCGGGGTTTTCGCTGTTCTTTATTCTGGTCCGAGCGAGACCCGGCCTCTTTAAATTTTAACACTCGACGGGGTCCGATCGAGCGGACGGGTCACGCGATCCCCGTGCTCGAGAAGAATCGATTTTCCCGCAGGCAGCCGCTTACATGTGTCCGGGCTAATTAATTTCCTGCTCGGGGGAAGAGAGAGAGACAGAGAGAGAGAGAGAGAGAAAGAGAGAGAGAGAGAGAGAGAGAGAGAGAGAGCCTCGCGACCGTCGCAATTACGAGCCTGTCGATCCGAATTCTAGCTCACGCGTTTCGTGTATCCCCGGCCCGCCTTCGCGCCTCGCCCCACCTGGTTAATCGGCGACGATCGAATTAGTGTACCGGCGGTGTTCCTCGGCTCGGAACTCGCCGTTCAAGAACGCTCGAAGTAGCGTGCCTCCGAGAGAAACGAGCTACGTGGCAACGGAGAACGATGGCCAAACACGACTCGATGTTACTCGATCGGGGAATCGAGAGCTCACTTCCCCCACCCCCTCAGACTTTTCCACTTTGCAATTTCCTTTTATCGCTCGCCCGGTGAAGCGACGTGTGGAACCAAACGCCTTCTTCCTTTTCTGATCACGAATTTATTTAACAGCGGATTATTTAACGGTAACCCGTCGGTTCGACGGGTCTCTGAATTCGAATGTTCCGAACATGTATATAGTATTTTTTAGTTGTTATATATTGATTTTTAATGATATAATGCAGCGAGTATATGGAGATATTTCAAAAATGTCTCGCAATATGATAATGTGGGTTCCTGAGGCGATTTGAAGAAACTTTTTCCTTCGCGAAAATGCAATCCGCGGCTTCGTTCACGAGTTATTAATGAAAAACAGTGACCAATAGGAGGCGAGATCAGCTGACGCGCGGGACGACCGAGCCAATGAGCGGAACTGGGGCTTCGCGCGCTCGTTGGCTGGACCACCTCGCGGCAGCCTCGAGCTCGCCCCTCATTGGTCAGTGTTTTTCGTTAATAACTCGTGAACGAAGCCGCGGATTGCATTTTCGCTAAGGAAAAAGTTTCTTCAAATCGCCTCAGGAACCCACATTTCCATATTGCGAGACATTTTTGAAATATCTCCATATACTCGCTGCATTATATCATTAAAAATCAATATATAACAACTAAAAAATACTATTTACATGTTCGGAACATTCGAATTCAGAGACCCGTCGAACCGACGGGTTACCGTTAAATAATCTGCTGTTTCTTCAAATCACCTCAGGAACCCCATATTTCCATATTGCGAGATACTTTTGGGACAGCCTGTATATCTTCAATCATTTTATCCGAAGGACTAATATTTTCTTATTTCTATATGTTGTATTCCAATTTTTACGAAAATCCGTCAAATTGACGGTTTACTTGATTCACAGTGAATCAAAAGTATAATACAAAAGTTTTGCCAAAACGGATTGTGTAACAAACACATTTAATATTTAATAACGGTCTTATAATACCTGTATTAAATGTAACAAGCATGTACGCGAAAACGTACATTGAAAATCGAGTTTATATGTACAAAAAACATGTACTGTACTGTACTGTTGATAAAAATCTTTTGATACATAAAAATCTAAGATAAAAAGATTCACAAAAGATTGCATTTAAATGTACCCGTGAAAAAAGACTAACTTCGGTGCAAATAGGTATGTATACAGTGGATCCACGTAAATCCAGCGTTAACGAACGCAGAGACAGAAGACATTTTGGACGGCGCGTGGAACATCGCGAACTTCGCGTTAACAAAATAAAATTGATAATGGCACATCTGACAATGCGAATGCCGTTGCGCGTTCTGCGTTTCCGCGGAACGGTTGCTGCGAAAGAAGAGCACAATGTCTGCGGTGTAATTTCATTGTTCACCCGTGCATTAATTAATGAAGCCCTGGTCGGCACATCTAAATAAATTCTATCCGACAAGAGGTGCCAACAGCAAACATGATTTGAAACATAAACGTAGCAGTCCGCCAGGCCAGCGTTTTCAATGGGGGACCCAGGCTCGGGGAAAAGCATTCTCTCTAATGAATGTACTTTCAAAGTACGTGCGTTTCGCGGATTCGAGCGCGTTGCGACGCGACGCGACGCACGGTGGTCCTGGGAGTACGTTTTCTATGTTCGAAATTGAAATTTGCCGAGTTTAAAGCTTTGCGGGCGAGGATTTTTCAAAGCGTTAAACATATTTTCCTGCGGGAATTGGATTATGTATCGAACACTGTGATGATGGCAAAATTACAATTAAAACATCAGGATATATTGTAATTTTATTTTTATCTATATTAATTGTAATTTTGCTTCTATTTATATTAAATGTAAGTTTGCTTTTATTTATATTAAATGTAATTTTATTTGTGTGTGTAAATAAAATTATATATATAAATATAAATATAAATAAAAACAAAATTACATTTAATATGAATAAAAGTAAAATTACATTTAATATGAATAAAAGCAAAATTACAATTAATATAAATAAAAATAAAATAATAATAATAAGTATTTATTATATAAATAAAATTACAATATATACTGATGTTTTGTTATGCGCATAAACGAAATTATACGTGCAGTCTCGATGTCGTTTGCGTGTTGACATTCCTCCTCTCTAAAAGAGTTAATATAGTGAAATAAAATCTTTTGCTTAAAACTCAGAACCCGAAGCACCCAAATCTAAAATATTATTTATTAGAGATACGGCGTTCTAAGCGCAAAATTATACAATTCGAAGTAAAATTACACGTTCTACGCACCAATTACAGAATATTAAGAAACAGATTTTATCGACGATATTGTGTAAATTAGCTGGTCCATTTGAAGTACTGAACTTGGTTTTTAATTAGTATTTAATCCACACACGAATAGCGTCAAATTTAGAGCAATTCAAACTTTGAGAAGGGTTTAAAAGAAAAAGACTATAAACAAGTGCTAGCACCAGCGGTCTTTTTATATCAAAGCTCAAACAATTGCCAAGAAGAGGATGCATCAAGTTTCGGTGCAACCTCTTGCAACCCTTCGCGAGCAGAATGCCAACAGTATTTCGACACCTGGGTAAACATTGAAGCGGTAAGCGCGCTCGTCACTGAACGCTCGTATCAAATCTCAAAACAAACCAGGACTTTCTAGAAGTTTCAGATGACCTGGCGAAAAAAATGTTTTTTAACTAAGCTTGGTCAATATTCGCTTTTCTACGAATTGGAATACAAAAACCCGCGGAAAAAGAAAGACTCATTTCTTCAAAGAAGAAAGAGTTGTCTCGACCTTTTATGTAAATACAAAGTGTCCCGTAATTATGGTTATTCCGAGAAATTAGAGATTCCTGAGGTTACTCGAAGCAATCTTTACCTTTACAAAAATTTTCTCCGAGGCATCGTTAACGAGTTATTAACGAAAAACACTGACCAATGAGAAGCGGGCTCGGCCAGCGCGAGGCGGCCGAGCCAACGAGCGCACGGAGCGCCGTTCATTGGCTCGGCCGTCACGCGCTAGGCGAGCTCGCCTCTCATTGGTCAGTGTTTTTCGTTAATAACTCGTAAACGAAGCCGCGTATCGCATTTTCGCTAAGGAAAAAGTTGCTTCAAATGATCTCATGAACTCCTCAGTTCCCGGAAATACAATAATTTTGGGACATCCTATATATATTTTTTATATTTTATACATAATTATATATATTTATTTTTATATATTGTATACATGTTATATATTTTATAGATTACTTTATATTATTTTTATTTATTCCTATATATATTTATACATATTTATATATTTTTTCTTTTATATTTTATATATATATATATTTCTTTGACTCGACAATTCGACTCGAATTCAACGACCTTGTTATTCCACAACCTGAAATCTCCAAACTACAGTAAAATAATGTTTGTCGCGGAAAGCGAACTCCCAGGTCGCGACGCGTCGCGTTCGGCAGTTTTCACGACGTACGTGAAACGATCTGGATTATGGTTGTCGGGGGATGGCTGGATAGGAGTCAGATTAAAACGGAGATAGTCGAGGCATTATCCTGGTGGGACCGTCCATTAAGCTCAATGGTAGGGAGGGGGGAGGGGGGCACAATTTCAACGGAGTCACGAGCCAGCGAGCATCGTCCGAGTTCGCCTAAGTTTTCGAGAGCCCCGAGGCCGCGAATGAGAAACCGTCGGAGTTTTAATCTGGTGGCGATACGCATTCGGAGCGAGTCACGATCTGTGACGGAGAGAGCTCGATCGCTCGGGAAAAACGCGGAACTCGATCGATCGTCGAACAACGGTCCGAGACCGTAAAGTTCGTTTATTATAGTGGTCGGCTGCTCGGCCGATTTCACCGAGCTATATCGTTGTCGTCGTCGTCGTCTTCGTCGTCGTCATCGGAGCGTCCCGGACACGTATACGTCCGTGGTGGATAATCGTGTCGGATATACGTGACCGATCCACGGCGAAGATCTAGCTGAAGGATCGATCGTCGTCGCCGTTATCATTAGTCGCGTACCTCGAGTCGTGACTCTAATAAATCATGCATCGATGGCTACGCCGCGGACGTTTGTGCATAATCTTTCTATTACCGGCGATACGTTCGAACAACTCTCCGTGGAGCCAATCAGATTTCTTTTTACTTCTTTTTATGTTTTGCAAATTACTTGTGTGTCCGATAAAATCTGTTATCTGTTACATGTATTCATTATGCTTGCTACACTTCTTCGTGTTCTTCTTCTTGTTTTGTATCATATGTATATGTGTGTGTATGCTTACATATATGTGTGTATTTTTATAACGTGTGTATTTATATGTATGTATTTATAATGTGTGTATTTATATGTATCTATTTACATGCATGTACTTATAATGTGTGTATTTATATGTGTGTATTTTTATAACGTGTGTATTTATATGTATCTATTTACATGCGTGTATTTCTGTGTGTATCTATATGCGTCTATTTACATGCATGTATTTCCGTGTGTATTTATATTTGTGTATTTACACGCACGTATTTACAAGCGTGAATTTATTGTATATGTATGTGTAACCATTTTTTGTTTCTCTTTCCCTTTTTCCGCTTTCTTTGTACTTACGCGATTGCTATATGAAACCTGCGTATCTGTTATTGTTTCTTCTGTAACAAAGGATTTTTCTACACGTGCACACGAATAAATTTAATATTAAATTATTATTTCCGCGTTGATGAAAATTTCCGTTCGGAACACGCCGGATATTGTATAAATATCCGCCGGCTATTTATCGGCTTAGAAGATTGCAACGGCGAGGTATATTTGGATTCGCCTCGGAGCCGTGACCTTTATCATTTATGAGCACTGATACGGTCGATTGGGCTCGAGAGTAGATGCAACAATCGTTGTGTCTACGTGTGATACGGGACGGACGTTTCCTGCACCGCCAAAATATCATCGATATCTCACGGATAACACTTGTCAGTCCGGATTCGAACGAATTTCAATCGAAATCAGTGTTCATATTTTATCATATCTATTGTATCGTTAATTATATATATATATATATATATATATTATTATATATTATTTATTATATATATGTATAAATGTATATATTATTTATATATATATATATAAACGCACATATTATTTATATATATATTATTTATTATATATATAAATAATTTAGACGTTTATATATATAATAAATAGTATATACATAAATGTACATATTATTTATATATATTATAATAAATAATATATATAAATAATAAATAGTATATATAAATAATATATACATTTATACATATATATAATAAATAATATATACATTTATACATATATATAATAAATAATATATATATATATATAAATAATATATACGTTTATATATATACGCACATAAACAACACATACATACAGAAATAAGCAAATAAACAAACAAATTTTCTAATTAACCCCGAGCTACGAGATGAAACGTTGCATATCATGAATCTCTTAACGCGAAGCAGTTTTAAATATCCCCAAAGAGCTGCGAATACTTTACCGTAACGAAACGAATCTCGATTAGACGACGTCCATGGGAAGCGCGGCCGATAACAGGCAATTGCCCAAACATCGAAACACGCGGGCGAAAGGAACGCGTACGAGCGGGTGGGCTCGGTCCCGATAACGGAAAATTGCAGGAAGGCGCGGGCGACGATTTTCGTGAAACGAACGATGATCGAGGACGACTGATTGATGGTCGATTAATGGAAAAGATTAGCGCGCCTGCGGACGGAGCCGCACGCGCCGAACAGAGAAAGCAACACGCGGGAGAGAACGGCGGGACGCAATTTGCAGACTGTCACCCGTGGCGCGTTGGTTATCGAAAGTCCGTCGCGACAAGATAATCTTAAATTAACCGTCCGGTAAGTTTAATCAGCCGGTGCGGCGCCGCAATCCATCCTCGGGAAGCGAATGAAAAATCATCGCGCCGGTACACCGGTCAACACCTCCCCCCCCCCCTTGGCCCCTTGCTGTACCATTCTCTTCGCGGTTACAGTGATCAGAGGTTTTTATTTATATTATATATATTATATATATAATATAATATATAATAATATATTATTTATTATATATATAGTTATTATAATAATAATAACTATAATAATAAACAATAATATAACAATAAATAACTAATAATATATATTATATATACAATATATAATAATATATTATTTATTATATATATATATATTATATATATAGTTATTATTATTATAATAACTATAATAATAAACAATAATATAACAATAAATAACTAATATATATTATATATTATTAGTTTATTTATATATTATATTATTATATTATATTTTTCTTATTTTATATTATTAGTTATTGTTATATTATTGTTTATTATTATAGTTATATTGTTAACAGTTATATTGACAAGATAAGTCTGTATATTGTAAATCGATGTGAAGACAAAAGAAGTGTGCAACAATGCATATGAAGACGATCATTTGATTCAAACGATGACCGAGTGAGCTACTAGAGTAAGCCACTATAGTAGTGGTGTGTCGTTCAGAGAGATGAAATCCGCGGAAGCCACTATAGTGGCGCGTCGTGCCTATAAGGTTAAGGAGAAAAAAAGACGATCATATATTTATGATATATTATATATTTATATATTATATATTATTATATTTATTATATATAATAATAAAATTATACAAACATTTAATTTTTCACAATCTAAAAATTAAAAAAATAATTCCTGTATTTATCGCGCGTTTATATTATTCTTAAGTGTTCAATTCCCCTCAGTATCGGTAGATAGGCGTTCACGCGAAGGCCCATGATTGGGTCCGAACGAACCCATGACCTTATTTGTACAAACATTTTGATCTAAAATTTTATTATTGTCATTATTATCATTATCATTATGATCATCATTACTATTATCATTATTGTTGTTGTTATTATTCTTATTGTTGTTATTGTTATTATCTTATCATGCTTTCTTTAATTTCCAAGAAAATTGTACTAATCACATAATCGACCAATACAAGAGTAAAACATGGCCTCACATTTAAAGGGTTACAATGGCGAGGTTGCATCAAATTTAAAACTCATAGTGTACTGTCTGAAAGTAGAGGTTTCAAGCTTTAATTTAAAAAAAGAGTCATCGACCTGAGGTGAGTTTTCGCGGAGTCATCGTCACTCGAAGTTGGCCATGCACGTGTCACGTGGCCTTCGAATTCCCTTCGAATCGTGTCACGTTCATCATCATCATCATTATTATTATTATTATTATTATTATTATTATTATTATTGTTGTTGTTGTTATTCTTATTGCTATTATTACTATTATCTTATCGTGCTTTCTTTAATTTCCAAGAAGAATTGTACTAATAACATAATCGAACAATACAAGAGTATAAAAAATAACATCTATTAGAAAAATTATACACAAAAATTCTGCAAACTTTCGAGACTGGTTCATGCAAAATGCTTGAATAAATAACATTCCTGAAGCCAAGTTCCACGATAAAAACTTTACGAAACCTAAATAAATGCGATCTCATTTTTTCGTTAACGCCGCGTCAATGTTGGTCGTTATGAATTAATTTAAATCTCTAACGCGACGTAATTTCTCGTCCGCGTTCCGTCGTTTTTTCGCTGTTCATTTTCGCGCGCGCCGTGCCCCGGTTTTCCGCGGCGCGACACAGCGCCCGAGCCCCGCCTCGACGTTTTCCGCGAGAGGGATCGCTGAGGGAAAACACGCGGCCGTAACCGGACGATACGACGACGGCGGTGTGTCGCGTCACGTGTATCGCGCCGCGCTCGACTAAATATAGAGCGAAAGGCAATAAATATAAAGTGACACGGTCGCGAGAGAAATCTGAGACACTGCACTCCGATCTGTCCGACTCCATTCAAGTTCCCGGCTCGAAGTTGCGCGCCGCGCGAACTTTCCTTGACCGCTCCCGCGGCACACGCATACACACACACACACACTGACCGCCCATAATCGAGAAAGCAAATACGAAACAGCCGTGCACGTGGTGCCGCTCCGTGGATCGCTAATTGCCGTTGTCGAGGCGCGCTTTCGGCAATCGGCCCGATTAACGAAGGCTGCCCTTTTAGCGCGCGAATTGCGCCCAGCATTCCGCTCCGGTTAGACAATGCCGTTTGTCCCCGCGATGCGAACGGCCGCGGTGCTAGCAATGCGCGCGATTCCTAAGCGGGAACGATAACGGCCCGGAAATTTGCTAACACGTGTTTTAATTATCCAACGATTTGCAGTGCGGCCGTTGCCTAAAGCTGAACGAGAAATTACGATTTATGCTAAATAGGCAGGTGACCTAATGTTGCGTCCAGAGACAAGGGCCATAAAAAGGTCCCACCATTGGGGAAACCCTCTCAGGCCCCAACAAGGGTCAAGGCAGACACCCCCCTCCAAGGGGTGATTCGTGCCTTGACCAATAATAAACAATCTACCTCCATCCACGGGTGCTCTTCCACGACTTTCCAGCGTTGGAAGAGCATTCTTCCACCAGCGCTCGCAGAGAGTACAACACAAAAAATAAAGTTCTCTAAGACTACTAGAGACCCTTCCACGTCATTAATTTGCCGTAGGAAGCGCGAATCGAGCGTACAATAGTTCGGTCGCGCATGTACGTTAGGCGACTAACCGAACGTACGGACAAAACACCTAATATTTTTAACTTTTAAAGGAAGGTGTACCGGTTTGTCTTGGAAGTCGATTTCCTGCGCGATGTAACTTATTTGTCTGAACTGTGATTCTGTCGAGTCGTTCGATGATATTTAAATATGTTTCCTTTAAAAGATTATTTCTGTTAGGTTCAAGTGAATTTGTTCCTAAATTATCATGATGTTAGATTATTATTTTCATTTTACTGCATTAATATTTATGTCGACGATAGTATATTGTTTTCAAAAATATATATTGATAAACAAACTTTATTAATAAGATTGTGTTTTGTTTTATAGGAGAATGAAATATCTCTCATTAGAAAGTGACAAGCACAAATATTTATTTCTTAGTTCCGTTTGAGTCGACCAGAAAGAAACGAGTTTCTATGAAAAACTTCATTGCGATGCATTAGATTTAAGTCGACAATCTTAAAAGTGACATAAATTTAACGATAAATTCGTCGGGAACGAAAAAAGTAATCGCATTATTTATTAGTCAATTTTGATGTTTACTCGAGGTCGGAACTTCTAGTCCCGGTGTCCCCTATGTGTATTATAGCAATTTATCAACGATAAGAAAGCGTTAGACAGCGCAGTTGTGAAAGAGATCACAGTGCTAAAGGTTAAGCAAATAGTCCGAGCGGGGAGCAGGGGTGGATCGAGTTCATCGCGAAAGAAAGTCACCGCAATGTCAACTACCAACGTTTGATCTCGTCGCCTCGTCGCCGGTCGCGACAACGCGACGAACGATACGAAACAACGGACGATAGACAGTCATTTCTCTCAGAAATGCTCGGAGCTCGGAATTGAAACCGGCAGATCTGGGAATACTAAGTCGCGATTCTCCTGGCTTCGCGGCTCGTTTTTATGGAAATTCGGGGCAGTCGGCGAGAAAAGGCAGCGGCCAGCTTGTCGGTGTACATTAATATGAATAAATAGTAATGCTAGAATAAAAGAGATGACTTAACTTCTTTGTTTATAATTTTTTTGCCACGATTCGAAGGCAATTCGGAGGCCACGTGACACGATTCGAAGGCAATTCGGAGGCCATGTGACACGAACATGGCCAACTTTGAGTGACGATAACTCCGCGAAAACTCACCTTAGAACGATGGCACTTTTTTTAAATTATAGCTTGAAAACTCTACTTTCAGACAGTATACTATGAATTTTAAATTTGATGCAACCTCGCCACTGTAACCCTTTAAATGTGAGGCCATGTTTGTGATATCGAAAATTGCCAAGTTTGATGAAATGCGCACTGGTTAGCTTCGACTGACGATAGCACCGTGAAAAATCGTCGCAGGATGATGACTTTTCTTTTAAATTAAAGCTTGAAACCTCTAATTTAAGAGGCTATTTCTAGATTTCAAGTTCCATGCGCCCTCGCCACTGGAGCCCTTCAAATGCGAGGCCATGTTCGTCATATCGAATATTGTCGAGTTCGACGAATTGCACGGACATTGGAAAGTTTTTGTCCGAGATGCCGTTCGCAGCAGAACAAAGTTCGATCTTTCCCCCTTAATTTAAAAAAAAAGAAACTCGGCTGCGATTTTTCCTCGCAAAGTTACAGCAGTTTATAGTAACCCTTGCATTTTCACTATTCGAAGAGAATTCAGAGGCCACGTGACACGATTCGAAGGCAATTCATAGGCGCAGCACTGGCAGAGGGAAATTCAGAGCAACCGAAAATGTGGCATTTCCGGGAGAAATTACGGTATAGACGTTTCGCGGCGTAAATGTCGGCGGCGAAAATGCGAGCGGAATTCGCCGGGTTAATGAAAATCCAAAAACCGGTGCCGCAAAGTTGTCGCAGTTATTGTTTTTACGGCGTGTCGCCGCGGCGGCCGCCATAATAAACCCGCGTCCCGGGGCCATTAATAATAGCGGCGGTACACTTATTTCCAGGAGGATCGTGATTCAGCGGCCATATGGCGAAATAATTACGAGACCGGCGCCATTTTCGCGATGAATATTTAATCGCGATTTACGAGGCAATTCCGCGTTGGTCCGGCAACGGCCGCCGGCAAAAATAGTTTCGTCGGTTCGCCCGGTATATCGTAACCGGCAAAACGATCATCGACCCCGGGGTTAATGACGGAAGAGATCCGAGTGTAGTTTTAATTTTTGATCGGCTCGCGCGACCGCGGTCGCGCCCGGTAATCACCGGCGCGAATTCCGTCGATTAAGCGGGATTTAGCGAGACGCGGCCGCCGTTCGGGGATTCTATTTGGCTCGCACAAACGCGCAAGAAATCCACAATTACCGTCATCGTACCTCCGCGAATCGTTTCGCTCGAGAAGTTTAAAACGATACCGACGCGATCGCGATGCTGGCCGACGCCAATCGATAGATTTTGTGATTGTTTGCATTTGTTGAAATTTTAGCCTCGAACAAAAATTAATCTATAGTTTACTTAGTACTAAGATACTAAGATATCGGTTTACATTTTCGTCGGTTCCGTCAGCGGGCAACGACGGTGATGTAAGCTGTATATAATAGATACCGCGATACATCATCACCGGTACCATTAGATACACATCGTGCCCTGACTGTTTGAGGATCCCAGCGTCACGTATACAATGTAAAACGCGACAAATAAACGTCTCTGATTGGCGGATAAGACGAACCCAAGAAGGGTATAAAAGAAGCGTTTTTTTCTTACCGGACTCTCAGTAGAGTTTGGTCGCTCGATCGTTTTCGCCCATATACCTTCTCTCAATAAAGGAATAAATTAAAGTCTTTTTAAGAAAAGAATTATATAGAATCATATTCATTTTCATTCCATAATCCCAACAGTATTTAACACTTTGCGTTCCGGTGTCGCCGATACGGTGACACTAAATTGTTATTATTGTAATCGTGTAAAATAGATCAATGAAAATACAAAATTTTTTATTCTATAATTTGTAGAAAATTTCACAGCGATATAATGATCTTTATTTTGACTCATCTTTTGGTACATTATAATAAAATATATATTTCGTAAAAACAAGACTGAATTGTTGTTATATTATTATATTGGTATATCAGAAAATATACCAGAAAAATATAATATATATATATATTTTATATATTATATATTATATTTTTCTAGTATATTTTTAGATAATTTAAATTCTAATCTATTTTCTGAAAAGTTAAATTCACAGAAACAAGACTCAATTGTTGTTATATTATTATATTGGTATATCAGAAAATATACCAGAAAAATAGAATATCTATACAAAAAATATATATATATTGTGTTTAGTATATATTACATTTTTCTGCTATATTTTCTGATAATTTAAATTCTAATCTATTTTCTGAAAAGTTAAATTCGTAGAAACAAGACTCAATTGTTGGTATATCATTACATTGATATATCAGAAAATATACCAGAAAAATATAATATCTATACAAAAAAGAATATATATATATTTTATATATTATATATTATATTTTTCTGGTATATTTTCTGATAATTTAAATTCTAATCTATTTTCTGGAAAGTTAAATTCGCAGGAACAAGACTCAATTGTTGGTATATCATTACATTGATATATCAGAAAAGTCTCGTTTCTACGAATTCAACTTTTCCACGTTCAAATAAATGCGATATTATTACAAACACAACGGCGATCGCACACAAGTTATTATACTATAATTTTCAATGACCTAACGCAGCCGTATAAGTTACTCCTCGCGTCACAGTATAAACCGTCGACAAATTTGCTCACAATTCCACGAGGGAATTGATCGTAAACGCTCTGAGTCGATAAAAAAGTTTTCCTTGCAAACTGCCTGTCCTATAAAAAAATATATCTAACGAGAATCGTTTAGTAAAACGAGATCGGCGACAATTAATTCTTCGCTATCCTACTTTTATCGCGCGTCTTCCATTTTCTGTTCAGCGCTAAAAAAGGATCCGCGTCGGAATTAAGCATCGTCGATCTACGGTTTTCATTTGTTGTCCGTCTTGCTTATTTACCGACAATTTCATCTGCCTTGATTATAGTATCGATCGCTAAACGTCGAGCATCGTTGGGCGTCTCGCGATTCGACCGTTTCGACTCGCGAGCCGCGCGGCTTACGAAGCGGCCACCGCGTTGATTGGCTTACGATTTCACTTCATTGGAAAGTTTCGGGGCAGCCCGTCGAGTTCTGGGACGCGTTGTTCGGCTCTGGACGCGCGCTTGCTTTGTGCGCGGGCAACTATGTAACTTCGACGAGAGAGATATTCCAATCTAGACGCGGCGCTCATGAACGGCAATAACGAATTTCCGGTGGAAAAAAGAGGAAAATGGCGCAGCGGTCGGACCGATTGCCGGTCCGAGGGAGAGGTAATAGATTCCGGGCCGATAAAAACTGCCGATAACGATCCAATTATGGTGTATTACGGACGCGGGACGCTGATAATGGCGCTGCATTAAGCTATATTTGTAACTAGTTGGGCTTAAAAAGGCGAGCGAGCGAACGCGCGAGCGCGCGCGCGCGGTCTTAAGGCGTCGGATCCTTCGCAGGATTTATTACGAGGACACTGTCCTTTTACGGGCGGAGCTAAACGCGGTGTAAAAGCGATCCTGATCGTCGTCCGAGCGAGTCCGTGCCGCGTGTAATAACGCCAGAAATCGACGACGAGCCATGAAATCATTTTGCGAAGCGAGGATTAACCGACGAGAGAAACGTGGAAGAAGAAGGGGGGGGGAGAAAAAAGCAAAATTATGTTATCTGTAACGCGTTCATTAGCGAGCCATCAGACTACAAAATCGCGCACGGCTGAAACGAGGGAGTTAATTAGGACGAAACTGCGGAATTGAATTCCGCTGGAGAGATCACGGTTTTAACAACGCGGGTCGGGATTAATTCCGAACGAGAAAGAACTATTATTACTATTCTACGTTAACGAGCTTTAGAAGCCTTTTTATGGCACGGGTTTAAACATACGATGATTCGGATGAAGTTTTAGACGATGCGCGCGCGGTGAAAGCGTTCGTGCAATTTCGAAAACGCGGTGATAGCCTTTTTAAAACTGGACTTAAACGATTCGAATTCTTTTCCAATGGCTATGAAGCCGTCTATCGAGCCGTCTACAATGGCTAACTGTTGGCTATGCAGCTGTCTTTTCAAAGCGCGCAGCAAATGTGTCGCGAGAATCAAGCGACGACGAGTATACTCGTCGAACACGGAGCAAGCGACGCTGTTAAAATATTGGATCGGAAAGACGGTTTTATTTTATGAAATTGACCCTATGCACTCGAAGCTATTTTAACTGTAAATATAAAATCATTTTTCTCACTTATAGTATTTTTATTTTATATGATAGAATGCATTTTATGCATACGAAATTGACTCTTGGGACTCGCGCAACAGTTACACTCTTATCAATTTTTTAAATATAAACTTTGTTAATATAAAAATTATCTGAAAACGTGATGTAACAATTTTAGTGGTGACAAAGGGTGCAAAGGGTTAACCCCCTAAATGTAAATCTGAAATCATTTTCCCGACTCGCGGCACCTCCATTTTATACGACGAAGTGCATTTTATGCGTACGAAATCGAGTCTCGCGATTCATGAAACAGTTACGCTTTTAATAACGTTTAAAATCGAAACTTCGATGACATAAAAATGATCTTAGAACGTGATGTAACAATTTCAGTGGTGCCTCGGAGTCACTGCTCGAGTGCAACGGGTCAACAATTTTATTACTGATATTTACTTGTTCGCTTAACGTTAACATACACTGCATACACAATAAACGAAAAACGCGGGAAAAATTAAATACTTGTAAAAGTTAAAAATTCAAATCGCTGCTGCAGAGTGGTATTCGGCGAAGCAAGGAACGATGCGTAATGGCGCTTTGCGCGTCGAACATCGACGTCGCGATTCTTTTCTAATCTTATTTTTATAACAACGTAAACACCTTCGCGTAGGACCGGCCTCAAAATATTCTAATCATCTCGAAGTTTGAGAATACGTTTTCGTTTCCGCTGAAATTGCAATTTAAACAGCCAATGGTCGCCACTTTTTACGCGCGACGAGTATACTCGTCGCGACACAAAATACAGTAATGTCTCCCTAACTGACGGTCAGATTGTGCAGAAAAATGGACAATTTGGGAAGAGGAGATACGATTATTCGAGGCTTGCACTCTCGTTTTTATAATTGTTGAAAATCGGTAACCATAAAAACGAGTATACTCGTCGCGACACAAAATACAGTAATGTCTCCCTAACTGACGCTCAGATTGTGCAGAAAAATGGACAATTTGGGAAGAGGAGATACGATTATTCGAAGCTTGCACTCTCGTTTTTATAATTGTTGAAAATCGGTAACCATAAAAACGAGTCGCATGGCTCGAATAATCGTATCTCCTCTTCCCAAATTGTCCATTTCTGTGGACAATCCGAGCGTCAATTAGAGAGACATTGCTGTACCGCCGCTTCTCCGCGACGAGTATACTCGTCGAACACAGTTAACTGATTAATCTGGTTTCAGAATATGTTTTCGTTTCCGCTAAAATTACAATTTAAACAGTCAATGATCGCCACTTTTTACGCGCGACGAGTATACTCGTCGCGACACGAAAGACAGTAGTGTCTCCCTAACTGACGCTCAGATTGTGCAGAAAAATGGACAATTTGGGAAGTGGAGATACGATTATTCGAGGCTTGCACTCTCGTTTTTATAATTGTTGAAAATCGGTAACTATAAAAACGAGTCGCAAGGCTCGAATAATCGTATCTCCTCTTCCCAAATTGTCCATTTCTGTGGACAATCCGAGCGCCAATTAGAGAGACATTACTGTACCGCCGCTTCTCCGCGACGAGTATACTCGTCGAACACAGTTAACCGGTTAAAGGGACTAGTCCACCGGACCAGAACGAAACGCTCCCTCCTCGTTCCTCCGCTCTTCCATTATTCACAGCGCCGTCAAAGATATGGAACGTAACGTAATTACTTAGAGAGATGACACGTCGAGCATTCGAGCCCCGAGGGCGCGGCGTATCGCGCGGCATTATTAAACTTCGGTCACTTGAGTCGGTAGCGCATCGGTCCACCGGTCCGTGTAAATATTTGCGAGTTTCCGGGCGTGGTGAATCGCTGCCGAAAAAGTACCAACAAAAAAAAAAGAAAAAATGAACGGGACAGAGGGGAGCGGTGGTCGCGCGGCGCGTACAAGCGAGAGGCGCGCGCGGAATAATGAAAGGAGGTCAGCGAATTTAAAAAAAAAAAAGAAAAAAGATGAAAAAGAAGGATAAACAGGGATCGAAAAAGAGAGTGTCGCGGCCGACAGAGGGGGGAGAGGGAGAGGAGAAAAATTGAAACGAACGAACGGGACCGGACGTTTCGATTCAATAAAATCCTATTAGGGAACGAGTCGCGCGAATTCATTCGGCGGACAGTAATTACAATCGAACCCGGCCCCGGGACCCGTGGTCGGACAATGTAGCCGTTTCGAAATGCATTTATACGAAATAAAACTTTAAACACGCCCGTGGCGCGGGGAATCATCCGGCCAGGCGAATTCCGATTAAGATAATTAGTTCCGAGCCGATAGAACCGCTCTCGGGAAATACGCGTTACGGTCCCTTGCCGGTTCGTATTTTTTCCTTTCTTTTTTTTTCCTTTTATTTTTCTATCGCGGGTCATCGCGCGAAAATAACGCGGCCGACGGAATACATTTTCCTCGGGCGTCGCTGATGGAACCACAAATTTCGACGGTTCTCTGGGAATATTTTGTCGCCCTTTCGATAATCGATCGACCTCTTGCTTCGATCGTCGTTCGCGTGACTTGTAAGCCACAAATAAAGTCTCGCGTAGCTGGCAACCGCTTGGTAAGATGGTGACGTGGGTCAATTTTGATCCACAGCATTTAAATCGTTCACTCGATCGCTCAATTTTCGATAATTCAATGGAATAAATTGCTGTTAAATTAGAATCGATAGAAAAGCTATCAAGCCTGCCAAAAGTATCATCGAAAACGTTTTTTTAAAAATGACTGAATAACACTCACAATTGTTATTAATATCGTCAATAGTACAGTTGCGAAGATCGTCCCCCGTTCGCTCAATTTTCGGCAATTGAATCGAATAAATTGCTGTTATATGAGAGTCAATAAAAAAGGTATCAAGCCTGCCAAAAGTATCTTCGAAAACGTTTTTTAAAAAATCACTGAATAAAACTCACAATTCTTATTAAATATCGTCAATAGTACAGTTGCGTAGATGGTCCTCCGTTCGCTCAATTTTCGGCAATTGAATCGAATATATATAAATTGCTGTTATATTATAATCAATAGAAAAGCTATTAAACCTGCCAAAAGTATCTTCGAAAACGTTTTTTAAAAAATTACCGAACGAAGCACAGAATTGTCATAAATATCGTCAATAGTACAGTTGCGAAGATGGTCCTCCGTTCGAGGTTTAAACGACAGTTTGACTTTTCCAAAAAATTCGCTTTCTATATAATCATTCTATTTATTAAATTTTTTGTTATTACTAAATTATCCAAGCGCGAACGATAAACCCAACGCGACAGAAAAATCGAGTTCGCCGCGGACGATCGCAGACGCGTCTGCCGAAGCGATTAAAATTGGCGAGCAAAGATGCGACGCAAGGTGCGACCGGAATTGTTCCGGGTCCGCGTGCCCTTTGACCGATCCACGGCCGCCTTTCGAAAGGAGAGCGAACAAGCGAGGAGTCGTTGTCGGCGAGCGGCCGTGGGATCGATTGGGCCGCTCGACTTCTTCGTTCCGCGTTTACCACCTCATCGAAATCATTACGATATCGTTCGGCGAGCCATTCGGCCGGCTTCCGACGGTCATTTTCCCCGGGGCCCGGGGATCGATCAGCGATCGCTCACGCGATCCAGAGATCTCCGTTCCCGTGTTCCCGTGTGGCGGCGCCTCGCAATCTCTCAGTTTCCTTCGGAGCTTTTCTCTCTCCCGGCTCCCTCGCCCTCGCCCTCTCCCCCCATTTCCCATTTCCACGGCCCGCTGGCTTTTTTCCCCGGTCTCCGGCGAGTGGACTCTCGTCGCCGCCCCCTTGTTCCACGCTCGATATATATTCCCGACGGGTCGGCATCGATCAGCCGGCACTTTATCACCGCGGAACGTGTGCGCCGCACTTTATCGCCGCGGCGCATTATGGCGATACGTCAGCCCCGCGCGCGCGCGCGCCACGCGGTTTTGCCCGCATCAATTGCCATTCAAATCAGCGCCGATGGTGCGCCAGACAGGATGACTGCCGGGCGATCACGCTCGAAAGCTGCGGAAGAACCGGGCCGCGTCGCCCGGGCGGCTCTACTCCGCGGATCGGGCGAGGGCGCCAATTACTGTGCTTGTCCGGAATAACGTCGCTTTCGTTCGATTTAACCGTAATCGCGGTAATAGGACAGAGAGTTATAAATAGTCAAATTTTAACGCACACAATTAAGCGATGGGTTGTTCTTTTCTCTGTCTTTCACGGGTTTTGAGCGTTTTTTAGGAGAGTTTGATGAGCATGCATGGTTTTAGAGCGTCGCGGTTTTATTAAATCGACACTGTTTTTGATGGAACGTTATTAATATCACTATATAATAATATAATGTAATTATATATATATATATATTGTATATATATATATATATATATATATATATATATATATATATATATATATATATATATATATATATGTAATAATAATATATAATGCATATACAATTATATAATAATACATTTAATAATATATAATTATATAATTATATAATAATATAATATAATATAACAAGTAATATATTTACATGACTAGTATTAATAAAATATTAACAAAGCATAAGTCAAGTATCAATAATAATGATAATTAATAACATTATTAACGTCAATTTGAAGCAACTTCTTCCTTTACAAAAATGTTCTCCGAGGCACCGTTAACGAGTTATTAACGAAAAACAGTGACCAATAAGAATCGAGTACCGCTGACGTAAGGCGGCCCAGCCAACCAGCGCACGAAGCCCAGTTCAGCTCATTGGTTCGGTCGCCTCGCGCCAGCTGAGCTGACCTCTGATTGGTCACTGTTTTTCGTTAATAACTCGTTAACGGTGCCTCGGAGAACATTTTTGTAAAGCAAAAAGTTGCTTCAAATGACCCGAGGAACCCGTCACTTTCGGATTGCGAGACATTTTTGTGATACCCTGTATCATCATTGAAGTTCGTTCAGCGCAGGTCCTACAAAATGAAATCGAATTATCGTAATTCGATAATAGCTTTCATTCTACAAGAACAGTGTTTTTACAGGATAAAAACCATTGCATTTTATCAAGAAGGTATAAAACTTTCCATTTAACGTTGAAAGTTTACTTGCCAGATGCTGTATTATATATGGAAAATAGAAATATATATTGTCTATGTATTTACTATTTTAAAAGTCTATTTTTACTCCCGGCCCTGTTATAATGCGTTGGTAAATGGGATCCTCGGACCGTGGACAGCAATCTGGCTCCCGCTCGGTCGACCGTCGATCGATCTCTCGGCCCCCTCCCCCCCAAGGTCGCCCGTATCATCGATCCTCCGATTCCGCCAATCCAGCCGGACCGGAACGGAACGGAACGGAACGGAACGAAAGTGAGAAAACGCCGCGCTTGAAATATTGGAAACAGCCTGGCCCGGCGAGACGCGATAAATTACGGGCCGAATGACTACTCGATAATTGAAGGGGGCCGAGGTGTTGAGTTACTAATATGAAGTCTCGGGGCAAGTCGAGAGCTTCGGGCAACCTCGTCGAACTCCGCGTCCTTCTTTCCTCGGGTTTCCGGCCCGTTTCTCCTTTTTGGCAGCTGCTTGCGCTGGTTTGATCAATTTTCGCGGCACCGTTCGCTGTAAATTCTCTCGCCCTCCGAATCTCTCCAACTGCAAAGTTTTTTACGGTGCTATCCTTTTAGGACGCCTAGGCTCTGGAACTCCTGGATACACACGGTGGCCCGCGAAAGTGTTAAACCTTTCGGAACGCAATGATCTTTTTAAAACTGGACCGAACGGCTTGGATTCTTTTTTAGACGACGCAGGAATTCGCAATGATTTAATTTTGCTGTCGCTTGGAACGACAATGAAAAGACTCGCCTTTTATCAGCTTTTCTATCCGAGCCCGGAAATGTAACAAAAATGCGTTCTGTACGTCTCGTTATATTTTTGGAACATTTGAAAGAGTTGGCGTTGTATTTTTCACCTATCAAAATAATGGAAAAGACAGAAAGAAACTCCTAAGCGAGTGCCCTTTCTTGCGATAGATCGTAGAATATTTTTATTTCGCGCGAATGATCGCCTAAAACGGTTCCAAGTTTTTCTACGTTAAAAATTCTTTTGTCGGCAAACAAAGGAGCGAGATAGAGGATCGCGGCAATTCCGTTCGCGCGAGATTATTTATGGAAGTTTTTCATTCCGCGCGGTTCTATTCCGCGCATGGCGAAACAATTAGTCAGCGCGGCAGCAAGTTTGAAACGTTCGCAAGTCCACGACCCAAATATGGGACGCGATAATTTTCATAAAAAGTTCACGCATTCCGCGCAGTCAATGATAACGACTGCTCCAAGTATAATTAGCCAGCCGCCATTTGGAGACCGGCGAAACTAGCGAAACTACTTTGCATACTTCTTGCGCGGTGACAGTTTATTGCTACTAAAGAGAACTATGTTCGAACTTTCGTCTGCGAGGGACTGCGAACTTGTGTTCACAACGATTTTACGACTTGTTCGATCCCTCGTGCATCCGCGACGACGATAAATAAAACGTTCAGCGCTGAAAAAGCCATTGGGAGATGCAAAAATTCGAACGGGGACGGATAAAAGCGTCTCGATTTCGAAATTAACCCCAGGGTCGGCCGCTCGTGGACTGAGCCTAAACTGTTCCGTTTACATCCTAATTTGATGACCGACGGTCTAATCTAGTATACTGAAAACTGTGTCAAAGATAAACTGATTTATGCGAGATCAAAACTCGCTCGGTTCGGGTTTTCAGAGTTATTCGAGAGCAAAGCTATCGGTGTTGCGTTTGTTGCTTAGCGGAAAAATTTTTTCGACAGAAACCGCTTAGACGAGTCGAAAGCGCGGAGTTCGCTCTTTAAAATTAGCCCAAGTGCGTCGACCTAACATTTTTTTTGACGAAGTTACAGCAGTTCGAATGTGGACGCTGTTTCACTCAAGATTTGGCGACCGCTATTCCAATGCCAATAAAAGGGAATCGTACTCGAAGTGCGATAAAATGGCTAAAAAAAGTCGCAGCAGCAAGTTTTTGGGCTCGTTGGAAAGAGAAAACTTCGCTCTTCAAATACGTATAGGTTTTAATCATGAAAAAAAATTGCTAGACTTTGGAAAGTAATCTGAATGGAGCACCTGTCCCAGAGGGTCGAACGAAAGCTGCAGCCGCGTCTCATTTCGCCGAAAACAAAATTCCTATTTTTACATATCAAATTTTTCGTCAGATTTATATGTAACTCGTTAGGTTATATATTTTCGATAACATTTTTCTAAGAAAGACTTTTACTAGAAATATTATACTACAGCGAATGGATGAAAGCAAAGCAACGGATACGATAAAAACGAAATAGGACTTTTCGTCGGTTTTTGGGCCCATAGCATGGCCCACTGTACTCGTCGCCGTAGCATCAGGCATCGTCGAAACAACAACGGATCGGAGGCGGCCGAATGTTTCAAGGACGACGCCGCATCGGGGAATCGAAGCCTGCAGGAACACGCGCGCGCGCGCGCACGAAAAGGGACAATGGGAAATGCATCTTTTATTCGCGCTGGCGTGTGTCAAGGCTAGCTGACTGCGCGCCTCTTCGTCTCCTCCGACAAAGCAAGAAAAAGTTTTGTTTTCGCTGGCGCGCGCGCGCGCGCGCGTGCACGCGTGAATGCATCGCGACGCTGCGAACCGCAGCCGCTGCAGTTTGGACCGAGGCGTGCGTCCGCGCCGACTGCCGTGCCGTGCCGGATGCACAAAGGTTGCCAGGGAGTATGCAAATTAGCCGAGCACCAGCGCGAGTAGCTGTTATCAAAATTGGCAGCGGCGCAAATTTCCTTAGGGCCGGGCTGCGGCGCGACTGGCTCGCTTTTTCCCCCGAAACCGGCCCGAAAGGACAACGCCGCGGCTTGGAAAACCAGTCGACGAATGCAGGAAACGTTTCACCGGTCTCTTTCGTTTCGCTCACGCGAAAGAAGGCGAGCAGCAGCGAGAGCGCGTGCTCCGACCGGCGTTCGCAGGAAAACTGGCTACGCGAGGAGTGGGGGCAGGCGACGCATGCGCGAGAGCCGGAGGCTGTGCCACGCACAGTGGCGTAGCGCGTCCACCGCGCGAAGGTTGTACATGAGTACGATCTTTATTATAATCATTATTAGTCTATGGATTTTTATGCAGGATAAAAATTGTTTCAGCTGATCGCAAGGAATGTTAAACACGAGTTACATGGAAATGTCTTTCCCCTTCCAATAATTCTAATAAGACAAAAATAATTTCATATACAAAAATAAATAATGTAACTAACATAATCCTAATTCCTTTACAACAGGGGTGTCAAACTCGCGGCCCGAGATGAACATTTTTGATGTCAAGTATCAGGACATAAACAATAATTTAACTTTATATGTTTATTACAACGTACTAGTCAAAATAAAGATATTTGTTTCTATGAACATTGTTTTTTTTTTGCGGCCCACCTAAAGTTAAGCATTGTTTATTTGGCCCAAGTTAGCTTTTGAGTTTGATATCCCTGCTTTACAACGTTATACAGTAATGTCTCCCTTACTGACGCTCAGGTTGTGCACAGAAATGGACAATTTGGGAAGAGGAGATACGATTATTCGAACCTTGCAGCTCGTTTTTATAGCTGTCGATAATCGGTAACTATAATAAACGAGGTGCAAAGCTCTAAAACTAGCATCTTCTCTTCCAAAATTGTCCATTTTTGTAGACAATCTGAGCGTCAGTAAGGGAGACATTACTGTATTCGATCCATTCATCTTCGTGGCGAACGCATAAAATTCGCAGTTCACTAATCTATATACTGTGATGAAATTGATTTCATTCGTAAGTCCCTTTTTGCCTCGTAGCTAAAAGTCCGCTTCTCTCCCTCGAGTTTTCATACGTAAGTTCGCGTTTCGTCCCGTTTTATCCCGACGGAATCTGTCGCGGGAACGCGGAGCGCATTTTCGATCGGGCTGACACGGGGCGCGACGACGAGCCGGCGAAAGATTAGGGGAGGTCCGATTAGCATCGACGAGTCGATCGGCCGAGCGGGCCGTGTCACGTGTGCCGTTAATCAGACGCTTTAATCGATCGTAATTATCTGGCGTGTCTCGCATGCGAGACGTCAAGGATCGTCCGCGGCGTTGTCGTCGGGCCGGTATCGACGTCTGGGATTTTCGCTGTTGGCCCCGGTGTCGTTTTAATTGCGCGTTAACGGTTGTCGGGGGGTTGCCGTTTCGGTATCGGTGGCTCGTTAACGCGACAAGCGCGCCGCGTTTCGTCGCCCCGGGGCTCGGCTTCGCTTCGCCGTGGCTCGATGTAGCACGTCGAGTGCTTCCACAGCGTGCACCATTGACGGCGAACCGAGCAGGGTCGCCCCTCTCCACGGGTAAATCGATCTCCGCGGGTCCTCTATTAAAACTTGGAGACCGGATACGCCTGCACGAGCCCCGCGCCTCCCCGCGAGTTTCCCGAGAACGGCGGCCGTTTAATCGCAGCCAGCTCTCGAGGATCGACGCCAGGATCGAGCGCGCCCCGACGTCGATTAGTCAACGGTCCCGGCTAATTGCGAAAGTAAAATCGCCGGGGCGAAAGCCGGTCTGATTAGCATCGCGCGGGGACCACGGAAAACCTGTGCTCCGACGCCGCTATTATTCGCGGCGCTCGCGTGTCCACCGCCGTTTCCACGCCGATGGTCTAGACCCGGGGACTCTACGTTGTGCAGAACTTTCTTAGGAAATCGGCGAACCGTCTTGCATACAAGGTCACTCGACCGATCACCGGCTCGATACAGGCTGCAAGGTTGGGTTTGACCGGCAATTTTTCATTCATTGCGACCTTGTGATAGGGGTCGCCGGTTCTTATGAATGTATTCTGCGTTGTCAGAGTTGGGAGAGCATGGCTTCAAGTCGAGAACCTCGAACGTATCCTTCTGCGCAAGGTGGATGCGTATATATTTGTTGTAACAGAAAAATGTTGCCGTTTTCTTTTCAGGGTTAGTATGATCGTCGAAATCAGCTAATTGGTTAATGAGGATACGCGGTCTGATATTGTTTATTGAGTTATATACTC